>NW_019154094.1:41031295-41273420 GCF_002288905.1 Enhydra lutris kenyoni | reverse complement strand
AAAAAAAAATCATTGTATCTGTATAGTAGCAAAGAACATGTGGACACCAGAATTAAAAATACAGTGCCATTTACAATCACACAAAAAATATATAGGGTAAATTTAAGACACATGCATAAGATTTTTATGCCAAAAACTACAAAATACTGATGAGGAAGATCTAAATGAATGAAGTGGCCATAGTGTGTTCATGGATCCAAAGACTCAAGTTAATAAAGATGTCAGTTCTGTGCAGTTGCTACCAAAGTCCCAGCAAAATTTTTGTAAATGTGGAAAAGATTATTCTAAAAATTATGTGGAGGGGCGCCTGGATGTCTCAGTGGGTTACAGCCTCTGCCTTCGGCTCAGGTCATGATCCCAGGGTTCTGGGATCGAGCCCCACATCAGGCTCTGCTCAGCAGGGAACCTGCTTCTTCCTCTCTCTCTGCCTGCTGCTCTGCCTACTTGTGATTTCTCTCTGTCAAATAAACAAATAAAATATTTAAAATAAATAAATAAAAAATAAAAATTATGTGGAAAGGCAAAGAAGCTAGAAGAGCTGAAACGGTTTTGAAAAAGAAGAATAAAATGAGAATAATTCTACTACACTTCAAGACTTATCTAAAAACCAAGGCTGTGTGGTATTGACAGCGATGATGCATAGATTAATGCAATGGAATAGAGGATCCAGAAATAGACGCATCCAACCGACCAATATTTGACAAAGGTACAAAGCAATTCAGTGGAAGAAAGGTAATAACCTTTTCAAAAAGTAATGTTGAGGGACGCCTGGGTGACTCAGTTGGTTGGACAACTGCCTTCGGCTCAGGTCATGATCCCGGAGTTCTGGGATCGAGTCCCGCATCAGGCTCCCAGCTCCACAGGGAGTCTGCTTCTCCCTCTGGCCTTCTCGCTCATGCTCTCTCTCACTGTCTCTCTCTCAAAAAAATAAATCTTTAAAAAAAAAAAATAATAATGTTGAAGTGGTGCACCTGGGTGGCACAGTCAGTTAAATGTCTAAATGAATAAATAAATAAAATGTTTCAAAATGTTAAAAAAAATAAAACCAAATAAAATGAAAATTCTCATTTATAAAAATAATAACAATAATAATGTTGAAGCAAAGTGGGTATCTCTGGGCAAACACCACCACCAACCAAAAAATCTACCCAAGCCTCACACCTTACACAAAAATTGGCTCAAATGGATCATAGACTTCAATATAGAATATAAACTACAAAACTTTTAAGAAAAAAATTAAAAGGAAAATCTTCAGCTCAGACTTGTTCCCAAAAGCATGATCCATGAAAAAATAAAAAATAAAGAGATAAAGTGGACTTCACCAAAATTAAAAGCTTGTGTGCTACAAAACATTCTTTCAAGAGAACAAAAAGACAAGCTACAGACTGGGAGAAAATATTTGCAAATTACTGAATCTGACAAAGTACCAGTATCTGACCAAAACAAACAAACAAACAAACAAAAACAAAACAAATACCTCTCAAAACTCAACTGTTAAAAAAAATTAACAATCTAATTGGAAAATGGGCAAAAGTCTCAAAGAGACTTTTCTCCAAAGAGGATGTGCAGGTGACAAATAAGCACATGACAAGATGTTCAACATCATTAGCCAATAAAGAATGCACGTTAAAACCACAATGAGATATTGCCCACCTGTCAGAATGGCAAAAATACAAAATCAAATGCTGACCAGGAGGCAGAAATATTGAATCATTCATACGCTGCTCATGGGAATATAAAATGGCACACAGCCCCTCTAGAAAACAGTTTGGATATTTCTTTTAAACACACACACACATACAACTACATATGCAACTACCATGCAACCCAACAATTGTACTCTCGGGCATTTATCCCAAATAAATGAAAATTTACATTCACACAAACACCCTGAACAGAAATATTTATAGTAGTTTCAGTCATCATAGCCCAAAACTGGAAATAACCCAGATGTCCTTTACCAGATAAATGGATAAACAAACTGTGGTCCCTTCATATCATGGAGTGAACTATTGATACACACAGAACCTGATGAATCTTCAGAGAACTGGGCTGAGTGAAGAAAGCCAATCCCCAAAAGTTACATATTGTATGGTTCCATTTACAGAACACCGTTGAAAGATCAATATTATAGAGATGGAGAACAGAATCATGATTTCCAGGAGTCAGGGATGAAGTCAGGGAGGAAGGAGATATGACTATAAAGGAGTGGCCCAAGGAAGTTGTGCTGGTGAACAGATCTATATCTTGAGTGTGATGGTGCTTAGAGAAAACTGCAAAGTGATCATATTGCATAGACACACACACACACACACACACACACACAGGTACATGTAACACGTGAAATCTGAATTATCTCCATGGATTGTACTAATGTCACATTCCTGGTTTTGAGAGTGCACTCTAGTGCGAGATGTGAACTCTCCCAGGTCAGCTGGGAGAAGGTGCCCAGGACATCCCTGAACACTGGCATCACTGGGGGAAGGTGCATGAGACCTCCCTATACATTCCTTTACAACTTGCTTTGAATGAATAATTATTTCAAAATAGAAGGAACCCCTGGGTGGCTCAGTCATTAAGTGTCTGACTTAGGCTCATGTCATGATCCCAGGGGCCTGGGATCAAGCCCCACATCGGGCTCCCTGCTCAGCGGGAAGCCTACTTCTCCCTCTCCCGCTCCCCCTGGTTCTGTTCCCTCTCTCGTGGTGTCTCTCTCTGCCAAATAAATAAACAAAATATTTTTTTAGAAAATAGGAAGTTTAAAAAAAATTTTTAAAAACATTAAAAAAATAGAAAGTTACAGGTAAAGAAATGGAACCTGACATTGGAGAGCCATTTAGCATCCATTCTCTTCTACTGCTATTTAAGAAACACTTCTAGAAGCTAAGGCCTTTACACATATTATACTTCAGTTACTCTTCACAAAAATCCTGAATAATAGGTATTATTATCTCTATCCTACAGATGGAGAAGCAGACTCAGAAACAAAGCCACTTGCCCAAGGGTCTCTGTCAAGAGCACACACTTGTGCCCACTCTGCACCATTCCTATCCTTGAAGGTCACACCAGCCAGCTAATGGATTATCCCATCTGACACCCTGCCAGTGCTGGACTTGCTCCCCTCAGAGGGCCTGGAGCCTGGGAGGCGGGGCAGGGTGGGGGGCGGGATACCCACAGGAAGGTCTTGATGAGGAAGTCCAGGGGTGGGTACCTGGAGGGCAAGATCAGCTCCTGGGTGGTAGTTGGGGAACTGGGCCACTCCTGCTTCTCTTCGGTCTGCACCCACCCCTGATGCTGGCCCTGGCCCACACCCAGTGCAGGCACACAGGGGATACTCCGCAGCCTTATTCCCTCCCTATTCTTTCCTGACTGGCTCCCTATCAGATCACCCACCCCTAACCAATGCCATCTCCCCTTTTCCAGAGCTGAACTTCATCACCCAGTCCCCAGAGCCAGCAAGACATGGGCCCCATTTTCCAAATCCTGACGCTTCTCATTTAACCTGAAGACTTGGAGGGGTGAGTTGGAAATGGGTTGGGCTGGGGCTGGGGGGTGGGATAGATATGGAAGAAAGCACTGTTTGGGGGCTGCTGATGGAGGGTCAGCGGAGCAGGAAAGCAGAGTTTGAGAGCAGCTCCCTTCCCTCTTGCAACCTCAGAGAAGGCACATGAATTATTTATGCACCATTGTTTTGATTTGGGAAAACTGCCCCACATCTCTTTTGCATTTAAATAGGGATTATGGCCTAAAATTCAGAGAAGGAAGTCAGCACCTCACCTGGTGAACTGAGTCTCAGTTCCCTCATATGTAAAACAGGGATAATGGCAGCATCTCTGTCTTACGAAGGCCAAGCAAAGATGATCCATGTAAAGTCCTTAGCACAGTAGCTGGAACCTAGTAGGGGCTCAATAAATGCTTGTTGACTGAAGAGAAGTACTGGATGCCTAATGCATGTTAGCTAAATGGGGCAGCCCTCTCTCTGGGGTCACAGTGCCACCCTGCATTCCAGAGCCAGCCCATGTGGCAGTTCTGTAAGATTTCTCCAGCTCCTTCCTGGGAAGCATGTCTTCCTCTGTCCTCTTGAAGCTCTTCTTTGGGTCTCTGTTACTGTCTGGCTCAGTCCACTTTGCATTATATACCCATGAACCTCAAAGTCCAGGGGTGCACCCCTAATCTCACCCCTGTTAGGGACCAGAGCTGGCACGGCTCATCTTTCAGCATCAGACCCAACTTACCTTCAGAAAGAACATCCTCTGAGCCAGAGCTCAGAGACCTCATCTCATCTGACCTTACCAGGGGGCCTCCTTACCCTTTCACAGATGGAAAGACAGTAACTGCCCAGACAGGAGCAGGGAGAACCAGATGATGCCTCCAAGATTCTCAGCTCACTTCCTGCTACCCCACCCTACGTATGCCAAGGAAGATGAGTAACTCCGGACAGAAGTGGGGAGGGCCAGACAGGCCACACATCTCTGTCCCCACCTCCCAGATCACCCAGACTTCTGGCTTTGCTCAAGTTTTGCTTCTCGCCCCAGCACTTTGTGGCTATCCAGATTGTTTCCAAACATGTTACATAATTGCTCACATATTTATTTATGCCATCTCTTGAATATTAAACGATTGATAATATGGAACAGAAACACGGGCGTTTAAACCCAGCAGCTTTTGACAGGCGTGGGTAGGGAAGGAGGTTGAGGAGAGCCATCTCTGAGCCATTTACGGGAGGAGAAGGTGACATCTCCCCTCTTTTCCCGAGATGGGTTGAAAGACTTCCCAGGCCCATGGTTGGCAAGCACGATGTAGTGGAATTTTCACTATGCGGTTGGGCCTCTTTTATTACATAATGAAAAAGATGCATTATCATTTCCCTAAAGGATGCCTGAAGCCAGAGCCTGGCCACCTGTTTGCTTATTCATTTATTGAGCACCCTCTGTTTGTAGTCCCTGTTAGGCTTTTATTCACCCAGAAGCGTCCTCGTGAATGAAATGAATGAGACCCCCGTCCTCATGGTACTGCCACTCCAGTAGACAGCTAAACAAATCAAGAGACGGCTTCCGAGCATCACAAGCAGTGTGAACAGAACAAAACAGGTGGCAGGGTAGGACTGGTCAGCAGTCCCCTGAGGCGGGACATTTGACTGGAGGTCTCTGTGGTAGAAGCGGCCAGCCATGCAGAGGTCCAGGTATGGGATGAACGTTCCTGGCCGCCGGGAGGGCCCCAGGAGCAAGTAGCCCATGGGAGGGGGCAGTTGGGGAAGAGTGAGGAGGACAGTGGGTTGGGAGGGGTGAGGTGGAGCCCAGCATCAGTGATGCAGGCAAGGAGTGCCTACCGACAGTCAATTAGGCCAGGTCTGTGGGGCCTCCTGTGAGGAGTTTAAATTGTAGTCTACATGTAGTGGCAAAGCTATTGGAGGGTTCTGGTGACCTGGTGGATGTTTGGAAAACATTGCTCTGCAGTTGGGAGAGGGCTTGGCGGTGTGGGCCAGGCCAGGAAGGGCTGGGTCTGAAGTGCTGGTAGATGGGGCTCCCCCAGCCCCAAACCTGATCTTCCAGCCTCTGGAGGGAATCTGCCCAGGGTGATGGTGAGTTTCTCCCAGGGCGGCTGTGGAGGTCTGGCCTGACCCAATAGGAGTCACAGTAACTCTGATATCAGCCATGAAGGTACCTGGATTTACTCAGCACCTAGACTGAGCCAGGCACTGGAATAAGACCCCTGGGCTCACCATCACCCTGGGACACATATAGTTTTACTGTCCCCATTTTACAGAAGAGGGAACCAAGGCCCAGAGTGGTTAAGTAAAATGCTCACAGCCATCCAGGAAGTACATAGCAAAGTGGGGATATGAACCTAGTCAGTCTTTCTCCACAAATGTGAACCTCAATCCATGTTGGCTAAATGAATTAATAACAATAATAGTAAACACTTATTATAGTGCTGGCAAAGTGCCAGGTCGTGTTTTAAGTGCTTGAAAACATTCATCCCTTAGTCTTCACAACAGTTCCAGGAAGTAGGCGTGACCACTAGCCCCACTTTACAAAATGAGAAACTGAAGGACAGAGGGTTGTATTATTTACCCTAGCGGGGATTTGAACCTGGAAGGTCTGGCCAAATTTGCATGTTGGAGCAACGTGTTAGGCTGCTCTCGGAACACCCACTTACAAAGCAGTTTGGGCCTCCTTCAGATGTGGATAGTAGTACCCACAGCTGGGCAGTGCTGGGCGTAGGAGACACACGGGAATGTGCTCTGTAGAAGGTAAAAACTTGCACAAATGAGCTTGAAAGTATTTGAGGATTCTTTTAAGATTATTTATTTATTTGAGAGAGAGAACACAAGCAGGGAGCAGAGGGAGAGACAGAGGGAGAAGCAGGCTCCCCACTGAGTAAGGAGCCTGATGTGGGGCCCAATCCCAGAACCCCAGAATTATGACCTGAGCCAAAGGGAGATGCTTAACAGACTGAGCCATCCAGGGCCACCAGGACTAGAGGATTCTTAAACACCTTATCCTTTTAAGGAGTTGGAATGTTTCCCTCCATCCTGTTTTCCCCAATGAGAGAATGGAGAAAAATGTAGGCCCTGCCCTGGCCAGACAGCCCCAGAGCCTGAGATATAGGAGACAGAGCAAAGAGCTGGGGTCATGCACTCAGACCCCTGGTATCAGCTTGTTAACTCGGGTAAGCTCTCTGCACATGCGACCGGTCCGGGGAGGTAGCATAGTGCTGACAGCCCAGCTGCCCGGCCCACCTCTGCTAGCATCAGGTCCTAGCAGTGCGATCCTGGGCCAGTTATTTAGACACTCTCCCCCCTCAGCTTTATATTCTTTAAAAAGGGAGTGGGAAGCCCTCCATTTTGAGCCTATTAGAAAGAGTACATGGGAGAGAAAAGCAGATGTGCTGAGCAGAGCCCAGGATGTCAACGGCGCTCAGCGGGTTTCTGTTCTCCTAGTGTCTCCCATGGGAATAGTTGCCTCAGAGGGTGAGGACCCCAGGCCCCTTTCTGCTGGGACCATTTCAGATTCTCCGCTGCACAAGCACTGGAAACAGACAGTTCGCCATCCGTATCAGTGTACTGTGGCTGCTGTAACAAAGCATCAGCTGCGTGGCTGGAAGACACAGATACTTGTCACCAAGTGTCAGCTGGGTTGTTTCCTAACAAGCCCCAAGAGGGAGGATCTGTTCCCAGCTCTGGTGCTTCCTTCAGGGGCAATCTTCATTACCTTGGCTTGTGCATACATTACCCTGACCCCCCACCTTTGGTGTTATCGTCCATGCTTGTGTGTGCCTCCAGATATCCCCTTTTCATAACGACACCAGTCCCATTGGATCAGAGCCCACCCTGACAACCTCGTCTTAACTAGCGTGCCTCTGTAAAGATCCTGTCTACAAATAAGGTCACGTCCACAGTTCCTGAGGGTTAGAACTCCAAAATACCTTTCAGAGGAAAAGCCTAATTCAACCCCTAATGCTATCATAATTGTTTGAAGTGGATTCTGGAAGGGCCATCAGTGCATTCGTGACATTTCTTAAATAGCCTGAAAGAATATTTTACATCATTTTCCAAAAGGGCAACATCCTTCTCAAAATCACTCCTTAGCTTCCAGGAGCTTCCCATTAACTCTTGGCCTTAACAAACTCCAGCATGGGTCTCTGGGGCCATCATCTTCCATGAAGAGCAAGCAACCTTGAATCCAAGCTCTTCGTTAGCCCCGACTGTGCACCAAACTCGGCAAACACAGGAAGCTAGAGGCCTAGACTTTGAGGCAGTCACAGGTGAGGGCCCTAAGGACAGGCTGGCAGGCAGCTTGGCTGTTATTACTGGAGAGGTGGGTGCTGGGGCCACAGGGCCCTTCCCAGCAATGAGGCTCGGCATGAAGGAAAAGCCTTCTTTCCTACACTGCTTCTTGTCTTTGTCTCCTAAGGGGAAAATGCCCTTTCTGAGTGCTCTGAGAGCACAGGAGAAACCTCACTGGCTCTTTGTGCAGTCAAATAACTCTTCAGTCACTCACCTTTCATTCTGGGATGAGACCTACTCCAGAATCTGTCTCCATAGCAAGTCCCAAGTGCAGAGGAACCCAAACCTGCTCCACCCCCAGCTGGCATCCCCAGCTTGGCCAGGATCCCTGGAGAGGTCAGGAGTTAGTGATAGATGCACCCTTCTTGACAGATCCTTATATTTAAAATAAGCTTTCCCACCCCAAATGTTGAATGTTCTCATGTTGCTTGAGCCGAGAGCAAACAACCTGCATTTCCAATGCCTCAGTGACCATGAAGGACAGTGCACGGTGGCATTGCACTGATTAGAGCACCCAGACTAGGCACAAGCTTACTGAGGTGCTGGGTTTGAATCCCAGGGCTGCCAGTCTGAGCTCTATGATCTGAGGTGAATCTTGTCACTCTTCCAGTCTCCATTTCCTCAGGTGCAATGTAGGGAGAGTTCCTACCACACAAGTGAGGGGTGCCTGTAGAGGACTTCGCATGGTGCTAGGTAACCAACCTGAATTGTCTGGCTTCTCTCTTTGGGCCTCAGCCTCCTCCCCTGCAGACAAGGGTATGGGACTGGGTGGGTTCTGGCAAGTTCTGTGTGACCGTTGGGAGCAGACTCCAGGGAGTCTAACATCTGGCTGGGCAGAGGGAGCATCTCCTGCCCACAGGCCTGCCTGCCAGGAGCTTGCTGTGTGACCTGGGGTGGCGGCCCTCTGCCCTGCATTGGCCTCGTGGCTCCAAAGCATCTTCACGGGGACAACCCTCGGCCCCTCCCACAGACCATGTCTCCTAGTTGGCCTCAACCAATGCTTGTCAAACTGACTGCACTGCTGAGTCAACTCACCCAAACTCCAGAGGGCAGAATATTTTACCCCTTCCAGAAGCTGGAGGCAGCAGAGAGAGGTCAGTGTCCCCAGGACACTATTTCCAAAGAGGAGTTGAGTAGGAGGTGTGCCTGAGTGAAAGCCCCAGTGCACTGGTGGTGGGCTGTGGGCCCCCCAGGGTCAGGAAGCCTGGGGTGGGCCGCACTCCAATCTGTCTCCCTCTACGCTTGCTGTCACAGGGGAAGATCTGAGCCCAGGCCTTGACATGATGCCGGGGCTGTTCACAGTGTCCCTGGGGGTATTCTGCTTATTGAACCGCACCCAGAGGAGGATGAAACAAAAAATTATGTAGCAAGTAGAGTGGGCTCATGGGAGGGTGCTGGGAGCAGGAACTTTGAGTTCAAACTGCGGCCTGGTTGTCCCTTCTCCGGTCCTCGGTTGGCTCATCTGGAAATAGAACAGAAACCACATTGCAGGGTGGTTTTGCCACTGGAGGTCTCTGGTAGGCCGTGTGCCTGCCCCACCAGCTGGTCGTGAGGCAGGATGCGCCCCCTCTTTCTGGGCCCCGTGCAGCATGCAGCCCCTCGGATGCCAAGAGTAGAAGCCTCTGGGCCCCAACTCTACATGCCCTGCCTTCTGGGTCTTTCCCTTCACTCGGTCTGACTTCAGTAGACGCTGGCAGCTGTGGGGGCAGAAGCCCTGTGTTCAGACATGGAGGGATCAGATGGGGCCCTTCACTGATGGGTCGGCATCAGTGTGCCCATCTGTAGGCTGGGCACAATATCCCTTGCCTTGGGGGCTTCCATAAGAGTTACTGAGATAACCTATACGTGCGGGCCTGGTAAGTCATTGCTCAAAACTATTTCTGAGTCCACTGGGGTCAAAGGCTACTGGGCTCCCAGGTGTCACGGAGCTCCCTCAGGCCTGGCTCTCAGCCTTGACCTGCCTGGATCGGTGGGAGAAGTAAGGTGTCTGCCTTCCCCGTGCTAGGCCAAGTGTAAATAAAATGTGTAGGATCTTATTGTTAGAAAGAACCACAGAATTCCTGAACACCCTCACCCAATGATAGAAGCTTTCCCACAACTCCTTGACTGGTAACTTTTTAATATTTTTCTGGTTACTTCCAAGGACGGGAACCTCACTATCTGTCATGTGGCAGAGACCAGAGACAGCACACAGTTCATGCACTTCATGCCCAGGCATTTTATGCATTAAAACCCCACACTCCTCGCTCAGGGCATTGTTACTCTTACTTTAGAAACAGTTTTAACAATGAGAATGACCTGATTCCTTAAGCCAGAGATGGGAGACCCTGCTCAGGGTTCACCTCCCCCATAACCATCCCCAACATTAACTCCACCTCCATGAAAATGAATCACTCCATCTTCCCTGTCCCTGCTGCTCTTCTGATATGCCTCTGTCGTCAAACGCATCATGGGTGTTTCATTTCGTTTTTGGGTTTTTTTTTTTTTACCTCTCTGTCTAGACCCTAAACTCCCCACAGAGGGAGTGGGGCAGTGGAAAGAGCTTGCTTGGGACTTAGAATCAAAGAGGTCTGACCTTCAGGCCTTATTTCCTTCTAGCCACATGACCCAGAGGAGGTGACCTGGCCTCTCTGAGCCCATGGATCAAGGCCAGTGTCTTCCTGATCCTCTCCTTCCCTGTGCATAGAGCTGAAATCCTGCTTATCTCTGTATCCCTAGTCCCTGACACACAGTAGGTGCTCAGAACTGGTTGAATAAAGGAAGTGCAAGGAAGCTACGGGCGGGGTACATTATGAGAGTGCAGGGGAGGGAGCTTGCTCCTGGAGGGGAACACACCACAGTCATGGAGAGCTTACAACACTGAAGCCAAGAGCAGAGATAACCAGTCGGAAAATAAGACCCATGGGTCTTATTTTGCAAACTGATAGTGGTGCAGGGCTACTTAGGGAAGGGGCAGCAGAGGGAAACACACTGACAAGAGCCTCATGTCACCACCCAGGGGTCGCCCCCTAAACACTGCCATCCCCACGGACCCCACACGAGCTTTGTTCAACAGAAAAGTATTCATCTGGTGCCTGCATGACTGAAACCGTATTTTAAAAATATCAAAGTCTGGGAAGGGAAGGAAGATGCTAGGTTGACTAAGTAACATGTTTGCGGCATAGATGTTCTACTATTGTCGAATAGGAACTGTTGTGATTAGCACACTATCAATTCACTTAAAAGTGAAAAAAACATAGTCGGGGTGAGTTCCTCACACCTGAAATGTTTAAAAATAAAACAGACGTCAGCACACAAAGGGAGAAGTTTGCAAAAGCCAGGAAACCACTCTGTGGACACACTCTCCCTCCAGTCAGGTGGGAGAGAGGACCCGGTGCTCTACATCATGGGGAACAACACATGTTTCCTTCCTGCGTTCTGGAAACAGAGAGAAGGGGATGGGGTGTATGGGAACAAGCAAGGCTGAAGAGGCTTCCTGGAGGAGGTAAGAGCCAGGTTGTTTGGCCTAGGCCCTCCCCACCTTACCCTGGCTGGCCTGTCCCCAGCATTCACATTCACATGACCCCACTTTGTTGGAAGCCTCCATTCTTGGGTTTGGCCAGATGCACCCATGGTGGCTGCCCTCTCCTCATGGTCCCAGGGCTACTCGATACCAGCCGTACAGGGAGTCCTTGGAACAAAAGGACTTCCAGGTAACCAGGACTGGAGCCAGAGTGCCGCTGATAGGATCAGAAGCCTCAAGTGAACAGGGACCCAGAAGGAAGGCAGGGGCTCAGAGAAACACCCCGCCACCCATACTGCCTCAGGCGGAGGCTACTGTTTTGCCAAGCACAGTGGAGGCCAGCCATGCTTCCCTGCCCCTCTCTACCCCACCTGCCCTCTCACTGACCACAAGGCCAGAAAGGGAGGCAAGCCTGCTGGCAGCGGGACTGGGTGCGGTGGCCACCTCACAGGGTGTAGACGCTCCAGTGGCTGTCAGCACTGAAGACAAGAGGTCAGAGTAGGGATTTGTGTCCGTGGCCCGGGACTCATCAGGGACAGCAGGGGATTCACCACCATCTCCAGCCCAGGTAGGGGAGGGTAGCTGGGCCCCTTAAGGGTCTGGGTCTCAGGTAAGAGGGGGGACCTGCAAACCTTGGAGTCCGGGGCTGGGAGGGAGGCAGGAGGGTGAGGCCTGGTCTGGACAAGCCCTGCGGACACTGACAAGCAACCCCCTGGGGGGGACGGTCTCTGGCCTCCCCCAGCTCTGCAGGCACCCTTCCTCCAGAGGGTTGCTAGAACGTGCGAGAGCCTGAGCTCTGGAGTCAGACGGCCCAGGTTCAAACCCAGACACCAATGTGACCTTGCACACTCACCTCTGCTTCTCTGTGCCTCAGTTTCCCACCCTGTAAAACGGAGGTGGTGCCAACAGCCCTTATTCCCTAAGGCCTTTGTTAAGACTCGATGAGACAGTGGGGACCTTAATATAGGTCCATGCTCTGGAGCTCAGAGCATCACCCCTGCTCCCTGTCACTCCCTGACCCTGACACCATCTTTCAGAGCCGCAGTCAGTGCCTGCTGCCCCTTCACAGGGGCAGCCGGACGGAGATGACCTGGATCCAGGGTTTGGATCCTGTGTCTGCAGACTTTATAGCTAGGAAGGTTTAGACAAGTTCTTGGCCCCTATTTTTTTTCATGTAGGACATGGGAACAATTATGGGACCTACTCCTCAGGATATTCATCAGCATGAAATTATGCTGCACACAAAAAGGGCTTATCCTCTACCCCATACTTATATTGAGACCCATTTTCACCGCCATCACCACCACCATCATCACTGTTGTTGTTGTTGTTGTTGTTGTTGAAAAGGAAGGCTCAGAGAGGGAAGAAGACTTGTGGCCACATAGCAAGGCAGAGGGCAAGACAAGACAACCCCCCATCCCTGCTTTCTGCTCACCTCACCATCTCACTGGCCTTCTTTGTCACCTCTGAGCACATCTTGCCAAGAGCTTGGTTTCTCCTTGCAAGAGGTCACCCTAAAGTGTCTGAGAACTGGCCTCCCTTGACCTCACTGCTCCCAGGCACGGATTTATGGGCCCCCACAGGGAAAGCCAGCATCCCCCAAGAGGTTAGGTCAGCAGAGAGCGAGGGCAGGGGGTTACCTTCTCCCCATGATTTCCACAGCATCCCTCTAAAAGCTCTTCCCCCACTGTCCACAGGAGCCTTAGCCAGGGGGATGCCTGACAGGAACAGGGTGCAGCTTTGGATAACACACTTCTGAAAACTGCAGAACTTCTTATAGCCCAAGGGGCTCCATTAGAAAGGGAAGAATTAGGACTCCAACTTCCAGCAAAGTTGCTTGGGAGACAGGTCTGGGACGTCATCCTCAGACATCTCTTGGTTCCATTAGCAGATGGACCACCTCTGCAGGCTTGTCTCTGTCTCTTTCACCTTCTGCGCATCAGAGTTTGGGCCTTCCCTGGCAGGGAGGGACAGAGACACAAGAGGAGGCAGGGGAGGCAGAGGAAGGAAAGGGTGGGGTTTGCTTTAAAGGAAAAGATGAGTTATGTACCTGTTTTAATAATATAAATAGTACTTGAGCAATAATAATAGTAATTGTTCCTATTTCTTGAATACTTACTATGCACCAGGCACAGCACTAAGAACTTTAAATACGTCACCTCAGTTAATCTTCATTACAGCCTGATCAGGTAGAAAATATCATCGTACCCATTTTACAGATGACTACACCAGAAGAGGCTTATTTATATACCTTGTGGTGACTACAGATGCCAGGTAGATGATACAAGGGAATCATAAATTCTGCTTGGAGTGCAATAGGGAGCTCTGGGGACTGTGGTGAGTTGTAGAAACTCACTTGGTATTGTTTTGTTTTGTTTCGTTTTGACGCGTGATATACTTACATTAAAGTGGTAAAGTATGCTAACCTTAAATGTACCTCTTGATGATCTTTGCATATATTTATACATGTGCTACCAGCACCCAAATCAACATATAGAATATTTCTTGTATGCTGAAATATTCCTTCTGAGGTGCTCTAATTTAATTATATTTTTTATTTCTTTAATTCTGCAAAACTTTCAAAGTCAAGGGGAGCCCAAGGACACACAATGACGAAATATAATGTGATATCCTGTATGGGATCCTGGAACAAAAAAAGACTTTAGGTAGAAACGAAGGAAATGTGAATCAAGCATGAACTTTAGTTAATAGTAACATATCAATATTAATTCATTAATTATGAAAAATATACCATACTAGTATAAGCTGTTAATACTAGGGGGACTAGCTGTGGGGGAGATGAGAGTTATTCTTAGCAATGTTTATTTGTAAATAAAACAGTGTTCTAAAACACAAGCTTTATTAAGAGAGAAAAAGCGCTCTGCAATGCCTCCAGCAAAATATGTCGGTAGGCCTTTAAGGATCTGGCCTCTGAGCTGCCAGTTTGTGACGTCCAGAGCTATAATGCCCTCATTGTACAGATGGGGAAATTGAGACCCAGAAAGTGGAAGCCCCCTCCAAGCAGATCAGTGGCAGAGCCAGAACCAAAAGGCCACTCAAGGCTCCAGCTGCAGAATGGGGCATGGGGTGTGAGTGTGCATGTGGGGTTGCCAGTGTCTCCCCAGATCTCTGAGTCCTTTACTGAGGACGTGCCCTCCACGAAGCTGCCAGGGGCCAACCAGCTTCCCTTGACTGCTTCCTCCTGAGCTCTCCAGGGCTGTCAGTTGGAAACCAGTTCTCCCCCTGGCCTCAGCCCCAGAGGGAGTGGTCATGGGCAGTTCCTGTTCTGCGAGCAGGATGTCACCTTCCCATCCCAGCCAGCCCTGATACACATTTTGGGTGTCCCCCATGCCCAGCATAGGATCTGAGTTGAGTGCTGGATGGATGGGTGAGTGAAGAATTGAAGGAGGGATAAAATAAATGGCAAGGGTGGGTAGTTAGGGGTGTGTGGAGGGAGATAAAGGGGGCCAGGAGCACAGATTCTGCAGCCAGATGGACTGGGTTGAACCCTGGCTCTGCAGCTTCCAGACACATGACCTTGGACAAGTCACTTAACCTCTCTGTGCCTCAATTTCTTCAATTTAAAATAGGGATAACAGCAGTATCTGTGAGGAAGGGAAGTAATAAATATAGGAAAGGAGGGAAGAGAAATAGGGGAGGGGCGATGATTTCATTTTCATATCAGGACATGGAAACTCAGACAAAGCCATACGACTGACCACTGACCCAGAAAAGATGGGTCAGTAGCATCCTACAGTGGTTAGAAGACAGGTCTGGGAACCAGGCTGCTGGGGTTCAAATCCCAAGGCCATCTTTTACTGGCCACGTGGCCTCAGACAAGTGAGTTAACATCTTTGTGCTCAGTGTCCTCACCTGTAAAATGGGTGTGGTAACAATCGTATTTACTTCATGAGATTTCATGAGGACTAAGTAATTGATTGGTATGTGTATAGTGCTTAGGACTATTCCTGGCACGTTTTAAACAGTCCCTGGCATATAAGGAGTGTTTATTAAATGGAGGAAAAGTCTTATGCCAGAAGCCCACTCTCTTCCCTGATGGGGCACCAACTTCTAGGAGAGATCGAGGTCCAGGCACTGTAAACTCACCTGCTGAATCCAGGTGAGAACCTGCCTTAATGAAGTCACATGGGGAGAGGGTAGAACTGGTGACCAGCTGCCCATCTCTATGGCCTCACCCACCTCCAGCCAACCCCAAGATAGTCAGCACTTCTAGTATTTTAAGAGTAGCCAGAAATCCAGATTCTTATCCACAATTTCTCAATTTTTAAACATTGGCACTTAGTTCAATTTTATTTTAAGCTCTTAACAAAACAAACAAATTTATTTAAAGCTGGCTGCTTTCCCAAGTGGTTGGTTTGCAGCCTCTACCCCAGTCCAGTCCTGTCAGTTTGCTTTCTTTAACTTTTCTCCTGCATATTAGAGGAAAGGAAACTGAGGCCCAGAGAGAAATGTTTGAATCCATTGTGTCTGACCACTTAGTGGAGTCAACAGGCAGTCTGCTAGTTCCCCTCTCCTGGCTGCAAGCCACAGGTTTCCCCAGGTAATCAGACTTTGGACCAGGTAAGGGATGAGAACTCGAAAGGGAATTTTCCCTTCAGCCCAAGGTTCTTGCAGGAGCATATTTGAAATATGACGTTTGTTAACTAAGTATCGTTTGCACAGTGCATCCCGGCTACAGCTGAGTGTGAAGCAGGAACTACCCCTGCTTCCAAAGCCATAACAGAGATTTGCAGTGTATGATGCTCCAACTTCACTCCCAGCCCTGGCTCAGTGGGTAGGGGGCCAGGATTCCAGGACGTTCATTCCTAAATCTCAGCATTTGCCACTCCGTCGTTACTAAAGGAGCAGCCAGTGGTAAGCTCTGTTGTAAAGGAGGTCACTAAGTGGGAGCTAGAGGGGTTTAGAAAAAAGGGGAGGCATGTTCTGGAGAGAATATTGTTGGGGAAGAGAGTTAATTTATAGGCTTGTCATGCTCCGAACTTGAGTTGTTTTCTCTTTCTTGTTGAAAAAGCGCCCTTTGGTTCTCACTTATTTAACCAGACTGTGCCACCATTGCCAGATGAGGCAATTTTCCAGATGAGTAAAATGGGGTAAATATTGTACTCGCTTCCCGCCACTGGTGATGAGGGGGAAATGAGACGGCCTGTGCAGAGGATTAAACAATACAAAACAGCCGTGGTTCTCATTGTCAGCAGCAGCCAGCCTGCCTGCATGCACAAGTGACAGCTGGAGAACCTTCCACTCTTGGCCTTTCTTTACCCTGTCTATGTGATGGTGACCTTCACTTTGTCTGGAGAGTCAGGGCATCTGCTAGCTGTGGAGCACTTCTTGTGGGTCAGGTTCTGTGCTAGATCCTTCTGTCTATTTTCTTTTCTTTAACCCTCAGAGCAACCCTGGGAAACCAATACCATTATCATCTTTTCAGATGAAGTACCTGAAGCTCTGGGAGGAATGTGACTTATCCAAAGTCACCCCCAGGTGGGGACACAACCTTGAGCAAGTCCCATTACCCTCCAGAGCTTCCAGCTTCCTCATTTGTAAAAGGAGGTTCAGGACACCCATCCCAGGGCTGCTGTGGGGATCTAGGAGGTAATGACTTGGAAAGTGCACCATCAGCTGCAAATCCCAGCCAAATGGACAGCATCAGTGTGAGTTTTGCAGAGACCTGTTCCCCTTTGGGGCTCAGTGCATTTTAGCAGCAAAAGTTATAGGGAAAAGTTATTTCGAGTGTCTGTTTCTTGGGTGGTTTCCAAAATGTGTCTCCTCCCTCCACTAACAAGTGTAAAGCTGGCTTCAGCAGAGGCTCTGCTCAGAGCAAGTCACTTTCAGTGGAATGATCTGGGAGGTAGAAAGGAAATGGGCAGGATGGTCACAGGGGAGACAGGAACACAGAGAGGGCCTCAGGCTATGGAGTCAGAGAGATATGAAATCAAATCCTGGCTCTTCCACCTACTAGTTCTGTGACCCTAAGCCAGCTAGTTGACCTCTCTGATCCTCACACAGAGAATTGTTATGATGAAGGGGGTGAGCAAGGCAGCTGAGAAGCAAAGCATGGGCATCCACAAACATCCAGTGAGACCAGTTCCAAGTCCAAGACTGGAGCTGCAGACATTGCTGGGG
The DNA here is from genome assembly GCF_002288905.1 of Enhydra lutris kenyoni. NCBI lineage: Eukaryota > Metazoa > Chordata > Mammalia > Carnivora > Mustelidae > Enhydra > Enhydra lutris. Next base: position 41,255,988 of record NW_019154094.1, on the reverse strand, counting down.
TTGGGGAATAGGATAGAAACCAGTCCAGAGTCTGGAGAGAAGGGGCCCAGGGGAGAAGGGCCAGCTGCTAAGGTAGGGAAGACTGGTCAAGTTGGGCTTAGCAGTACACGTACACTGGGAAGGAAGACTGGTCAAGTAGGGCTTAGCAATACACATACACTGGAAAGGAAGACTGATCAAGTGGGGCTTAGCAGTACACGTACACTGGAAAGGAAGTCTGGTCAAGTAGGGCTTAGCTGTGCATGTACACTGGACCACAAGCAGCTGGAGGACAGGCATTACATCCTCTTCATCTCAGTTGCCTGGTTCACAGCAGGTGCACACCATACATGTAAAACCCTGAACTTAATATCCACTTTCCTTTCTGCCCCATGCTCACCCATTTAGTCCTCTGTATCCCTTGATCTCCAGCCCTACCACCCCACCTCTGAACAGTGTGGAAAAACACAGGCTGTGGTATCTAACAGACTCAGATTCAAGTCCAAACTCTGCCCTTTCTAGCTGGGTAGCATTGAGCAGATTACCTCCCCTCCACAACCCTCTTTTCTTTTCTGTAAATGGGCTGATCCTGCCTCCCTAGCAGAGTTATTGTAGGAGTTAGAGAGGATACATGTGAAAACACCTAGCATGGGCCCTGACATGTAGGAGGCATTCTGAAGGTGGCATCAGGAAGTGAGGCTGCTCCTTACCAGAGTAGCCCGTGGCCACCTCCGACTTCTGCACATACCCATAGACCGAATTCCTGAAGGCACTCAGTGTGTCTTTATATCTTAGGGGACACAAGCACCTGGGTTGGGGACATGGATGCACTGCTACCTCTGTCCCCACAGTCTCTTTACACAGTTTCCATGCTGGTCCTATATTGACTGGTCACGGTGGGGCTAACGATGTCCACAGAACACCTCAAAAATGAGCATCAGCAGGCAGATCACTGATCAGGATTAAAGCACCTGTCCATATTCACTAAGCCATCCTCTGGCTGTGAGTATGGTAGTGTCTGTGAAAGTTGTCAGGTGGTAAGTATATGAATGAAGGGCTTCCTGGTCCCAGATCCCATGTCTTATTCTAGAGGGTAGCCTGTGAGCTCTGTGCCATTGCTGGACTGATGATTTATGGGTCCTTCTCTGGTACCTTGAGGTCAGGCTGAAGTCCTGAAAGATGGGACTGGCTCTGCTTCCCTACAAGGACCTCTGGGGACAGGTGAAGCACTTGGAAGGAAACCCACGATACTGCGGCCTGTAGGGCTGGGGGCCCATAGAGGGGTAACCTGCCCATTTGGGATGTGTGTGCCCTTGAAGTTTAGCTGACAAGGGTTTCAGGACAAAGCTTGCCTATGTCTGGCTATCATACCCTTACCCTACATGTAGTGCAGGCCCCATTCAAAATCTGGGAGCCAGGTTTGCCCTGCTATTAACTGGGAAAATTATGCTTTAATGCCTGGCGCCACTGGAGGAACTCCACAGCCATCCACGAGGGACTTGAAGAGCTTATCTGTAGCAATTTAGCCTCCATGCCCCACTCTGAACCCATGGTGACAGATCATCTACAGAAGTCACATAGTTTGGTCCAATACAAGTCAAAATGTCAAGGCACAATCTCTAAGCTCACTCTTGCCCCCACCCCCTGAACCCAGCCTCCTTCTCTTGCTATGCATTTATTTAGGATATCTCTCTACCCACCTGCCCTGGGCAGCAGAGGGTTGGCCCATCCTCCATTACCTGCCAAGACTGGGAGTCTGAGCTTAGAACTAGCCCCCACCCTACCCCCACCCCTTACCACCTGCTCCTGTGCTGACTCCCACACCCAGCCTCTCCCTCTGGGCCCCCAAGCTAATTACAGGCTTCCCTAAATCATTGGAAGGAAAAGCTAATTAAATCAGAGTCGGCCATCCGTTTTCTGGCTAAGGACAGGCAGCCTGACACCTTTCTTCCAGTCCAGGATCCGGAAACCATGGCTTGCAGCTTCATTTGAGTTGAGAACAGGTTTTTAATCTCTTAGGGCTGATTTCAGGAAGAGCAGCAAGATGGGACGTTTCCTCAACTGCTCCTTTGCACCATGTCAGAGTGACCATATGGGATGAGATTGAGGGCCTGGAAAACTGAGGTGTACCCAGATCTGCACAGCTGGACAAGAATGTGTGAGGAGCCAAAGTAGGTGATAGTTTGACCTTGGAAATCCCGCAACGCGCCGACGCCCCACACCCACTGTTTCAGATGGTGTGGAGTGAAGGGCCTTGCCTTCAATCCCAGGCCTGCTGCTTGCTGGACCAGTGTCCCCCGCTGGCATTCTCCCCCTCTCTGAGCCTGAGTATTAACAGCGCCTACCTCACAGAGTTGCTGAGAATTAAATGAGATGACATATCAATCAGCCAGTGTGAAGCAGGTGCTTTCCATGTTTGTGGAATGAATGAGTGACTACAAAGTGCCACACCCAGAGTGAACACCCAAGCAATGTTAGTTCTCTCATCCACCTTGGAATCCCCATGTGTTTGTTACTATAAATACTTATGGGACTCATTGACATAAAACCTGTAGGTAAATAAATTTATTGCATGTTTTCCCCCTTTGAGATGTAAGAGACAAAGGACTCACAGGTGGGAGCGTATGGGGTGTGGAAACTGAGGGTTCCCTTCCCATGGCCTGCCCTCCCATTTGCCCCTAGATGCCAGCCTGCTTTTCCTTTTTTCTGGGCCTCAAACCCCTCAATATAAAGAGCGGTGCCTTGACAGAAGTTCCAGCTCTGATTCTCAGCCCCTTCCTTCTCTGTTCCCTCATGAGCCATGTCCTCACCAACTTCCTCAAAGGCCAGCATGTGGTTGTCCCAGCCACTTTTTTACAGAGAAGGGGTAACAAGCTCAACTAAGTAAGGAGATCCCCAAAGCAGGCAACCAATGGGGGAGAGTCCTCTGTAGGGATGAGGACCAACTCTGTGAGACAAGTCTGCAGTCCACTTTGAATTCCAGCTAGCTGTGTGGCCTCCAAAAAATCACCCAGCTTTTCTGTGCTTCAGTTTCCTCCTTTGCAAAATGGGCATGAGAATAATAGTATATCCCTCTAGGGTTGTTATAAGAGTTAAATTAATTCCTAGGGGCCAGGAGCTTGGGAGATGGCCTGGTCTGTAGTTAGCACTCCACAAGCATTAATTGTTCCTGGTATTTCTGAACCAGACTCTCAGAGACCCCTCATCACAGCCAGCCCAGCCCGCTGGCCTGATGCCTTCCCTCTTATGGATGGAATCTGGGGAGGAGAAGCCACTGGGCCACTGTCACTCAGAATGAACCTCCTGCTCCACTCCTCTCTCAAAGAGGGGAGTCTGCCAGTGCCTGTCAGGACAAGGAGGGCTCAGGGCAGGGCGGGGGAAGCTACGAAGGCCCAGGCCTCCCTCAGAGGCTCTAGCGGAGTTGGGAGGTGGCTATAAATATGAGAGGCGAGGGGCTTTCTAACTAGGCCAGGAATGTGTGTTAGTCATTGAGGTCAGAGCAGGCCGCAGAAGCTCTTGGCTGGGAAAAGATTATATCCAGGAGTGAGCTCTCCCGGGCTCAGGGGAAGCCAGAGAGCTGAGATGCAGAAGGAGGGTGACGAGCAGAGCTCAGCTCGGGCCATGCTGCCACCCCAGAACCTTGGTCAGAGGGGCCCAGGAAGGTCCCTCCTGCCTCTTTTAATCTCTGAGAAGTCCTACCTCAACCCCAATCAATCAGCCACCTATAACCACCCACAGGCTGAGGCCATGCTGTGGCTCCCAAAGGGCACTCAGGCCACCATTCTGCAGAGTGAACAAGTGCATCCTTTCTATTTTAGTAGCTGTGCACTTATTTTAATGTGTTGGGAGAAAAATACAACTGGCAAAGCAAATCCATGATCTCATGGCTATAAATGCTTAAGATAATACCAGGTAGGTGTATACATTTTTTAAAGAGGGAGTTGATTTTTTTTTGAAATGTATACTCGTGGAACTGAACCACCATTACTTAGGATTGGGGGATTCTGGACCACAGGCAAAATGCTACTTTCCTTGCCATGGAGCGCCAGCTGTCTTCTGTGCCTCCAGTCCCACATCCCAGCCCTGCCTTTCCCCAACATCCCTGCCCTTGCTCCTGACCTCTGCTCCACTCTCACGGTGCTCACTGCCTGGAATGCTTTTCCCCTCCAGCTTTCCACTGTGAGCACCAGGTGAAATGAACTACTCACAGGTGCCTCCATGGGCCCATCCAGAGGCCTACTCCTCCTCCTCCTCCAGGCTGCCCCAGGCCCTTGTCCCTCTGCCACCACTCCCCACACTTTGTGAGAGTCTCCATAGTTCAGACCACTGCTCCCTTGGTGATGGGGAAAGCTCTGGTTGGTTGCCTTCCTTCCTGCTATTCCCAGCGCTGTACTGGGTGCTGAGCACATGCCCAGGAGACAGATCCAGTCACTTTCTGGAGCCATCCTTGCCTGGCGTTGGCTGGCACACATTCAGCCTCGCCCTCAGGGCTCTGCCCCCTCCCTCATCTGTCAGATGGGGATGCTAAGTTTCCTCTCCCCAGGTGGGTGTGTGGGGTCAGTGAGTTTACTTCACCTAAAGCTGTCTAAAGGCATGTGCCTCGCATGTCATCAGGCCTCCGCAAATCCTGGTTCTGCTCTTTTGAATTATCAAGGCTATTATCATTATCAGGGACCAATGGATATTCAGTAAGTGGGGCAGAGTGGAGGGGACGGAATGAGACTAGAGCACCTTTGCATTTAGGATCAGGACAAAGTTCTCAGTGCCTATTTACTCCACCCCTCTCATTCTGAATATGGGAAAACTGAGGCCCACACTGTACCCCTAGAACCGGGGCATGGGCCTCCTGTCCTTCAATCTACCATTGTCCCACCACCTCCGTCCTCCCTAGGCTGGGGGAAGAGGACTCCAGGACTCACCTGCCCAGAGAGACAGGCAGACCTACCTGAGCTTCTCTACCAACCCCCTCGCCCCAGTCTTTGGAATGGGCCAGAGAGACCTGGGGAGGAAATCCAGAGGCTGTGGCCAGCAGGAGAGCTCTCACTTCCCCAAGTCAGTGAATCAAAAGCTTCATTCTTTGTAGATTCCTCCGATAGGTAGGAGCAGACATGACCTTTGTCATTTGTTATTTTTAGCCGAGCAGGCAAGGAATAATAAAAACCTGTATGGGAGCTGACTATAAATAACATCGCTGTGGCATTAAACACACACAGACACACACACACGCACGCGTGCGCGCATGCCCCTAAAACCTGTCGATCTAAAGCAGCGTTGCCCTTCCAAATGGAATAAGAGCATTAGCATGGCACTCTAGCGTCAGTGAGCCCATCTCACAAAAGCTTTTGCTTGTGATCACCACGCAGTTCCCTGAGGGGAGATGCTTTTATTGTCCCCATTCTTCAGATGAGGAAATGAGGAATGAGATTGGCCGGTGAGGCCACAGGCTCTGAGCCTGACGGATGCCAGGAACCTGACATCTATCACTGTCCCTATTGTAGAGTGTCTGAGAGGTGATGCAGCTTTGCCGAGTGCCACCGAGGGAGGAAGAGAGAGGGAGAGAGAAGCAGGACCAAAACCGCCTCAGGTCACCTGTCTCCAAATGCAGTAGTCTGCCAGCTGCTAGCGGCCTTGCAGGGCTGGAGAAAGGAGAGGTGGGCATGGACAGGTGAGAGGAGTGGCCATGGGCATTGTGGACCCCTCAGGACGGGAGTTGGAGTGAGAAGGTGATGGCTGGGGCTCTAGAGGTGGAGAGGAGGCAGTCTGGGAAGGGCTCAGCACTGAGAGTGGCAAGGGGGGACAGGGCAAGAGAAGGGAATTGGCCAATCGTGTTCCAGGGTGGGGCCACACCAGGCTCACCCGGTCTGACATTGAAATCCCTTTGGGCAGGGCGGCCATGCTGGCCTGCCCACAGCCGGAGAATAGGAGAAAAGTCCCAAGAGCAGGTTACCAGGGCTGGGATAGACAAGGACAATCAGAGGAGCTGGCTCAAAGACACCAGAGCAGAAATGCATCCCCAGGACTTAAAGGAAACAGACTCCAGACAGCAGTGTTGAGCCCCTGCCCCTGGCCCAGTCGTGTGCTGGTGTGCATTTCATGACCAGCTCTCAGGCAGATAGGTGCCCGGCTTTGTAGTGTCCACCAGGTTCTGTGGTGAAAGGCTCCCACCCCTGGCGGATCACAGCTACCAGCATGCCATCCCTTGTGTGCACCGTTGGCTCTCAGGACACCACCACACCAAGCCACCCAGGGGGCGATGCCTGTGTCCTGCTTGCTTCAAAGGAAGAGAGGAGGGGCTTGCAGGCCATTTTAAGCTATTACTAATTGTGCATGTAACACACAAGAGGTAGAATCTCAATTAATTCTCAGTACCATCCTCTGAGGTAGACGTTATCGCTAGCTTCCTGATAAAGAAACGGAGGCTCCAAGAGTTAAAGTGACTTGCTCAAGGTAGCGTACCTTGTGGCAGCGCCGGAATCTGAAGCTAGGTGTGTGTGAGTTCGGAGTCCCCACCCCAGCCATATACCATCCAGCCTCCAGCCAGGGTAGTTCTGGGACCGGAGCCGGGGCTGGATCTTCAGGCAGGGGTTCATGGGTGGGTTCCTTTGTGGGGTTAGAGCTGAAACGCCTGACCAAGTCCCAGAGGAAATGGTCACCACCCTTGAGAGAAGCCCTGAGAGGTTTGAGACAACCCCCACATGGGGAGGGCATGGAGCAGGAGTACCACCTTCCCCTCCCACCAGGGCAGAGGCACTGCATGGCACCCCACAGGGCTCTCCCAACCTTCCCCCCGCTCCTTCCCTTGTTCACAACCGAGTCTCCTCCTCCAAAGCCCAGTTCCAGGAACCAGTGTCCTCACTGCCAGACACATAGTAGGTGCTCAATTAATGCAGAAGAAATGAACCAATCACACCTTCCTATTCTCTCTCATTTTGTTGGAAATCAAAGACCAGATCAATTATATTATTATTATTCCCAGTTCACAGATAGAGAAACTGAGGTAGATTCCAACTGGCGAAATGACTAGCTCAAGGCCACGTAATAGTAAATGGCAGAGCCAGGGTTCAATCCCCTACCTCTGTGACCCCCTCAGCACCCTACTTTTCTCTACTGTGCTGTGTGCCCCCAGAAAGAAATTAGCACCTTGTATCTGAGAAGCTCCTTATGCTTTGTCAAGACACTTGCATTTCCTTCTTATGCTTCACTATTGCATGTTGGCCTCAGAGTGCCAGTGCAGGGAGGCTGGGGGACAGCAAGGAGGACTTGAGAGAGCAGGGGGCCTTGTAGTGAGAGAGTTGGCCCAGCCTGAAGGGCAGCCCTCTCCACAGAAGCCCTGGAAATCCCCACTGATGCAGTACCTCCTTGGAGAGTGGCATGGCGCCTGTGTCGGGACTCTTTGGAGCCATATCTTACAGACAGGTTCAGAGCGAGGTGGCCCCACAATGTGATGGGAGCAAGGGGTTCTGATGGGGTGAAGGGGCTGCCATGGAGCCACCCCGGGCCTCCCAGCCCCAGCGGACCATGATTCCATATAAACCAGCTTCATGGGCAGATCCCAAAGGGAATTTCCTCTGGGGAGAAAGTGGATCACCCCCACAGGGATGCCCTTGAAGGCCGCTGAGGCGGCATCGGTCCTGCCTGTATTCCAAGGGCAGAAAGCTCATCTGCTCATCCTCCCTCCTCAGGCCCAGCTCCAGCTCCACATCCCACTTCTTTTCTGCTCCCTTTGGCCACTTGTTGGACACCCTGGTGGGGCCCAGACATTCCCCATACTTACAGCAGGGTAAGGAAGAAAGTATGTGTCTGAATCGCAACACCCCTGCCAAAGGGACAATTTCGTTCCAGGTATGTGGCCTCTCTGGGCCTCCATTTCACAGTCTATAAAATGGGGATGGTAAGAACTCCTTAAAGGGTAGAAATTAACTGAGCCACAACATGAAAAGTTCTTAGAACAATCAGTACCCGGGCATGTGGTAATTGTCCAGGCCACGCCACCCCTCAATACTACTATTGGTAACACAGACCAATCCCATCTCTTCTGCCCAGCAGCTCTCAAGGGGAGCTACCGCTGTGGCAGTCTAGGGTCTGGAAGGGAGCACTGGATTTAGAGTCCTGAACCCACAGCTATCTCTTAATCACCCCTGACCCTCAGAGGCCGGGGCCCTTCACCTCTCCTGGCCTCCGTGTCCCCTTCTATCAGGTGGCCCCCTCGGTTCCCAGCACATTTGAGACTCTGTAAATGTCCACTGGATGTTTTTCTGCTTGCAGCCATGGCCCAGTGCCAGCAGGCCCCTTTCCTCTTTGCCAATATGTCTCCGGCTCAGGGTCTGCCCCAGTCATGGTTTGCTGAATGAACGTGTTACCTGTGGCACGTGCACAGGTTATATGTGTGACGTTACTGTGGTATGGTGGTCTAACAACATGGAATTCTGTCATGTGGTAGGCACCTCGCCAAAGGCTTCATCATCCTCATTCTGTTTAATTCTTAAAATCCTTCTAAGGTTCCTCCTGCTCCTGGGATAAGGACAGAAATCTGGAGGGTGTTCTCTAAGACCCCACCCCTTTTCTGCCCCTTGCGCACACTCTTCCCCTCTAGGCATTCAGACCCCCTTTCAGTTCCAGGAGAATTGCTGAGCTCTTTCTAGCCTCAGGGGCTTTGCCAGGGAAACCACCTCTCCTACCTGGTGAGCCCCCGCTCAGACTTCTGGGCCCAGCTCAGCAACCAGCCCCCTTGGAGAAACCTTCTGCGACTCCCCACTGTGCTCCTACAGTGGGAATGGCCGGGTCCTCCTGCTGAATGTGCTCATGGCCTCTGCCCCTTCATCTTATACCCCTCTCTCCATGTACATGGGTGCATACATTTCACATCTGTCTCTGAATCCTCTCAAGAGTGGACAACATGAGTCTTCCTGCCGTATCCTCAGCACCTAGCACAGAACCTGGGAAGTGGCAGATGTCAGTGGGTACTTGCTGAAGAAATGACCAGACAGAGAAGCAGGAAGCAGTTGCTGCCATGCATGTTGCACAGATGAGAAGCCTGAGGCCTGAGTTAGAGAGACTTGCCCAAAATCACACAGCCCATCAGGGTGGAGCAGGATTTGAGCTAGTCCATGGGGCTCCAGCTCCCAAGCTCTTCGGACCCATCCCACTCTCTTGCCACCTTTGGGTACAGTGGAGGACTGAGCCAGAGAAGCTCCCAGAGGAAGAGGGCTTGCACGACAGGGCAAGGGCTGCGGTCCCTCTCAGAGGCCTGGCTGCTTGGAAACCTTATCAGAGGTGAGCCCACAACTTGCTGCTCCTCTGTGAGCCTCCAGGAAAGATCTGCATTCTAATTCTGCCTCTAGTTATATAATCCTGGGCTTGTCCCCTCTACTCTCCAGATCTCAGTTTCCTCGTCAGTAAAACGGGAGTGAGACTATCCACAAAGCCGGTTAATTGTGTGCGTTAGCACACAAAGAATGCTCCCAGCAGAGACAGCTGATGTGGTCCCTGCAGCCTCCAACCCATTTTAAGGATACAGTGGCAGTGGGATGGCCACGTTTCAGTCCCCGAGTCCTTATTGCTTCCAAAATCGCAGCAGCATCCAGCCATCCGGTCAGCAGGTGGGTCTCTCAGCTTGCGGTATTCTCAATCGTCACACCTCAGCTCCTATCCTCTCTGGAACCTTCTCCCCTGGCTGGGCCCTACAGCCTCCTCAGCAAGAGGACATCCAGAGAAATGGCAGGCTGTGGTGCAGACTGTGATAGGTTTGAATGTTTACTTCTATACCACAGAGCTGTGTTCCCCTAAGCAAGCCACTCCCCCTCTCTGAGCTTGTTCCTCACCTCTAAATTGAGGGTTGATAACACTGAACTTGGAGATCATGAGGAGGAGTAAATACTACTTAAGTGCCTGGCACAGAGTAGGCACTCAGCAAGTGACAAATTCCCTTCTCTCTTCTCCTGACAGTCCTGCGTACATTGTCCCTATTCCTTCTGTTTTCTCCTTCCTTCTCCTCTCTCCAGGGAGTCAGCCTTCCATCAAGAGTGAAAACACACACATACATACACACAAATGTTCACTAGGAACCCCAGCACAGTACCTCACATTCAGTGAGAGCTAAGTAAATATTTGTAGACTGAATAATCCAAAGAAATGAATTACTGATGGTAAAAGTTCAGGCTATAAGTAGCTGGCAGGGAGAATTTAGGGATAGGGGCTCCTCCCTGGGTGTTCAACTCACCTTGCATTCAGCCCTGGTCTCAAGCATTCTGGTCCCAGTTGAGACATCACTGAGGGCCATTGGAGTGGAGTTCAGGTCTTCCTTTTCCCTTCACAAAGTAGGCATGCAGAGAGAGCCCCATTCATTGACAGGCTCAGGAAATAGCAGCTCTTGAAACAGGACCTCCAGCAAGTGCAAAGAATATTTCCAGAGCCACAGAGGGATGCAAATACCAGTTCAAAACCACCAGGGAATTGCTTTTTCATTCAACAAACCTGTACTCATTGGTTCAATCAATATTTATTGAGGTTCTATGCTCAGTGCTGAGGATATAATAAGCAAATGAGATCCATTCCCTATCCCCAAGGATTCCCCCAGCCTGAAGGACATGACAGAGATGCACATAAAGAGGTTAATAGCAACAAATTCTTCTTGGGGGTTGGAGATGATGGAGGGGAAATCAGGGAAGGCTTCAGAGAAGTGGGGTTGCTGGACCTGAGATTTGAAGGATAAGTAGGACTTCTCCAGGCAGAAGAGTGGGAAGGGAAGTCATCCCAGGCAGAGTGGATGGTGCATGCAAAAACACAGAGGCATGGAAATGCAAGAGTGTGTGTGAGGAACAGGAAAGGCTTAGTGTGGGGAAAGTAGATGGAGGATAATGGGAGGGGTCTGGAATAGTCATCTGGCTCTCATGAGCCCTGGAAGGAGTTTAGGTTTTATGCTGAGAGCACAGGGAAGCCAAAAAAGGTTTAGAGGAGTTGAGAAAGCTCTCTAAGGTGCAGGGGATGGGCAAACAGGGGGAGGATAGCAGGAGAAGAAGCAGGGAGACCAAGGGGAGGAGGTAGGATTGACAGATGGGTGTGGGCAGTGTGTTTGCATGTGCATTAACCAAAGGGATAGTGTGGATGAAACCATGTTTCCCAGGCCCGGAAAAGGCAACCTCCCTCAGGGAGTCCTCCCAGAATAGTTCTTGATTCCCCAGGCTCTGTGTTCTTCCAGGAGAGAAAGTACCTGCTTCCTAATTGGCCCCTAACCTCTGGCCTCACATACAGGGGGCGGCAGAGTCAGCCATCGCCACACACTGGCCCTGCCCCACTAGAAAGCTGGGCTAGACCTTCTGCACCTTAGGTTTTCTGACTTATGGGAAAATAAGTTCCATGGTTCCCTGGACCTAGGTTCACACCCACCTCTGTTGGGGTCCCTGGGTCCAGTGTGGGGCCTCATGTAGTCCTGGTTTCAAGCCCCAGTTCCCCTACTCACTGTATGACCTTGGGCAACATCATTTCCCCTCTCTGTACTTCACTTTCCTCATTAGTAAAATGAGAATGAAAAACAGGACCTCCCTCCCAGAATGTTATGAAGCTCGTACAGTGAAACGCACAGTAGGATGTTGATAGGAATGGCGGCAGAAGTTAGACGTCAGCCTGAACCCCTCCTCACTGGGGGAGCAAGAACCTGTGGAAGTAGCTAGGAATGGGGGACTGGGTTTGCATGTCAGCGGGTTGCCCTGGACTATCAGGATCTTAAAGGCCAGCCCTGCCCAAGCTCCACAGGGCCGGGGGTCTGAGAACCAGCATCCAGCAGGATAAGGGGCTGGAAGAGACCCACCACCCTGTTCCCCAGGGCCCTTATGGAGAATCTCACCCTCTGTGTTTATCCTATTAATACCAACTGCCATTCTCCGTCAGCCTGTGACTCTGCCAAATAGGTATTATTGTCCCCAATTTGCAGATGAGAAAACTCAGGGAAGTTGAGTCATTTGCCCAAGTATTGCCAGTAAATGAAAGAGGAGGGCTTTGACCCCAGATCTGTCTGACTGGCCACAAAACCTCAGCCCAAGGTTGGGTGGGTTGAGGATGTTTGGGACCTTGATAGGAATGGGTGTAGTGCCCCAAGGTAGCTGGGAGACTTGTAACAAGCTGGGCCACCTGGTCCCCAGACACCATTCTATGGCCCCTCAAGGTCATGGTCCTAGAGGAGCCTAGCCATGTGCCTCAAATTTGAGGATCTTTAGGCAGGGACAGAGGGAAAGGTCTAAAGTTCAAGTGGGTCAGATCTGGGCTCAGATCTCGACCTTGGGCCTCACTGGTTCTGTGCCAGTCACCAAGGCCTCTGTCATTTTCTCTTCTATAAAATGGGAAGAAGCCCAATCTCTCCAAGGGTGATTTGTGAAGGTCAGACAAGGCAGGGAGGGGAGGGGCCTTTGGAAATACCTTCTCAGCCTCAGAGGGGTCCAGCCAGCAGCATTTTGTGATAGGAGTTAACCTGCTTAGATGTGAGAAGACCCTGAGCTGGGCAAGGCAAGGGCAGATGTAGTCCTCATTCCTCTTTCCCTTCAGGAGGGGGAGCAAAAGAGAACCTATGTCTCCTGGAGAGGACACAGCTGGTCTCTGATTGCATTTGATTCTGCCTCCCTCAGACCCGTCTGGACCTACCTCATCTGTCTCCCTTATGCAAATTGCCTTCATCAGACGACCTCATCCCCACCCTCATACCTAGCTACTAACCCTCTACTCCCACTCCTCTCTGGTCCTGGGATTTGTTCCCCCAAACATGGTCTGGACAACTGAAGACTGTGTGAAAATCGGACTGGGCTGGCTCTCCCCTCACCCCTGCCCTATTTCTCATACCTCCCCCCAACCCTGACCCTCAATCCATGTTCACCGCAAGCCAAATCATGCTGGAGGCAGAAGCTGTCAGTAATCCTCCTGGCCTGCCTCCTGCCTCTCTCCCCCTTTTCCCCATGGGTCACCCTGACTTGTCATTTCCAGCCTTCCCGGAGTTTCAACACTAGCACCATTGTTTGTCAGATTTTACAACACCTCTGCCTGTCCAGTACCCCCTGCCCCACAACATATCCTGGAAAGACAGGCCAGATGCCCTAGGTATGTCTGCTGCAGGAAGGGGAGGTATAGGGGGCAGGGCAGGGGACGAATGTCTGTGGCCAGATGACTTTGGGCAAGCCATTTACATCCTTTCTTGAGGCCTTAGTTTGCTCAACTGTAAGATGGGAGAATTGGATTGGAGTCCTTCAAGTCCTTCAAATCTTCAACTCCTCTGGTTCTGACATTTGATAAATCCAAATCACAGAGCAGCAGATTCATTCAGGCCTTTATTGGGGCACCTACCACATGCTGGGAGCTGGGGCTCTAGAAAGAGAGCTGATGTGGTCACAGCTCAGTGAGGGAGACAGATGTGTAGACCATCACCATACCATGTGGTCAGAGCCAGGCTGGACACAGGAATTGATTCTCTCAGTGGAATTAGGAAGAACTATTTGAGAAAGCAGCGGTTGAGCTGGACTTTGAAGGATGAAGAGGAGTTCACGGGCCAAACATAATGAAAAACTTTCAGACTCTGCTGGTCAGCATTTAGGCTGCCTCAGAAGTTAGGGGATATCCTATCATTGGGTTGTGGATGTGGATGCTGAAATATAACATGGTCTGAAATGCCGAGGAGATGGGAGCTTAGCCAGGTCTCAGTTCTAGTCTTAGATTCTGGGAACCCAAATTCCATGAGCTCCTGAAAATTTAGTGTTTGCAGGTAACAGCACAGCCCACCCCAGGCAGGGGCCAGTGAGCAGGCAGGACTCCGAACTTTCAGCAGATGAGTGTTGGGGCTCCCAACCAGCCCACACCATGCTGGCCTTCACAGGGAGGGAGCCGTGGGCTTGGAGTCCTCAAGCTGAGATCATGGGTTTGACTGACCCCCTCCTGGCTTGAAACACTGTGTCCTGGTCACCACACACAAATTCCTCACTATCATTCAGGTGCTCACAGAAGTCATTCTAGTGGTAGGATCAAACAACTCACTGTTTTGCAGTGGCCTTTGCAAACTATGAAGGGTGCTGGACACAGAAACTATTATTACTGTGGAAATGGTGGCTCATAACCGGCCCCTTCTGGGGCTGTTTGTTCTGTAATCAGGAAAATCAGTTTGCTACCCTCCCCAAAGCCCCTGTTGTCACAGAAATGACAGTGGGATTCCTGGCACAGACATGTCTGCCCCAACCACATGTGAGCTTCAGTGGGCCTTTCACCCTCTGCCCTTTTGTGCCCACCCTTACCCTGGCCATCTCAGAGTGCTTTTCTGTGACCCTGTGTTGGGGGACAGGGGCTGCCTCTAGGCCCTGGGGAAGGGATGAGGGACTCCTGGCTTGGCCCCTCCTGTGGTAGGGTCTAACTTAGAACTCTGCCTGGAAGAGGACCAGTGGAACCCCCCCCATCTGTACCCCCAAGAAGGGGCCAACGTGGCAACTCACTCTCCCGGGCTTTTGGGGTAGGGGTAAGAGCCTCTCTGAGCTGTGTCCTGGCTGGTCTGTCGGAACCCCAGCCGGGAGTCTTCCCTGCCTGGCACCGTGGAGCCCAGGGCCGCCCAGCACTCAGCATCCTTAGCGTCTCAGCATCCTCCGCACATCTCACTTTGCCTGGCCAGGAGCATAAGGGGACCCCTTGGTGGGTTTAAGGGCTAAAAAGCAAGGGGGAGCAACATGGCCCACTGACAGAGGCCTGGCCGCTGGTGCTCACTCCCAGCTCTCTGCCTCCTGTGCCCCCTCTGCCCGGCCAGGTTCTGATTTTGGTGCAGTGCAGACTTTCAGCTTCACGAGACAAATTGATATTCTGTGCCAGCCCAGGGATGGAGAGGCAGCTCGGGACGCTCAGGCTCAGGCAGGCAGCTCAGAACCGGGCAGGGGGTAGGGACAGGGGAAAGGAGGCAGCTTCCATCTGGAGCTGCCTTCTGGGGTCACCCCCAACACTGCTGTCCCCCAATATGTGCCCCCAGCACACTGACAGTTACCCTGAGATAGCAGTCCTGAAGGTCCTTCCACCTTCGGTGCCCTCCTTCTAACCAGGGCACTCCTCCTGGCGGGGACAGAGCAGTGAGGAGCGAGGCCTCAGAACCCAAGAGAAGCCTCTTCACCTACTGTGCCTTCCTAACCTTGCTCCCAGGTCTGTCCTCTCACCAGTCTGGATTTAAAGGGGCAGCAGGTCTGGACTTAAACGGGTAGCAGACAAGGCAGAAAGAAATGGGTTAATTGGCTGGGAGGATTGCATTCCTGCAGACTCTTCCCCAGGGGTCCCTGGAGTCTCTGGACATGGTCAGCGCCCCCCAATATGATCAGCCTCCCAACTCCTCACAGATGTCCCTGTAGATGATGTGGATACAGGAGACATATGGAGACACCCCTGCCAGTGGGCATCTGTGAGCAGATAAGCAGCCTCTTGAGAGGGTCTTCTGACAGAACAGTAGCCCCCCAGGCAGGTGGGGGTACCCCTGGGTGGGGCTGCTGGGCCACAGGGGTAGTGTTTAGATGGCAGTAGGGAGCTTAGTGCGGTCTCTGTCATATTGGACTTGAAACCACAAATGTGTTTAGTCTGTGTTGAGTCCATTGCTACCCCTATGTGACCTTTGCCCCACCCAGGTCTGGGGGGTGTCCTGACCAAAAGGAGAAGGAAACCAGAGCCTGCACAGCCAAAGGAGTCCCCCAGAAAGTGGGGGATGATTTGGGGCCATTTGAGCAAAATCTTCCCCTCTCCTCTATTACTCTCCCCCCACCACCATCAGTCGCAGGATGCCCTCCAATCCGACTCAGCCCCAACCCTACCCTCACCATGCCCTTGACATTCCCTCCTACTTCGGGGGAGCGGGCATATTCCTGGGACTCTGCCAGCTTCAGTTCCTCACGATCCCACGGGAGGAATTAAAACCGCAAACAACACCGTGGTGGTTCGGTCCACACACCCCTGCCCCCACTCTCCTCCCCCAGTCCCCCCCCCCAACCAGAACAAGCCCTCCCCGCGTCCCTCCCTCGTCCTCGGTCCTCCGCCCCCTCCCCCAGCCTCCGGCAGCGCAGCGGCTGGGGCGGCCTCTGCCTCCCCCGAGATTGCATTTTGCCAACGAGATGCTCTCCTAGAAGCCGGCGCCGGCGCCTCCGCCCCCCCCCCGCCCCCCCACCTGCTCGGGCAGGATGGTACAGTCTGCAGAGGGACCCGGGCACGCTGGCTGGGCTCAGCCGCGGCACCAGCTGCCGCACCGCGATTACGGGGCTGCCCGCCTGGAAACCGTGCCGGATTTGTGGTGATTTTCGTAGCCAAGTAAGTACCGGCATCCCCCAGCATGAGAAAATAAAAAATAAAAAGCGCCCCACTCCGTTCTCCCCTTCCTCCCTCACCCATTTTATTTTGTTTCATTTCATTTGATTTTTTTCAGTGCTGATGGTGGTGGCGGCAGCGTGGGGGGGGGGAGCAGGGCTTGTTTATCTGGCAGCAGCTGAGGCTGCATTGGGAGCCGCTGCCGAGGGAGACACTAGTATGAGGGTCCGTGTGCTGGGGGATAGGACTGGGGTGCTGGGGACTTGAACAGGGGGGTCTCGGACAAGCGGATGCCCAGGGTCTCAGGTAGATGCCGGCATCCTCTGCTCATTAGATGCCCCTGGATGGATGTTATGCAAGGACCGGCAAGCCGGTAGCAGGGGGCAAGGTCCTCTTCCCTCTGAGCTTCGTCCCAGGGAGACGCAGAGGACTAGAGGGTGCCTCCTGCCCGGCCCCCACTGGGTTCCAGGACAGAAGCAGAGGGAGGTTCCCACAGTGGGTCCCCCTGGCAGGTGGGCTGCTGCATGCCAGGACCACCAGGTCAGGCCAGCCAAGGCATGTGGTGTCAGGGATGAGTCCCCAGGTCCCCAAGATGGCCAGAAGGGGGGCAGGAGCGGGATGGCCAGGCCATTTTGCAGCAGTCATGCTGGGTGGTGGAGTTGGCACTTTCAGCCCGGAAGCCCAGTTCTTCCGCTGGTTGGGGTGGCCTCTGGCTGAGAGCTAGGTACTTGGGGCTCCTCCCTGCCCCCTGCAGGGTCAGGATTGGGAAACCCACCAGCAGGTCTCTGTACTCCCTATGGGTGGGCTGCTGCGGGCAGCCATCCTTTCTAGCCAAGAGGCCATTCCATGGCTGTTCTCTGTTCACCTAGGTTGTATGGGGAGGGATCTCTGTGGCTGGACTGCCCCAGTCAGGGAAGCGCCCCCAGGGGTCTCAGGGCCCCCACGCAGAGGCCCAGCCAGGCTCGACCTTCAGAAGGGTAAGCTAAGTAGGTGAGCTCAACCCAGAGGGTCTGGGTGTGACGCTGAGTGCCCCTCGCCCAGCACAGAGTGGGCTCCCCTCCTTGCCTGCATTGCTCTCCCAAATCGCTGGGCAGAGGCAGAGCTGACGTTTGGGGCATTTCCAGGAGCTGCAGGCGCCATCCGGAGAAATTCTCCTTTGACGTGTGCAGTAGGAGGGGGCTTGGAGCGCAGGCCAACTTTGCTGAAGGGGCAGTGGCAGGGAGGGGCTGCCACAGCTCCGGGGGAGCCCTGTAGGGGGAGTCCAGGAGAGATGCAAATGGCCCATGCTATTTAGCTACCTTTGTACCCCCAGTCCCATTCTCATCAGGGCATACACACAACCACAGATCTGCACAGATGCACACACACAAATATAGTATACGTAGTAGTGTATTGTATATGTTCATAGATCATATGCACATAGACTTCCTGTGCCCATAGACACACCTCAGCACATGGGACTACAACTCCTATCCCTGAACACCACCTGCTCACCTGCATGCTACAGCAGGCACACGATTGTCTCATGCACACACGCACACACATACCTGTGAACGCGGCATACCCACACATGCCTGCAGCTCTAACAGGAATGCACTAGGCTGCATAGGGGCTAACCAGCCTGCACACAGTGCCGGGCAGCAGCCACAAATGTGGCATGTGGTCTCGTGTGGGCTGGACCCCGTGTGAAAATGACAAGCACACATATGTGGTGTCCCGAATGCCATCTGCACGCCTGTCTGTGCATTAGTGGGCACCCAGTATGCTGGAACGTGGCCACAGGTGAACGAATGCAGGTTGCATATGCACGGAAATGGCCCAGGCACACAGATGCAGCTCCTCTGTGGATGCCGCAGGCTCACATACACCGCTAAGCTTCCAGGCATTTTCTGTGGCAGTGAAGGTGCCTCTGTGGGCACTGGGGAGAGGCTGGCTCTCGGGGCTACCTGTGAGGACAGAGGGACACTGGCCAGGCAAGAGCCAGCCCAGATTCCCGGGGAACTGTGATTGGGCTCAGCAAAAGCCATATTGGATTCTTGATGTGTGGCAGAGAAGGTTGCCCAGAGTTAGAAAGTGGACAGAGGAGGGGGCAGGAGGAGCTGCTGCCCATGGCCCAGACTCCCGGGAGTCTGGACTGGCCCCACCATCCCTGTTCTCTGGCCTGAGGAAATCAGCACTCTGATATGGAGTCTTGGGAGTTGGGGTCCAGGGTACTGCCAGCAGCCCTCAGAGTCCTCTCCAGACCACAAATCAGAAAAGCTGCCTGTGGCTTACGCTGTAAAGAGACTCAAATGTGGGGCCCCTCATTCTCTTCTCTCCCCACCTAGTACAGGAATGGGTCAGGAGACTTGGGTAAATAATAATATGCCAGCTAGCACTTACCAAGCTTATTGCTCTGCATCCATCCCTTCGGCAGGGCCTCCCATAGCCATGTTATTCCCATGCCATAGATGAGGAAGCTGTGCAGAGAAGTGGAGATGCTTATCCAAGGTCACATAGCTGGAACATGGCAGAGACAGGATGGAAGCTAGGCCATTAGCTTCCCTGTCTGCCCTCTTAGACCCTCCCCTCCCTGCCTCTATGAGGTCAGCTCCAGTTTGGGGTACCAACATCTTGAGAAGCAACAGTCCAAGAACTTGGAATTTGGGGGTGATGCTCCAAGAAGGGGTCCAGAGAGTCTCCTGAGGGTAAGAGCAGAGTCCTTCCCAGACACTTGTGCCCCTGTCCTACACAGCTGTGCCACCCTCTTACCTGGTGGAACTGAAGGCACCTAGAAAGCCAGAGCAAATGTGTGCATTCTAAAAAGTTACCTGGCAGACCCATTCATAACAGGGAAACTGAGGCCCAGCCAGGAGCAGGAATTTGTCCAAGGTCACTCTGTGCTTGCTGGAGAGTAGAGTACCTTACCAACTCACTTGGGTCCCAGGTATGAAGTAGCAGGGCCTGTTTGACCCCTGGTTTTTCCCAGATGTTTGATTCTAAGGTAAAATGATGAGCACATCAGGTTCAGCCTCTACTTCTGACCAGCTGTATGACCTTGGGCAAGTTGCTTTGTCCCCTCTGCACCTGTCTCCTCCTCTGTGCCCAGGACATGCCTATTCCTGCCCTGCCTTACCCCACTGCTGTCCGAGAGCCTAGAGCACTGTAGAGGGCTGTGCAGAGACGTATCATTGGCACCAGGGGCTGGAGTCCAAGCAGGGGAGCACCTTGCTGCTGCAGTTAACCAAGGTCAGGAGGGGAAGAAAGAAGGGAAATCTCTAGGCTGGTAGGACTCAAGCATTAGTGGACCTAAAAAATCACCTGGTAGAGGACAAATTTCTGGATCCCCCTACCCAGTGATTCATGAGGTCCTGAGAACTGCATTTTCACAGGTGTCTCAGGGCTCTCATCTCTATAGCTTTGTACCTGGGGGAGACGAGGCCATTGAGAATAGGTTTGGGGGAGCTCAGAGCCTCTCAGAGCTGGGGATAATTCGGGCACTATGCTATTGGCCGGCTTCTGCTACATCTGGGGAAACTGAAGTCCCCTGGCAATCAGAAGCCAGAGTGAGACTGACCTTCACGTCTCCAGCCTTCCAGTTCCCATCCCACTGCCAGGCTCTGGTGGCATCCTTCATAGCTAAATCCGGCCCTTCTGTGGGCCCGTCAACCTTCATATGGCAAACAAGGCCATCTTTCTCAGCAGTGTGGCTGGGAGTTGCTCCTCAGAGACTCACCGAGCCTTGGGGTTGAGTTGTGGCAATGGGTATCCCCAGCTCTGTGACAGTGAGGGAAATGGCTTATCTTCTGTAAACCTCAATTTTCTCCTCTCTAGAAGGGGAACAGATTTAAAGCAGTGCTGTGGGGAAGATTCTAAGTAATGTGTGTGAGGCAGTTGGCACATTTTAGGTGCAGGATGAAGGTGGAGGCTGCGGGGGACCCTGAGGTGCAGGGGCATGGTTCCCTCAATCCCTCTTAGTTTCTAGGGTCTGCAGCAGAGCGGTCTGGGGTGCAAGTGCCGGACGCCACAGGCATACACACTTTGTGGGGGGTGGGCAGGCTCCCTCCCCAGCCCCTCCTAAATCACACAGAACAGTGTGGGAGGCAGCAGTGGTTTTCCTGCCTGGAATCTGGTCCACCTGGCCCACTCTGCCCTCTCCAAGGCCAGAGCACTGAACATCCAGTAATCATTTCTCCCTTCCAGTGGGAGCCTCAAACAAGAAAATATTCAGGGAGAATATGCCTGTGGACTGGGACAGTCAGTGGTGGTAGGAGATGGGGAAGATGGCTCTGGAGTTCAAGGCAGGAAGTAGGGTGGAGCATCAGTCCCCGCGTCTGTGGAACGGTTGGTAAGAGTATGCACCTTTCAGGCCGTTGCACAGGGCAAGTGAGGAAAGTGGTGGACATAGAGGGCTGGGCTTGGGGTGGGATCCACAGGGGCAGCTCCGTGAACAGGCGTCATGGTGTTCGAGAATCAGTCTGGACTAAGAATCAGAAGGTGTGAGTTTGAAACCTCGGCCGTTTAAGAATTTGACCTTTGAGTCAGTCACTTTGCCTCTTCCAGCCCTGGTGTTTGATCTGTAGAATGGGAATCAGTGCCCACTTCAGCAGGCAGCTGTAGGATGACCATACAAGAAGAGGTGATGCTTACAGCAAGCCCTGGGAACCTGCTGGACACCAGGAAATGTGCTGAGAGCTTCACCTTGATCTGCCGTAGGGAGCCCTGCATGGACAGAGGGCTGTTTTCAAGGCCTGAGACACATCCTGTGCAATCCGGTAAAGGCCTACAGGGTCCAAGGAGTGGAGGGCAAGACGGCCCAGCCTGCTAGAGGCAAGGGAAGGTGGCCAGGGCTGCGGTCTCCAAGACTCCAGAGGTTCCCAGGTCTGGGAGAGGAGGCCTGGGTCCGAGGGGCAGGAGAGCCAGGTTCTAGGCCCAGGTCAGTCAGGGACAGGTGACTTCAGGCAAGTCCTGTCAGCCCCCTGGCCTCATGCTTTTCCCTAGAAAGAGGGGGTGCTGATCCTGCCTGCTCTGTGTCCTCAGTGAGGGCAGATTCTCCTGCCAGCTGGCCCTCGGGGGAAGGGTCTAGACCTGCAAGGCTGAGGTATGAGCTGCTGTCGCAGCTTGTTTCCTGTAGCTGCCTGAGCAAATGGCCGCAACCCAGGTGGCTTAAAACTCCAGAAATGTAGTCTCTCACAGTTCTGGAGGCTGGACGTCTGACCAAGGGAGACTGCACACACCCTGCCTCAACCCCAGCTTCCCGGGCTCACCAGCAGTCCCTGGCCTTCTATGGCTCGTGGCTGTGTCTCTGCGAGCACCATCTCTATCTTCGTCCTTACATCCCCTTCTTCTCTGTGTATCTCCCTGTCCTCTATTTTGTTTTTAAGGATACCAGTCACTGGACATAGGGCCCATCTCTCCAGTATGATTTTGTCTTAAGATCTTTAAATACATCTACAAAGACCCATTTCCAAATAGGGCCACATTTCGAAGTTGCAGGTGGACATGAATTTGGGGAGAGACACTTGGGCCCACTACAATCCCTATTATTCTACTAGTTTACTGCTAGGAAGTCCTTTGTACAGTGTTTCATTTCTTCCTCACAAACATCCATTCTACAGATAAAGAAACTAAGGCCTAGGGAAGTTAAGAACATGCTGGAGTTACATAGCAAATGAGAGGAACAGCTGTGATTTAAACCCAGGTCTCGGGTGCTCTTTCTCCTTTCCATCATTTTAGAGCTGGCTGGGGACTGTCCATAGCCAGAAACCCATGGGGCAGGAATTCCAGCCAGTCCTGGGCAGACCCAATGCTCATGAACTCCAGAAAGGAGAGCTGGAAGTGGACAAGGGAGTTTGGAGGGGGCTATGCTAGGCCCAGGAGACCTGCATAGCAGAGGGTTGAGAGCCCACAGTGCCTTCTTATCTCTGCCACTCATGCTCTGGGAACCTTGTGGTTCTCATCTGGAGAATGGGGACAGCAACACCAACCTGGTGGGGTAATCACCAAGTTCTAAAATGCTAATCATAATAGTCATTACTAATAGCTAAAATGCATCCTCGACCACTTTACAAATGTTCATTTGTTCATTTCAGGTGTGAGAGGATAGTTGCTTATTCCAAGCCTCATCCAAGTGGCTCTACCATTAGATAGCCATATGTGGTCGAACTACTGACTTAACCTCAGTTTTATTCTCCATAAAAGTACCCACCTTCCCAGATGTCATGGGAGGCAAGTGGGATTCTGCTGAAGTGCCTGGCCTGGGTTATGGGCCCCTTGAAGTCTCAGAGGATGTTTCTTCATCTGTAAAATGGGAATGACAATAGTGTTATTATCATCATAGTGTTATTTGTTGTGTAAGGATTGAGTAAAGTAATGCAAAGGGAGCACTTGGCTCAGGTCCTGTCCAGAGATGGATATTAAAACGGCCTCTTCCTGTGCCATCGGAAAGAGTTGCATTTAAATCCTAACGCCCGTGTTTACTGCTGTGACCTTGAGCCAGTAGCTTTGCCCTGCTGAGGTTGGTGCTCTGACATGTAAAGTAGGGTTGAAGCGACCTGCCTAACAAGACAGCGTGTAACGTGATGGAGAGAAGGCTGCCCCATATGCAGCCCCGGTCATGCCAGACATTCAGAAACGTTGAGCTTCTGTCCTGCTTCTGGAAGAAGGTCCCCAGAGGGCTTCCTCAAAAGATGGCCTCAGAAGGGGAAAGTCTGAGTCCCAGAGGAGACAGGCAGGTGGATTTAATTTTTGCAAAGGCCGGGGAACATTGTGCTATGGTGGAGTATGGGGTTGGAAGAGCCTGTGGGGAGAAGACAGACATGAATGACCCTGTTTTGGGTCCAGGAGCCATATAGCTTCGAAGAAAGGAAGCAGGTCTCTCTGGGGCTCCTATGCCTACCCTGAGAGCAGTTTTCTGTAAAGCGGTGGCATTCCCCACATTGGCTTGGGCTGCTCCACTTGGCCATGTCTGGCTACCCCAGGGACTGCTTTGCATGGGGACGTGGGGAATATCATCTAGAGAAGCTCATTCCAGCCTGTCTCCCTCAAACCCCTGCCTCGCTGGGCTGGAGCAAGAGCTCAAGTGTGGTATGGGAGGCTGAACCATCACATTTTCCCATCAAGGTTGTGGAGCAGTGGGGATCCATTCTGGGGTATCCCCCAGTCTGGCTGAGGCCTCTGCCCTGGGTGAAGACCAAAACCTCATCCAGAGCAAAGGGTGCTGGACTTCCACTGCCTGAGTCTTCTCAGCGTTCTCACCTGTGCCCGAGGGCGGGGTGCATATCCCACGTGGGCCCAGGGCCCAGTTAGCAGCGTTGTAGCAGGTGGTTCAGGACCAGGTCTGGGCCGAGCCTGCATAGCATCAAATCCAAAACCTGGGCGCTGAGCCTTGGTTCCTTCAGTTGTAAAATGGGGACAGTAGTGCCCACCTTATAGGGTTGTTGTGAATACAGCTGATTCCCACATGCACATTTTGACATCTCTGAAAGAGGGATGCCTGTTACAAGTAGTGGCACGTCACAGGAGAACAAGTCATGCCCTTTTCTTTCTTAAGTATATATAAAGCAGCCTCACATCTTACAATGGACATACCTTAGAGTCAGTGAAATACAGTAAATAAGATAAAACCTATAAAGGACCTGCCTCCCCAGCTCGGTTACTGTGGGACCTTGGACAATTTGATGCACCACACAGGAGCCTTTGTTTCCTCTTCCGCTCAGGGCTATTGTGAGAAGTCAACAAGGGTCAACAATCACATACCCAGCAGAGTGCCCATATACAGTAGGTTCTCAGTAATTGGCAGCTCAAAACAAACAACAAAGACTGTAGTACAGGGACGAGTTTAAAACACAGATTCTGGGATTCCAATTCCTGCTCTACCATTTCCTTGCTGTGTGATCTAGTGCAAGTTTTTTAACTTCTCTGTGCTTTAGTCCCACCATCTATAAAATGGAATAACGAAAGTCTCCAGTTCATAGGATTGCTAGGAGAATTAAGTAAAATTAAAGTGCTTAGGGCAATGCTTGGCAGAAGTGAAGGCAATTGTTTTTTGATGAACTTCTAATGAGTCTCTTTTAGTTCAATAAATGGCAGCTGAAATAGACACTGGGCTCAATAAAATAATAACAATACAGACAGCACTTGTTTCACAGATGGGGCACCTGAGGCCAAGAGGCATGTGGGTATGCCCAAGGTCAAACAGCTGCCTCTCCCCGGTGTCTAGGCCTCAGCTCAGTATTGCTGTCCTTCCTCAGGACTCTGATTCTTATGGAGGAGGGGTGGGCAGGGGGTAGTCCTTGCCCAGGAGGGCAATTTCTAGAAGTAGCAGTCAGATACGGCATCCTCTGTGCCGGGGCTCACTTCAGAAATGGTTTCCTTCTCCCTTCACATTTTTGCTTGTTCACACAGCACAGGGGAAGGGGTTGAGCTGGGCCATGCCCAAGGTCAGCAGAGCCTGCCAGCCAACGTGCCCACCTACCGGCCAGCACTTCCTGAACTTCTCGGTGGCTACTGCAGAGTTGACACAGCAGAACTCCCTCCTGGAGAGAGCAAAAGCCCTGGCTAGCCGAGTGGTCTAGCCCCCGGGGCAGAACCAGGGCCACAGAATGGATTTGAGTGGGAGTGGGGAAGGAGATACCTGGGTGCAGCCTAGCCTGACAAACACCCCAAGTGACCTTGGACTCATCACAGTCCCTCCCTGGGTACCAGTTTCCATCTTTAAAACAAGGATTTTCAGGCCAGATGTGCCCACTAGGACTTTAAATGTCTAAGATGCAAGATTGCTCAGGCATTGCTGCTCCTCAAGGTCATGGGTAAGGGACAGAGCTGGAGGGAAGGAGCTCATGGCTGTGCGTGCGCACACCCATGTGGATCTAGTTCTCAGGACCAAGCTTGAGAGAGCAGCAGCCCCTGTTCAGCCCGAGAAATTCTGTAGAGAAGGTTCCCTTAGTAGGGTCTAGCAGACTCATGAGGGGGACCCAGGCGGGGCACAGTCCCGGGGACAGTGTCCACGCTGACACATGTGCATTTATAATGCAAAGATTGTCAAGAACCAGTCTCTTCTAGCAACTATCTGAAGGCAGGAGATCAAGAGCTCTTTAGGCCACTTCTAAATTTGTCAACTTACATGACTCACTTCAGATTAAAATGAGGCCTTTCTCCCCATCCACCTCCAGCCAATTTCAAGTTTCCAAGTTCGGAGGATCTTGAAGAAAGGAGAGAGTGTAAATCAATATAACCAATATTGGCTGAGTAGCTGGTCCATGCCAGGCCGTGTGCCAAGCTCCTGGCCAAACCCGGAGATGAATCAGCTCCAGAGATGGCTGTCACTGGGGAGCCGGACAGCCCCAGGTGCAAGGTGGCAGCTGAGAGCTAATGCCCAGCTTGGGGACTAGACCATGAGTAACCTCTGTGTCCAAGACCTTGCACCACCACCCACAGTCCTTGGATCTCACAGGGCCTCAGTTTCCTCATCTATAAAATGGGGGCCAATAGAGGAATAAGTCCGGGGACTCTGCCACCACTTTCTCATGCCCGATGTGGCTGAGCTTTCGAATCCAAGGCTGTGGAGTCTACCTTGGGGTCCCAATCTGCCCTGAAGCCCTCAAGAGAAGGGAATTCCATCAGCTTCCTTTGCCCTGGGACCTCCAAAACCTTCTCCAGGGAATCTCTCTGAACTCCAGGGTCAAACCTCTGTAATGGGATCACAGCAGCTAAAAATGAACACAAACACCAGTGTTGGAAAGTGGCTGACCAGCCTTCACACGGTGAGCTCCCCTGAGCCCCACTGCAGCCTTGTGGGACGCCTGGAGTAATAACAGCCACTGTCGTTAAGCGAGACCTTGTTGTGCTAGGTGCTCCGAGCATGCCTTCCTTTACCTTTCCCAAGTGCCACTGGTCCCATTTAGAGAAGAGGAGAGCTGGTCTTGGAGACGTGCTGTGGTTTGGGCAGACTCTCAGAGCTGGGAGGAAAGCCCAGCTCCTTATCCTCCTGCTGTGCCCTTTGGATTCAAGGGGAAACTGAGGCCCGGAGCAGTGTTGCCTGAGGTGGCGGAGAGCCCAGAAGCCTGGGACTCCATCATGATATTGGCTGCCACCCCTCAAAGTTCACATACCCCCACAACCCTCCAGGAGAAAGGGCAAGGCCTTGGGCCAGACCCCAAGCCGGGAACAGGGCTGTTCATACCCACCCCATGTCCCCAACACAGCTGCACACAGGAGCAAGTTCAGGATACCTTTGAGGCTGACCTCTTAGCAGAGACAGAGCTGGGCCCCAAGAATCAGCCACATCCTTGCTCTTCATCCTCACTCCCCGAAAGATACCCCAGTAACCCCTCAGAGGGTTGGAGTCACACAAATTTGAGGAGAGAAGTCTTCAGTGCCTTAAGCGTCTCCTAGACCCTACTGAGGGAGCTGCTATTCCGATCCCAGCTCTGCCAAATTGTGTTTCTGTGGGTGTTATTGCTCCTTTCTGAGCCTCAGTGTTTTCACCTGTGGGGGGGGGGGCGGGGATGGCGGTCGCCCTTGTGGAGATGATGCAAGTTGGGAGTCAAGGACCCTGCCCAGCCCCTGCTCCATGCCTGGTGGCTACAGTGGTGACCATGCCAGTGGCTGCCACACAGTTCTCATGTCCATCCCGTGAGAATAGCATTCTATCCGCACTCTGCCGCTCCCTCACAGAGGATCAGGGACTTGCCCCTGGTCACCTGGTTAGCAACTGTGCTGTGAGGGGGGAGGTGGCCAGTTTGTGTCTGTGGAAGGACCTATTGCTGAATTCTTAGGGCTTCAGAGGACAGCCAAAGGCACTGTCGGTGGGTGGTTCTTTCTGTCAAGGAGACAAAATCCCAGGATGCAGAATTGTGGGGTCTAAAATGGAGAAGACAGCATGGGGCAGATGTTAAGAGCAGATACTGGAGGCTGGAAGCTTGGGCTTGATTCCCAGCCCCAGTGCTTCCTCGCTGTGTGACCTTAAGCAAATCATCTACTCTGTCTGTGCCTCAGTTACCTTGCCTGTAAATGGGAATAACTGACGGTACCTATTCCATAGGGTTCTTGTGCAGATTAAATAATTTAATAGGTGTAAGGATCTTAGAACAGTGCTTGTTGCTCTTCACAGGAAGCTCTATGAAGTATCTG
The DNA here is from genome assembly GCF_002288905.1 of Enhydra lutris kenyoni. NCBI lineage: Eukaryota > Metazoa > Chordata > Mammalia > Carnivora > Mustelidae > Enhydra > Enhydra lutris. The sequence continues at coordinate 41,228,607 of NW_019154094.1, read as the reverse complement.
TTGTTAGTATAACTAGTATTATTATTCATAGAATCAGAATGGGAAGACCAGCCTGCGCTCACCTTCATCCTCTCTGCCTGTATCTTGCTTTAGCCCCCTTCATGGCTACCAGGGACACCCTCAGAATGCCCATTTGTTCTGCCACTCTCTGGTCAGGGTCTTCAGTGTTCCCCACTGCCAAACTCCTCAACCCCCATCTGTAATTTTTCCCCCACCAACCCTTCCAGCATCTTCCATGCTTCACCTTTATACCACTTTTTGTCAGTGAAGTACTTCGTGCACTAAGTCGGTCAGGAATTTAGCCATTTATAGAGATTGGAGGACAGCCCCCACTCACAGTGACCTTTTCCCTCACCTCTGAGGCTTTGCCCAAGCCATATCCACCCCTGGAACACCCCATAGCCATCCTTCAAGACCCCACTGTAATGTCTCCTTGTTCAGAAGACATTCCTGCCTCTCCTGTTACTGCCAGTGCCCGGGCAGCAGACCCTGGACCTCTGGAGACAGGCTCTAGCTGATGAGTTTTGTTTGTTTTTATTTTTGTGTTTTTCAGAAATTTCATTAAAACATTGTTGAATAAACACATGTTGAATAAATGAAAGGGTGACCTCCCTCACTGGTTCCCCCATCTTCTCTTGTACCCTACCTCCCATCCATCATCTGTTCTCCCTAAGTGGCCAGATGGACTCCTTTAACAATATGAATCAGACAATGGTGCTCCCTGCTTCAAACTCTGCAGTCTTCCCCATGAGGCACGGATAAAACCCAGCCTCTCTAGCTGGTCATCCTACCCCTCTCTCCTCACTCACTCTTCTCTAGCTTACTGGCTTCCTTTCCATTCCTCAAACTCATCAGCCCCTTTCCTATCTCAAGGCCTTTGCATATGCTGTTTCACCATCTAGATGCTTTTTCTCCTTCTTTCTTTAGGATAGGTTCCTTCTCATCAAGCTAAGTGGCAATTCCCCACTGAGGCCATCCCTTATCTAGAAAGAGCATCCCCTGTCATGGCACTTGTGTTTTCACAGCATTTATCACATTAACATTCTTTTCTGTATTTATTCCCTTGTTTGTTGTCTGTCTCCCCTCTAGACAATCAGCTCCTTGAGGACAGGAAGCTTGTCTAGTCTGGTTGACTATTGCATTCAAGGGCCTAGCCCTGGGGGAGGCCGTCTGTTTTATGCAACCTCATTCTTGACCTAGTATCTACAGGAAGGTCTGAAAATGATTGTGGGCAGTTGCCCAGGAACCCCACAGTCAGACTCCTTGACATCTTTATGCAGCGAGGTCATCTGCAGTCTCCCACCCTTTATAGTCTAGCTGGACAGAGGGCAGTAAAGAACAGACGGACAGATGAGTCTAGAGGTTCTATAGCATGTAGTGAGGCAGAATAAAGCATAGAAAGGTCTAGGGGGAAGAGCTCTCAGCTGTCCTGTTCCCTGGGAAATTGGGCTTTGTCACATTGTTTGTGGTCGGTCCACCATAGACTTTAAGCTTGAAGAGCCCTTAATGATGGGTTTGGGGGCCAGGCCTTAATAAAGGGAAATTTCTGCTGATTAGACCCACACAGACCAAGCTCTGGAAAGAGTGTGCCTGGCGCTTACCTGCCCTCCCCCAACACAAGTCCCCAGCGGGGCACCCAAAGCTGCCAATTACTGTCCCCAGGCCAGGAGGTGGCCAGAAAGGAAACCAGGCAGCTACCGCTTGGAAAACCCTCTTTTCCTTTTTTAAACTGCAGTCATTTGAATTACAAAACTAAGGGCCTGCTTCTTGAAACAAATGGCCTGATACAGAAGGGTCCATTGCAGCAGGACTTCTCTTCCTCTCCCCACATCCCCTAGCGACCTGATGTAACCACTGTCTGTACTCTGTTTTGTCCATATGGGGATGCACATTTTTTCCACACGGTCACATTCCCGTGTCCAGGGTACATCTTACAGCTGGCGGCACCTCCTGGTTTTATTGGAAGTGCTTTTTTTTCTTAGTGGTATGTAAAATCTGGTGCCACTCACAATTCAACTTAGAGTCATCCAAACCTGGCAATTTGCTGCTTCCTTCTGTTTGTTCTTTCACTCACAGGCAGATAGAAATTCTGAGGGGTTTTGTTTCTTCTCTGTGGGATCTTTGTACTCACACCAGTGACTTTACTCTGTCCTAGTACTTTGGCCAGCCTGGTGGCTCAGCAGTCTTTGAATGAGAGGACGTGGAGGCTAGTGCAGAGGGTATGGGCCTGGGAGCCGTGGGCTCTGCTGTCTCTGGGCTGGGGTGTGCGCTTTCCGTGCCCTCATTACCACAGCCAGGCACCAGCGCACACACAGTGCCTGGTGCAGTCTGGCCCTGGGGGTGCATGGGGAGGGGGCAGGCACTCGGATGGCAGTAGGCGTACGTCATCACCCTCTCCCCAACCAAGTAGCCCTGAGACCTAGAGGAGGGGAAGGGAGTCTGGCTCCAGGAAAAACGTTGGATGCAAAAGGTCGACTAAAAAAAGCCATGCGCAAACCAGGTCAGGAGGTGAAGTCAGAGAACAGGCTCAAAGGTCAGAAGAGAAAACAAAAGGGAAGAAAACATGAACCTGAAAAGATGCTTCCTTTACCCCCAAAGCAAAGATGTATTTTAAAATATCAACTGAAGCAAACTGACGCTTCTTAGGAAGGAGAAAATCACAGGGAGGCCAAGGTAACGAGCTGTCCCTCTGACCCAGCCCAGCACACAGGCCCAGCACACAGGAGGAGGCCCTGGGGGCGGGGTGGGGGGGGGCGCCAGCCGGGCAGCCAGTTGCACCTACAGGTCAGAGCCCCCCTCCTCCCCCGCCCGGCCTCCCCAGGGCTCCTTCCCTGGGCCAGTTTCTGAATCACAATGCGGGTGAGAAAGGTGTACACAGGTGCTATTTCAGGGCCCTGCAAAACTCGCGGAATACAACATGCCTCTGGCCAGTCTTATCCCTATTTTACGCATGAGAAAACTGAGGCTCTGAGACAGTGAGCTGCCCAAGGGCACCCAGCCAGCAGCCTGACTCCAAAGCCTGACCATGATGACAGTTGCTTCACAGTCCCAGAGTCCCAGGTCTGGCAGGGAGACAAGTCATTGCAAATTGCAAACCAGTGTGCTATCAGCCAGGCTGGGGGAAGCTGGGGGGCGGGAGTGGGGGGCGGGCAGAGCCCAGAGGAGGCACCACCCGCCAGCCCTTTGCTGGGCTTTTAGGAAACCACCTGAAGGGGTCCTCACAGGGCAGCAGAGTGAAGGATAAATAAGAGCTAGCCAACTGGAAGGAAGGTAGGAAGTGGAAAGGGTGCTCCAGGCGAAAGCGCAGCTTGAGCGGGGGAGGAAAGCCACCACCGGCCGCCCAGAGCAGAAGGCGCCAGGCAGGGGCTGGGAGTGCTGCGCTGGGGAGCTAGCCAGGCCAAGCCAAGGGCAGTGGGCTGAATGGTTCTAAGCTGGGCACTGATGTGACCAGGCTGGCTCGTTTGGAAGATCCCGTGGCCCCAGTGGGGGTAACGGGTTGGAAGGATGAGGCTGGAAGCTCATGAGGAAGCTGGTCAGGCCTCCAGGTGAACAAGAACAGAAGAGAGGAGCAGGTGGCCATGAGATGGGCAACGGGCAAGCTGACAGGGCATTGGGACTGATGGGGGGCAGCGAGGGAGAGGCTATGTGAAGTCCCAGCAGGTGTGCGGGCCCTTTAGAAAGGGCCAGAGATGGTAAGAGGGGAAGCAGGTTGGGGAGAGCCTATGAATCTGATGCTGGGGAAGGGTCTGCAAATCTGTTTAATGAGAGACCAAAGGGATGATTACAAACAGACCCTTGGGAACCACTGACTGAAGGAATGTGAAAGTCCTTCAGAGGAAGAAAATAACCACCATAGCTAAGGAATGGAGCAGTGATGGTGGGGGGGTGGTTCATTCATTCTAGGAACAGCCCCCTGCTGAGGGCCTACTGTGCTCCAGGCGCTAAGGACTTCACACTAAGTGCAGGGAGCCAGTTCACTGCCTCACTGCTTTGCAGTCAAGGAGCTGGAGATCGACAACATGCAAAGTCATAAGTGGTGGCATGTCAAGGAGTATGGAGAAATATAAGGCAGAGGAAGGAAGATGAAAAGAGTTGTTTCAAAGAGAGGGTGAGGTATAGCCTCCCTGGGAAGGGATCATTTGGGCAGAGACCTGAGGGAGCCACATAGCTGTCTTGAGAAGAGGGTTCCGTGTAGAAGGAGCAGTCAGTACAAAGGACCAGAGGCAGATGCATTTTCACTGGATTCAAGGAATGGTGAGGAGGCAAGTGTAGTGGAGGGAAGTGAGTGAGGGGGAGGTTAGGAGAGTTCAGAGAGGTATCAGGGTGGGGAGCACAAAGTATGCTTGACTTCGTGGGCCATTGTAGGGACTTTGGCTTCTCCTGGAGAATGACAAGAGCAACAGGATTCTGGACAGAAGAGGGACTTGATTTGCCTCTGGCTGTGTGTGGAGAACAGATGGAAGGGTGGGGGGTGAGAGTCAGAGAGCACAGGGAGGAGGCTTTTGCAGTAAGCCTGGTGAGAAGCTGGTGGCTTGGGCCAGGGCAGAGACTGTGGAGGTGGTAAGAAATAACCACATTGTTTGTATGTTTTGAAGGTAGGGCTGACAGGATTTGCAGATGGATATTTTGTGAGATAATTTATTATAGAAGTGAAGAGCTGAGTTGATCCCAGCACCTAGCACATTGTCCAGAACCTGGTGAGGACTGAGTGAATATTGCATGAAAGAATGGGTGGGTGGATGGATGGAGGGATGGATGAATGGATGAATGGATGAAAGCAAAGTCGCAGGGAGGCAGGGAGAGAGGAAAGGAGGCAGGCCTTGAATGCCAGACAACAGAATCCAAACTTTTTCTCAGAGGCAGTGGGAGCCATTACAGGTTATTGAGTGGGAGCATGACAGGATGTATTATTGGAGGTACTCTTGGGGTGGCATTGAGCAGTACCTGGCACCATGTCCCAAGCTGTTGACTTCCATGGACACTAGTGGCCAGTACCCTCTGCTTTTGCTCTCCAACCCAACCCTCATTCACTTATTCATTAACATGCATTCAGTGAGCACTTACTCTGAGCTGAAAGCATCGGATATGGTGTGAATGAAGCAGACCAGTCTTTACCCTCAGGACATGTTCCTCACCATCTCCCACCCACAAGGCTGCAGAACCAGAGACAGAATCCAGGTTCTTCCTAGGGCTCAGTGGCCCACCAGCTTCATGCTGAGAAGTGAGGGATTGCCCTGTGCCCCTTCCAGTGACCCGGACTTTATAGCCTCAAGTAAGCCAGGTGGAGACTTACAACTGGTTTTGGACCCAGTGACCAGTGAACTGGTCTTGTGAACCTAGTGACCCCTAGCATCCCCTTCCTAGCACAGGGCTTTCTTGTTTGGGGTTCGGTCTTTGGTTTCATTTGGGGATTTATTTTGGTCGTGTGTGTTTGTGTGCATGTATGTATGTATGTGTGCATGCCCATGTGTGAGCATGCACACCCATGTGCTAGCCGGGGCGCAAGGAGGTGGGGGCTGCCAGGAAGGAAGCTGCACTGGGAATGGATAATAAAAGAGGGACCCACATGCATTTAAAGCCCACTATGTTTCAGATTCATTACATATTTATTTGCTCATTTAACAAATATTTCTTGAACTCTTGGTACCCAGGCACCATGTGAGGCAGTGGGGATTAGTAAGACAGAGGAGGTCTCACTAACAAATAAAATAAGTAATTCCAGGCAATAGTGATTGTTACAAGGAAAAAAATTGAACAGGAGGGCCAGAGGGGCTTCCCAGGACAGCCTGAGTAGGGATAGGATAGTCAAGGAGAGGAGGAGATGGCGTTTGGGTGGTGAGAATACCAGACTATGTCACCGTCTGGGGGGAGAGCGATCCCAGCAAAGGGGTCAACATGTGCAAAGGCCCTGAGTGGAAAAGAGCAAGGCTTGTTCAAAGGTCAGAGGCCAGTGTGTCTGGGGTACAATGCACTAAGGAGAGAGAAGTACAAGAGGCAGAAATGGTGAGGGGCCACATCACGTGGGGCTTTGTAGGTCACATATGGTGTTTGGATTTGATCCTGACATTGAAGGGTCCTAAGTAGGGGTGAGACATCCACAGAGCCCTCTGTCTGCTGTGTGGAAAGGGAATGTCATCTCATTCCATCCCTGCACAATTCTGGCCAATTGGTGGTAAAAATCCCATTTTGCAAGTAAAGAAACTGAGTGGTGTAGCTAATAAGTGGCTGAGTGGGGTTTTAATTCACTTTGTGTGATGAGATCCTGCATGTGCTCAATGGGTACCTATGGAAGGACCTTGGACCAGAAGATGATGTGGTGCTCGTGGGGTTGCAGGATGCTGACATGGCCGTCAGGTTTGGCTCCTACCTGGAGCGCCTCCACACCCTGAGGCCAGACGGTCCTTCATCTCACTCACCACCCCTCAGCTGTAGGTTCCAGATGCGCTGGCTTATTCCATGATGCCCTGGACCTGTGCCCACTTGGGGCCATTTTGAGGTGGGTACTGGGAGCATGGATTTCACCAGAAGCTTCTACAAAAGCTTTTTCCTGCCATTAACACACAGAGTGAACCTCCCTGACTCCCAGGCTCTAGGGGCTGAGTCCCGGCCAGGGGGCCAGCCAGGGCAGGCAAGCCCCTGCCAAGCCACACAAAAGACCAGGACAGCTAGCGCTCAGTATTGGCCTTTGTGATTCTCTGTGGAGGCGAGCGGTGGGGATGGACATGGTTCTCCCCAACGCCATTCTACCCCCACCACCTGCCCTCGTCTCTGGAGAAAATATGGACACAGATAAAGTAATCACCCCCATCACCTCCTCTTCCAGTTTTTCTTGCCACTCCCCTGCTCCCTTCCTGTGCCCTCACCCAGGGCAAAGCTCAGGGCAACGGTCCTTAGCGGAGTTCCTCATCAGCCAAGGGACCTCACCCCTCTGAACCTTAGTTTCAACAGTTGTAAAATAAGGTAATAAACATACCCGGGCAGCTCCTCAGTGAGGAAGCCACAAGAAGTCTTTACCTTGGGGCCTGACATGTCGTCAGTGCTCAGTTAAAAAAAAAGCAGATGCTGCTTTTACAATGATAATAGTGACAGTGGCTCCCTAGCCTTCGAAATCCTCCTTCCCCTCTAGCCCTGCCCTGTCTCCCTCCTCTCACGCCTTCCCACCCATTAAACCGAAGCCTCACCCACTCCCTTTCACAGAGAGGGTCCAACTCACGTCAGGCCTACCCAGGGTCTGCTTCTGAAAGGACTCTGTGCCCAGGACTTCTCCCTCATCCTCCTATTACCCTCATGACAACAGTGTAAGTGATAGGGCCTCATCTCCATTTCATGGCTGAGGAAACTGAGGCTTAGAGCGGTGAAGGAGTCTGCACAGAAAGTGAGGAGCTGGGGCTCCAACCCAGGTCTACATAGGCAGTCACCTCTTTTCCTGACCTGCAGGGCATTCTTCTTGGGCTCTTGGGTACGGCCATACTCTGGTGGGCCTCTGATGTGTAAGGGGGTTTTCCTGCATTGGGAGGAGAGGTGTTAGGTGAAGGGAGAGGTGTGGTCCTGGGTCAAGGCCCTAGTTTTGGCTCTGCTGTAGCTGGGGAGTGAGGGGCATTGGGCCCCTGCTGGGCATTCCACAGACAGTGTCCAAGCTGGGATGGGCAGAGACCAGCCTGGCTCAGGAGTGAAGACAGCCTGGGCTATGGCAGGCTGGGGACAGATGGTGAGGAAGCAACAGAAGCAGGAGCACTGGTGGGCATTAGAGAGTTCAGAATGCCAGAGAGACCCCCAGAGCTAGGAGCAGTGGGATGGCTGTGGGGGCGAAGGGGGGTGCTGTGGGGACATCCCAGGACCCTAACCTGTGTCTCCCTCCCCCCATGAAGAGGCTTCTGGGGGCACCACATGCCCATGGGAGAGGCAGCTAGAGGCCAGGCAGTGAGGAGGCTGCCTGTCCCACCCCCGACTAGCACCTTCCAGGACCTGAAGGGTGTTCAGGTCACTTTCTCCCTCCCAGGAAGCCTCTGGTCCCTCCAGCTGCCTCCAGAGTTCCCAGGAACTCCATTTCTCCGCACCCTCTCTGGCTTCAGTCTCTGGAACCGAGGAGACTGAAAGTCAGAGCCAGCACTCATCACTGATGCTTCAGACCTTCAGATTAGCATCCTGGCCAACTACCTTCTTTCAGAAGGGAGCAGCTGAGCTCAGAGAAGTCTAGGAACTACTTAAGGTCACACAGTGAGCAAATGGCAGAGAAATGGACTCCAAGCTGGGACTCCCTCCCAGAAGAGCACCTTCCTTGTTCTTTCACACTTCCCTCCAGGAGAGAGAGGGGTTCCCATTTTCCTTTATCCATGGGCCTCTGGGTGCCCAGCTCTGTGGCAGGAGGCTGATGCCAATGCGTAGACCACAGAACCCTGCTGTAGGCCATTCCAGCATCCTTCTCACTGCAGGGGAAATTCCTTTTCGAAGTCTTTCCAGGGCAGCATTTGGAGGTCAGCCAACAGGTCTTTAACACCTCCATGGAAATTTCCGACTACAGTATTATTCTCCTATGGCCCTTCTCCCACTCCACTTCATTATGAAAAACAGCCAGCCCCTTGGTGGCCAGGCAGGGGACTTAGCAGCTGTGATCCCAGAATGAAACTTGCAGAGAAGAATTCCCCAGTGAGAGGCTCCCAAGGGGATTGCTAAGGGGACCCAGGGGATCCTGGTGTGGAATCCAAGAGGCCTCTCAGGAAGGGATTTCCAGCTGCCCCACGCCAGGAGCCAGGGCTGCCTTAGGAGCCCAGAATTTCCTTCTGGCACCAGTGCTCCCAGTGGCATTGGCAATGTGGGTGAGGCCTCACACCTCCATGCCGCTCAGTAAATGCTGGTTGGTTGTTAGGCAGGTACACAGGTAGGTTCATAGGAAGGAGGGAGGGCGGGGGTGAGTCTCATCCTAGCCCCATGCGTGACCTTGGTCAGTCTCCTCACTCCTGTGCCATCCAGCTTTCTCATCTATAAATTGGAGATGAGTACACCTACCACACAATGTGTTTTGAAACAAGAACGAATGCAGAACCAGCTCCATGAACAGTAGCTACTTTGGTCATCTCCATCATCACCCTTGCCAGCAAGATGAGGGAAAATAGAGAACATGTGAGCTTGAGAGATGGCCCTGAACCATCTGTGGGACCCCCCCCCCACCTTAGGAGCAGCGTCACCTTGGCCAAGTGACTATACCTCTCCGGGCCTCGGTTTCCCCAGAGAGCCCTTTCCCTGGACTGAGGAGGGAAGAGTGTTTTCCTTTAGGCCCTGTAGGTGGGTGGAATACAGGCTTTCTCCAGCTCAGTCACAGGAGTTAGGGTGGGCTGAAAAGGTGGCTGTGACTGATAAGACCTCCAAGGTCAAGAGCTGGTGGAGCCCCAGGTCTGTGTTTCTCAGGGGATGTGGCCTCCACACTCTGGGGTTCCAACTTTTGTGCCACTTGGCTCCAGCCCTGGACTGCCCTCTCTTCCTCTCCCTTCACCACCAGCCTGGCCAGAAACGGGCTGCCCATGAGCTGGTTTTGACCCACCCGGGTGGACAAAAGTGAGAGGTGGGCTTCTCTCAGCCCAGTTGTTGCTGTTGAGTTGACAGGGGTTGGTGGTTACTTGGCATGAGCAAAGCAGGTGTAACTGGGAAGTATTCACTGTGGATCTGTTAAGAATTTGACTTCTGTGGCTGGCAGAGCTGGGATTTAGTCCTGCTTCCCCAGCCATGGTCAGGGGTATGAGGATGGAAGAGGGAAGCTGCCACATCCCAGGCTCCCATCTGTAAAGTGGGTATAACCATAGGGCTCACCTCCCAGGCCAGCTGTCAGGGTGGAATGAAACAGAAATAGTGAATGGCACCCCTGGGCTAGGGCCTGCATTCATTTACACCCTCAGCTATATAGCAAACATCTGCCATGTGCCAGCACTGGCCTGGGCAGTGGGATTTTATGGTAGACAAATAAGGCAGTCTAGGGTGATCAACTTATCCTGGTTTGCTGGGACATTCCTGGTTTTAGCCCCTAAAGTCCCACATCCCAGAAAACCCCTCAGTCTGAGGCAAACCAGGACAGTGGGTCATCCTCACACAATCCCTGCCTTCATGGAGTTTAAAGTTTAGTGGAGGGAGACAGAAATAAGTAAATGTATAATATGTGTGGTTAAAGTATTATTTTAAAAATAATGCAGAGTGAGGTGGTAGGGGGTGAGGAAGCTTGTTATTTTTAAGGGGGTGGTCAGGGCAGGCCTCCCTGAGGAAGTGACATTTGAGTAGGGACCTCACGAGGTTAGAGAATGAGACATGTAGATATATGGGGAAAGAGTACTGCCAGTCAAGGGAACAGCATGGACAAAGGCCCTGAGGTGGGAACTGGCATGCTGGAGGAAGAGAAATAGGGATGGTGTGGGTGAGCGAGGGTTTGCCAGTTGAATTAATTGGAAGCAAGTACTAACTGCCAACTCAAGTTTGCTTATAAAAAAGAAAAAAAGATGCAGGGGTGCCTGGGTGGCTCAGTTAGTTGAGTGTCCAACTCTTGGTTTTGGCTCAGGTCACAATCTCACGGTCATGGGATTGAGCCCTGTATCTTAAGTAAATAAGTAAGTAAGTAAATAAATAAACATTTGTGCTAGGCCTTAGCAGTACAATAGTAACAAAATCCCGACACAGTCCTACCCTCAGTGATCTAGTGTCGAACATGAATCCAACAGTCCCACAAATACATGTAAAATACAACCATGGTGAGTGTGACAATAGGGAGTATAGGGTAGTGAATCAGGGAAGGCCTCCCTGAGGAGCTGGGCCTAAGTTGAGAATAGGGGAGGTTGAGGAGGACATTACTAGGTGATGATGGGGAGGGAACAGCATTAGCATTCCAGGAAGAGGGAATAGAACAGATGAAGGCCTAGTGGGGAAAGTGAGCAGTGTGGCTAGACCAGAAAGAATGAGGAGAATGGGGTGTTGGGTGGTGCTGGTGGAGCCTGGGCAGGCCACCCAGGGCTTAGAAGATCACATAATGGAGTTTTGTCTTTATCCCAAGAGCATGACTAATCAGGGGAGATTGTGATATGATTGAAATTACTTTCCCCTGTAGCAGCAAGGAAGCCAGTTAGGTAGTTACTACCATCATCCAGGCGAGAGATGAGAAAAATAGGGAGAGGGGCTACAAAGATACTGGGAGATGAGCAATTTTACGGGATGCAGAAAGAGCACAATCAACAGGACATGGATGTTGAAGAAGAAAGTGACCATGGTGACTTGTTTTCTAAGCCATCCACCTAGAGAGAAGATAAGGTCTTTTAAATGACAGTGAACCCCAGAGAAAAATGAAGTGGGGTGGGAAAACTCAAGGGTTAGATTTCAGACAGGGTAAATTTGAACCCTTACCTCACACCATACACAAATCAAATTGAGGTAGAAGAAAACAGAGGGAGAAAGCCTCATGGGATTGGATTTGGCATTGATTTCTTAGATATGCAACAAAAGCACAAGCAACAAAAGAAAGAATAGATAAATTGGACTTCTTCAAACTTGAAAACTTTTTACATCAAAGGATACTATCAACAGAAGCCCATAGAATGGGAGAAAATACCTGCAAATCATATATCCAATAAGGGATTAGTATCCAAAATATAAAAAGAACTCTTACAATTCAACAACAAAAAAAGACATAGCATCCAATTCAAAACATGGGCAAAGGACTTGAAAAGTCATCTCTCCAAAGAAGATATATAAATTACCAATAAGCACATGAAAATATGCTTAACATAACTAATCATCAGGGAAATGCACATCAAAACCACAATGAAATTTCACTTCACACCCATTAGGATAGCTACTGCAGAAAACAACAACAGCAACAACAAAAACAGAAAATAACAAGTATTGGCAAGGGTATGGAGGAATTGGGATCCTTATGTGCTGTTGGTGGGAATGTAAAATGGTGCAGCTGCTGTGGGAAATTGTGTGGTGGTCCCCCCACCCCAAAAAAATTAAACATAGAATTACCATAAGATCCAGCAATTCCATGTCTGGGCATATAACCAAAAGAACTTAAAACAGGGACTCAAACAGATATTTGTACACCCAAGTGATAGCAGCATTATTCCCAGTAGCCGAAAGGGGAGAGCAACTCAGATGTCTATCAACAGATGAATGGATAAACCAAATGTGGTCTATACGTACAATGGAATATTATTCGGCTTTAAAAAGGAAGGAAGTTCTGACACGTTACATGGATGAACCTTGAAGAGGCTAAGGTGTGATAAACCAGTCACAAAAGGACACATACATACTGTAAGATTCCACTTATGTGAGGTCCCTAGAGTAGTCAGACTCACAGAGACAAGTAGGATGGTGGCTGCCAGGCTCCCACTGCAGGGAGGGGAATGGGGAGTTTGTGTTTAACGGGGACAGAGTTTCAGTCTGGGAAGATGGAAGAGTTCTAGAGATGGATGGTGTGGGTGGTCGCACAACAGTGTGAATATGCTTCATGCTACTGGATTGTGCACTTAAAAATGGTAAAAAAAAAAAAAAAACGTCAATTTTAGGTTACATAGATTTGACCACAAAAAAGAAGTAGATGAAAAAAATTAAATTGGGACCACTCGTAGATCTGAATGTAAAAGCTACAACTATAAAACTTCTAGAAGAAAATATAGAATATCTTCACAACTAGAAGAAATTATTTTTTCAGAGAAAATATAAAAGACCCTTAACATTTTAAAGAAAAACCTGTCAAGTTCAACTTGTGATCTGTTGAGTATGAGGTGTGGGGATATTCAGGTAGAGAGGCCAGGTAGGATGCTGGTGTCTGTCGCTCATGGTAAGGTCTGGGCTGGAGGAACCACACTTGAGGCTCCCATAGTCAGCTGATATGTCAGGCTACAATCTGTGCCTTTAGGGCCCACAGTGGCGCCACCTGCCTTATGACCCACCCAACTAGACTAAGAGACTTTGGGCCACTTCTGGAATGAGTTTAGTTGGGGATGTCTGAGCAGATGAGCCCTGAGTGTTTTCCCAAGCTACTTGCTCTAGTTAGCATCTCGCTGGGGTGTGACTTAGACCATCTGTCTATTTCTCTGGCCAGACTTGGGGTGCACTATGATAACTGCTCTCTGCCCAGCTCTGTCGCCTTCACTCCTGTCCCCAGGACTAATGGAGAGTCAGGTGAAATCTAATTTCCTCTCAACTGGAGGCTGATCAGTTACAGTTGTAGGAACTTGCCTTCTGGAGAAAAACAGCTTTGCATTTTGCATGGGAGGGCACAGCACCCAAGTTCTTTCTTCTTGGCCACGCTGGCATGGAGGGGAGTTGGTCGCTACAGGATTCGGAGCCACTGGACCACAGGAAAGCTGTGGCGTGAGAGGTGATTTGCGAGTGACCTTGCTTTACTGAGGGTCTCCAAGCAAGTGGTTCCAGCCTTGAGCCTTGCTCTCTCTAACTGTCCGCCGGCCCCTCGATTCCCTGGCTCTACCACCTCAGTGCCGTTCTTATACAGCATTCATTGGAAAGCAGGGAGCTGGCTTGGTCCTGCTCCACAGTAATGCTTAGTCTTTGTGGAGTGAGGGTCAGAGACTGCTTGGAGCAGCTGGTGAAAGTCACAGACTTCCTTTGCAGAAAAATATAAATCTACACAAACCGCTACAATGGGCCTTTCCATGGGCCTCAGCTAAAGACAGAGTGGTTGGGGCTCCCCATAATAGCACTCCCCATAATAGCAGGACACCCAAAGTGCCTTCCCGCTTTGTTCTGGCTATCTTCTGGGCGAGATAGGATTATGCCAGTTTTGCAGATGGAAAAACTGAGGCTCAGAGGGATAACCCAACCTGCCGGCCTTGTCCTGAAAGAAGTAACTGGACCTGTGAGTTTGGGATTCCCAAACACTTAACTTCTCTGAGTGGGAGAAGGGGTCATGAAGCAGTCAGTGGTGGGAAGCCCTGGCCCTCGGAGGGTACAACTTTAGTCTGAACCATCTTTGAATACCCATGTGGAAGCTCCTACCCAAGGCCCTAGGATCAACCATATGAATGACAAGTAAGAGTGTGTGCATGAGGTGGGGGGTTGGGGGGCGGGCGCCTGGGTGACTCAGCTGGTTAAGCGTTGGACTCTGGATTTCAGTTCAGGTCCTGATCTCAGGGTTGTGAAATCGGGCCCCTCATCAGGCTCCACGCTGTGCACAGGTCCTGCTTAAGATTCTCTCTCTGCCCCTCGCCCGCTCCCTTTCTAAAGAAAAAAAAAGGGGTGTATGCATGGGGCATTGCAGACAGGAAGGGCCTTTGGCTTCAGAGGAAGAAATGCTCTAAGATACCAGCTCTGTTCATCCTAGCACTGGTCTGGGTCTCTCTGAGCCTCAGTTTCCTTGTCTGTAAAGTGGCACCATGCTCAGTGTTTCACAGGCACTGGTCGCACTTCCACAATTCCTAGAAGTCATGTGTAATAGCCCCATCTCAGAGATTAAGAAATTGAGGCTCAGAGCAAGCCAGTGACCTGCCCAAGGCCTTGTGGCCAGTAACAGAGCTGGAATCAGGTTGCAGGGCTGCCTACCCTCAGTCTGTACCCTTGACTAAATGCAGGGAGTCCAACACCTAGTAGGTGCTTCATAGATGGACAAGGTGCCCCTCTCCAGCCCCCCCAGCCAGAGGGGCTTCCTGCAGGAGTCTGCAGGTGGTGCCATCAAACATAAGACCAAGTAAAAGTAATTGGGGAGGATGCAGGAGCTTTGACATGACCCCTTCAGGCCAGGTCCCCTGCTCCCCAGTGAGCTCTTTGATTTCCTACACAATGAATTCTCTTGTCATGAGCATGGGACAGGAGTGAGGGAAAATGAACTTGGTTGCTCTTTTTTCTCTGCTTTTGTCTTTTTACTTTTTTCTCCTCTTGCTGCAGTGGCAAGTGGGAGGCCCAGCAAATGCCCAGTGTGGCCAGCCCTCATTCTCATGCCCACGCTTCTCCTCCCTCCGTTAACCTCCCTCTCTGAGTCTGTTCAGAGTAGCAGCCCAGGCTCAAACCAGGAGGGGTGAAGTCTGCATCCGCAGCCCACCCCAGATCTGATGATGCACTTCAGTCTAGTGGGTGACATGGGGACAGACACTGCATGCATGAGGGCTCCACCATGAGCCACAGGTGTGCTGGGCCCAGGACGCACACGTGCATCAGCCGCCCCTCCCAAGGAGCTCCCAGGAAGACAGTGACCGTGTGGTGTATAGAAGGCCATAGAAGCAGAGATGGGTGCAGCAAATCTGCCGAGGAGCTTGGAGAAAGCTTCAGAAGAGGAAGAGTTGGAAGTAGCCTTTTCCTATGAGGGGGCACTTCGGGCTGGGGCAGCTTCCTGGGCAGATACCTGGAGGTGTGGAAGCTCACAAAGGGGTTGAGCATGATTTTAAAGACACAAGGAAGGGGCCGGAGGACATGAGACTGGAGAAGTAGGCAGGGCCAGTGCATGAGGCTTTGGATTTTGAACCCCGTCCTGAGATCAGCAGGAAGCCACCTAATCAGGCCTTGCCAGTGTAGCTGCTTCTCTCTCTCTGCCTGACCTCAACTCTGAGCCTCTTCCCTTCCCTTTCTTCTCTCTCTCTCTTTCGATGATCTCACCCTATCCTATGGCTTTAAATACCATCCTTAAGCTGCTGATTCCCATATTTATATCTTTAGCCAGAGCCTCTCTTCTGCACCTCCAACTCGGCATCCAACTGGCCACTTGGCATCTCTACTTGGATTTCTCACAAGCATCTCAAAGTTAACAAGTCCAAAACGGGATTCTTGATCATGTCCACCCACCCCCAAAACCCGCTCCCTCCCCGACTTCCCATCCCAGGAAGTGGCGCCACCATCATCCACCCTGCTGCTGAAGGCAGAGCCTTTATCATCCACGCCTTCCCCCCCACCCATGCCCAGCCCCGCCCGCTCACCCTCTTCATTCTACTTCCTAACTCCCACCCGCCCACACCTCCTCAACACCACAGCCACCCTGTCCACACTCTCCTCTGTGACGCAGTAGCTGCCTTTCTCCCACTCTCCCTCTCACCCCCGGACAGTCCATTCTCCAGTGGGTGATGGGTCATTAAACAAACAGCGCTGTGCTAGTTTGCCACCTAAAGCTCTTTAGAGACCTCCCTCTGTACCTGGAGTCAAATCCAGATTTCCTCACTGTGGCTGTGAAGGTTTGCACAGTCTGGCCACTGCCCACCTCCGAGTTGGCCTCTGCTCACTGCCCCTCACTTACAAGCCCCAGCCACACTGGCCCTCTTTGGATCATTAAAACCACCCTCAGCTCCTTCCCACCACCGGGCCTTTGCCCTTGCTGTTCCTTTGACCTGAAACACACTGGCCGCAGCTCTCTGCACATCCACCTGGCGAAATAGGTCCCCAAGCAGCTGGTCATAATGTCTTATTCTCTTCACAGTGCTTTGCACAATCCATCTTTCCTAGCAGAGCAAGCACGATGCACCTGTCACGCAGTAAGGGCTCACTAAATAGCCACGGAGTGGATAAACCTGGGAACAGCAGAAGGGACCCTAGAAGCAGGAGATCATGGAAGGGAGAAGGACAGCTGACCGGCCAGCAGACAGGCACATTAGAGGACCAGGGGTGGTGTTTGGATTTCATCTGAGAGGCACTGGGGAGCCTTCAAGAGTTTTGAAACAGAGAAGTGGAAGCGATCATTAGAGTGGGGAGGCTGTATGTCTGGTGGTCACAGGACTGGATTCTGGAATCAGATTGCCTTGGGTCAGGTCTTGCTTCAACAGCTCCCCAGCAGAGACCGTGGCCAAACCATGTAGCCTGTCTGAGCCTCAGTGTTGTCCTTTGTAAAATGGGATTTACATCCCACATCCCCACCTACTGCTTAGATCCCCTGGGGACCACCAGCTCACTAAGCCTACACGTAGGGTTATTGAGATGGTTAAGGAGGAGAGGGTGCATGGAGAGTTCTCAGGACCTTGTCAGTGCTCAATAAACGGTGGCCAATACAGCTACTTCAGGGGTCTTGGTGCTACTCAGTAAGACCGTGAGTGGCAGACATCACACGTGATGCCAGGGAAACAGCCCTACCAGTCCTTTAGCTCAGAATCTGATGGGGGAGATGGGCACATGGCTCTGTCAGCGGTTCCCTGGGACAAGGACTGAGCTGAAGGTCTAAGCCAGGCCCTGTGTGAGCAGAACAGTAAGTCTGGGGAGAGTCTGGGAAGGCCTCTTAGAAGAAGTGACATTGGATTTGGGGGAGACAGTTTCCTTGAGAGAATATTTTGAGTCAGCAGCCACTGGCCCAGGAACAAGAGAGGAGGGAGGTGTGTTCTGGCTGCTCAGCTCCCAAAATAACCCGGATCCGAGGGCGGACAGCCCAGCAAGCCCCAGGAGCTGCCACGGTGCCTTTCCTGGCCAGGTTCCGGTGACCTTGGAGCAGTCCTTGCCCTGCCCTGTGCCCCTAGGTGGCAAGAGGGACTGAAGGCGGAAGGCCCTGGACCAGAGCTCCAAGCCCTGGCCAAGGGGCCTGGGTGACCAGCACAGGCACCAGGCATAGCCCCTTCTCTCCTCCTGCTCACAGGCCCCTGAGCTACCCTGTGACCAAGTCATGCTTACATTTTGGCTTCTGAACCAGTGGCTTGACCTCCAGGGCCAAAGAGCTCCGTCCCTCCCTCTTCCTCTCCCTGTGTGTCTGTTTCAGTCTCCATGCCTTTCCTCCCGTTTCTCTGGCTCTTTGTCCCTATATCCCTCTCCCTCATTTCTTCTCTCTCCCTCTCTCCATCCCTCTCTTCCCTCTTTCTATCTACCTATCTCTCCCTCTTCTCTCTCTCCCGCTACCTATTTTCCTCCCCTTCTCCCTCCCACCCCCGGCCTCTCAAGTTCCCTCTGTCTTACAGCTTCTCTTTCTCCCCTTTCTCTTTCCCTCCCCCTACTCTCCCTCCCATGAGAGGCACCCCAGAACAGCCTGTTTAGGACCCTTTAAGACCAGAGCACGGGCCCCAGCACCACCAACCCCCCACCCAACACATATATACTGGCCCAGCCTGGCCCAGAACACCGGGATGAGGGCAGGATTGGCCAGAGAGGTGGATGCTGACAATAATGCAGATTGTGGGGGATGGAGGGAAGGGTCCTGTGCTCCCCGCCACCCTACCCCCACCTTCCTTCATCCTCATGTCAGAGCTGGGGGCCAGAAGGAAGTCCCTGTGCCATTTCCTCCCCTCTGTGCAGCTGCTGGGCTCCCCGGGCAGTCAGACAGCAGGTCGGGTCACTGGGCCCATTCAGCAGAATTATAAATAGCAGCTTGTGCCCAGCCTGGCCCACAGAGCAACCACGGCCGCCGCAGGGCACCCCAGGCCCCCTGTTCTCCACCCCTCCAGCCATCCCTCTGAGACAAGTCCTGCCCCTCCCCTGTGCTGCCAGCGGGTCCCCAGGTCAGTATCCGATGTGCTGTCGCCATGGTAACCTGCATGTCCCCAGCAGGTTCAAGTTGCGGGAGGTGGGGGGTGTGGGCAACCCAGTAAGAGGTCCAGTGGCCTGGAATCAAAGGTCACTGCTCTATGCTGGGGCTTGCTGGCTCTCTTGGGGACTGGGGAGTGGGGCCCTATCCCCCAGAAATATTACCCTGCTAAGGGACATGGAACAGAGTTGTCTGACCCTGAGAGGCCTAGCAGAGGGGCACTGCCCCAGGCCTCTGCCAGTGAACTGGGCACAGTGGATCAGCCCAGGACTTAATTTCAGAGAGATGTGGGTTCAAATCCCACATTCCCACCTACTGCTTAGATCCCCTGGGGACCACCACTTAACCCTCTGAGGGCAGCATCCTCAGTGTTGAGACAGGAAGCATAATACCCTCCCCTTGCTGAAGAGATCAAAGACAACCAGCTATGAGGTCCTTCAGTGCTCAACTCATACACTTTTTGTCCCTGGGGCCACTGCAGGGCCAGGGTGGGTCTTACAGACTTAAGAGTCACACTGACCTTGGTTCCTGTCCAGTCTCTGCCGTTTACCAGCTAGATGATCTGAAGCAGGTTGCACAATCTCTCTGAGCCTCAGTTTCTCCATCTATAAAATGGGCATAAAGTCAGCGTCTACACCTCACTGCATTGTTCTGAGGATGAGTTGGGCCTCGGAGGGAGAAGTTGTTGGCACAGTGTTGGGCACAAAGCCAGTGTCCTGCACGTGGCGGCTACACTTGCCATCATTTTCTGGACTGTTACTTTTCTTCCAACCTTCCCAGCAGAGATGCCCCTGCTTCTTCGCTACCACTGGTCACATCAGGCCACTCCCCTTCCCTCCCAGGTCTGTCTCCCCATCTGCGAAATGACAGCAGGACCACTCAGGCCCTGACTGTGTCTGAGATTGGTATATCTCGAGCAGCCCCGCTGGGCTGGGCTGTATCTATTATTATTTACTGACACCCTCACCCAGTCCTGTCCTCAACACCCGAAACTTGAGCTGTCTAGTTGCCTGGGAACCAAGGTGCCAGCTTGGGAGGCTTGGGTGTCAGGGTGTCCAGCTGCAGCCCCCTCCCCGAAGGCTGGAGGTCCATCCCTGGGCAGCCAGGGAGTGGGAGGGCTCTGGGCAGGGGCCCTTCCCTGAGCTAGCCCAAAGGGGACCTCCTCTTCCCCTCCTCCCTGCTCAGGTCCAGCCTGTCTCTGAGCCTACTCTCTCAGAGTAAAGGGGGCCATCGGCCTGGGATATTTTTATAGGTGGGGCACGTGGTCAGGCTCAGAGACAGAGAAATTGGAGCCTACTCACCCTGCAAACTGATATGGGCAGCTGTCACTGTCACCCTCTTCCTGGAAGCCAGCAGCCCAAGTTTGCCCAAAAGTATGAAGAATTCCCTGACCCTGTCCTAGCACTATCCCCAGGAAGCCTGATGCTACATCCTGGCCTCTAAGTGTGGCCTCTTTTCATGGCCACACTTAACAAATCCTGTCACCCTCATGTTTACTTGGATGATAACCTGTATGCCCTCTTCTGTTTCATTCATTCACCCAGCAGTTTTTTAACTAAGCATTCATCCCAGCTCTACAGTGTCCTGCTTGAGTGACCTGGGGCAGCTTCACCTCTCTGCCTCAGTTTTCTTTTCTGATAAATGGGGTAACAAGAATACCTGCCTCATAGAGTTGTGGTGTGGATCCAGCAAGACGAAATATACAAATGTGATGTGCCGATGCTTAGCATGAGCTTGGCATGTAGAAAACGCTCTGTGAATGTTAGCTTATCGTGATCATTTTTATTGAATTGTTATAAAGCATAGGCATTGTTCCACACACGGAGGGAACAAGGCAAAGCTTTTTGAGCACAGGGCTGGGTCTGGTTCCCCTCTGCCCACATTGCATCTCACAGGACCTGGCACAGCAGACCCTCAGCAAAAGTTTGCCAAATGAGTGAAGGTGAGAAGTGAACTCTTTCCCTTGGAATCCTCTGCTGCTCAGGGCTCTAAGAGCAGAGGCATCGACTTTAAATACCTTTACAACTCCAGGTATTCCTTAGGATCTGTTGTGGCTGTTTCATCCACAATATTACCAGAATGGGTTTGGAATCTCTTTGTAGCTTTTCAGTGTCTGCCGCATGTTTGGGGTGGGGCTGGGGAAGGCAGGTATAGGGATAATCGTGGTGGGCTTAAATAACAGGGCAGACAACTGGCGACGGGGTGGGGATTCGGCATCTATAGGAACCTGAGAGTCAGTGCCTCCTCGCATTGTGCACCCTGGGTGCCCCACATGCCTCATTGTAGCCTCAGTCTCCTTGACTTTAAAATGAGCCACCTGGGTGGCTCAGTCAGCTAAGTGTCTGACTCTTGATTTTAGCTCGGGTCATGACCTCAGGGCTGTGAGATTGAGCCCCATATCAGACTCTGTGCTCAGCGGGGAGTCTGCTTGAGATTCTCTCTCTCCCTCTCCCTCTGCCCCTCCCCCCACTCCGTCTCTGAAATAATAAAGAAAATAAATAACATAAAATGGGCACCCTGCTCCCTCTGCCCCAGGGTCACAGGTGAGACAAAAAGGGTCAAACTGTGAAGAACACTTTCTGATAACCATCCTTAGTTACAACAGCATAGCCATCCTACCCATAGAAAGGGGCTGGGCTGACGGTCCTGTCTCCCCAGGCTTACCGCTCATCAGCAAAACCATGCTGGATGGCTGCCAGCCCTCTGAAATGGGGGCCATTTCTAACAGCAGGTGATGCAGCAGGCTGATGGCTCGAGGATTTCACTCTTGACTTCTTCCAAACACAGGAAGGGGCTGCCATCTGTTTCCCCTCCTCACACCCAGGCTGCCAGGGCAGCCAAAGCCCCCACCTCACACCTGTCAGCAGTGTAGGGGAGGAGAATCCCACTGGGGGTTTCCTTAGTGGATGCTAAAGATGGCAAAATCCTGGGAACCTCCTCCCAGCCCCCAGCCCCCAGCCTCCTTGGATGTCCATCACTATTCCTCCACCTTGGATAGGAGGACCACAGGGGCTTTCTCAGTCCCCCCAGAACATGACATTTCACTCTTGTGGTGTCCCCACCACAAGGCAGCTCTTGGTTTAGAAATCTGTTGAGTGCCAACATCAAGAGCACAGCCTTGGGACTCTGACCTTGATGTGACCTTGGGCAGTCACCCCACCTTGCAAACCTGTTTCCACATCTGTAAAATGAAGAAAATTAGAGCATCTACCTCAAAAACTGTTATGGGTATGAGCAAGATCATGGATGGAGAATCTGCATGTGAGGAGTGACACTTGGTAGTAATAAAACTTAGCTGCTCTTTTGATTATTTTTATTACTGTTACTGCTCCTCACTTGTAGTTACTACCATGGCCACATCCCTGCTGGAAATGATATGTTTCCTAGCTCGCTCATAACTTCCTTCCTTCCTGGAGGCCAGTGCTGAGTACACAGTAGGTAGTCAATGCATGCTCTCTGCTTTTGTATTCAAACCAAGAACTTGTTGAAGTATTTAAGTCCATGAGCCATGCAATCTTACTCTCTCTCGGCTCCTGAGGTCAAACTATGTGTTCCTAGAACCACTCGACAAATTTCTGTTAAGCACCAACTGTGCCCCTTCCCTCTAAGGCATGAACAGTCAAGGCTCATGGAGGAATCAATTGACTCTCTGGAGAGTGGGGCCAGCATAGGATTCATGAAGGAGCAGCCCTCTGAGCTGGCTCCTGCTCAGAATGAATAAAGGTGAATAAGAGTCCCCCAGGCAAAGAATCAAGAAGGGAGGGAACAGTTTGTGCTAAGGCATGACTGGTGGTCCACAAGGCAGCTCTGAGTTGCTTTTTTATTATTAAAACAGGAAAATTTCCCCTCATAGATGTCTCCGGGCCCAGAAAGTGACAGTGGCTGATCCAAGGGCAAACCCATGCCTGTCAGGGTCGGGAGTGTTAGGAGCCAGAGACCCCTCTTCCCTGGGCCTGATCCAGCGTCCAGGACTTATCACAAGTCAGCAAATGAAGGTCTCTTAGAAACCATCTAGTCTGACCTCCTCATTTTACAGATGGAGAAAGTGAGACCCAAAGAAGTAAGACAGTTGAGCAGGGCAGATAATGGCAGACCTTAGGCAGGCTTGCCCAAGACCTATCTACTCACGGCTGGGGGTGACCAGCCCTGGAGTTACATGTTCTTGCAAGATCCCCAACTCACAGATTGCCCTCTAGAGATGCTTTCTGTAGGACCTACCACAGGCCCCTGAATCTGTAATCTTAGTTTCCTACTTGGGAAATGGAAATAATCAATGGGTTCTTTATGAACTTTGAACTAAAGAGCATTTTATATACATTCATAAAATGTCACTTTGTCATTGCCGTCATTTTGTTCAGGATGAAACCTAATGGCAGAGTTACCTGAGAGCTGAAGTCATCTGTGGCATGATTTGGGGGTTCAAATTTCAGAGCCACCCTGTAGACAGCCTCAGAGACAGCGACAAGGTGTCTGCTACAGGTTGGCTTTCTACTGTATTCTAGAGGCTCTGTGGGTACCCTCTCTTGCTACCCACCCACCCCCCAAACTGGGAGACCAAGATAGTCTCAAGAAAGTAATAAAACTCTTTGCCATGACCTGTGGCTTCACAAAACCTGCCTACACACACGTGGTCTAGAGTCTTATTTCTGTAATACATACACTTTTTGCACACCTCAACACATACCCTGCTCAGATATGCTCAAGGAGACTTATACACATGCCCTATGCAGCCACAGGCATGCTCCACCCTGCTCTGACACATACAGACACACATCTGTACATGCATGCCTGATTGCACAGCCATGCACACACATACACAAACACACACGCTTACATACATGCACCTATGCAGTCATGGTCATGAACTTCCAGTAACGAAGAGGGAACAGAGTTATTCTGTGTGAGTCAGAAAATGTCCATTAACTATAAAACTAAAATAGTTGGCAAGAAGAAAATTGGAGGTCAACCTAAAGAACTTTGTAACCACCAACATTGGCACAGATTATCATAGAATAAGGGAGTAAGCTCCCTGTCAAGAGAGGCATGCAAGAACAGGCAGGACTTGGCACAGGTATTATAAAGGGGCTTGGGCATCATGTTTTTTGACTTCTTAAGTCCCTTCTAGTCTCTGGATTCAAGTGAGCTCAGAGAATCTGAGCCTCTTCTCACTTTTCTGTCAAGTTTTGCAAATAATGGTGCCCCTTTGGTGGTCTCTGCTCTGGGTATAGTTTTCCTGGGGTATCCCTACAGTAGAATACAGCATGGCTAGGGACAAGCTCCAGGTAGACCTGATGTCATGGGGTATCAGCCTCTAGAGATGAGCACACCAGAGACCCCAAAACCTGGCACCCATTTCATGCCAGGTCTGACCCTACAGAGGGGAAGGTGGCAGTTCTGGCCTTGTCGGTCCCTTGTAACAGGGCTAAGAAGCCCTCCTGATTTGGGCATTGCAAAGCAGAGGTGTCGGAGACTGAAATATCTAGAGAAGCTGTGAATGAGTAGGGTGGGCTGGAGAAAGACCCCTTAACTTGGAGTTGTGTAAGACTTGAACTTAGCTTCTGACTGCATCTGAAGCCCAAACCCAACTCACTTGGATTACACCACTACACAGAGGCCTCAGAGACTGTACATGAGGCGTAGAATACAGGCCTGGATCCCTCTCCTCTTCAGGAAGCTCCTCAGAGCCATTAGGAACCCCAGGAGAGAAAGAGAGAGCAGAAGGGGCCAGAGAAGGACCTTTGAAAGACAGATTAAGATGATAGAATGGCTGGCCCATGCCTCACTGGAGGAGAGGGCAGCAGGCCCCCAGCCCCTACAAGTTGCCCCAACACCAGACCTGGAAGGAGGAGAGCAGATGGC
Organism: Enhydra lutris kenyoni; assembly: GCF_002288905.1. Classification (NCBI taxonomy): domain Eukaryota; kingdom Metazoa; phylum Chordata; class Mammalia; order Carnivora; family Mustelidae; genus Enhydra; species Enhydra lutris. Next base: position 41,204,336 of record NW_019154094.1, on the reverse strand, counting down.
AAGTCTAGAAAAGCAGAGGGAGGAGAGTCTTTGCAGGCCAATGTGGGAGGTCTCTTGGATGTGGATACCTTCAGGGTCTTCCGGGGCCTTGGAAGCACTTTGGCTTTTGAGCTCTTTAACTTTCTGATAGGACTTGAATGTTCTTGAGAAACTAGAGGACATAGGCCAGGGCTCAGGAAAGAGGAGGCCCAGGGCAAAAATGGGGAGGCTTCAGGGGGTCCTTTAGGCCTCCCAGCCCAGCTCTTGGGATTGGAGAAGGGAATGGCACTCAGGGAAAATCCTTCCCAAGGATTTAGGTGAGATTCATCCCTGGAGCATCCTTGGATCAAAGGGCTGGCTCAGGTGGGTAGGGCCTGAACCCAGATCAGCCAGCACTCGTTCTGTGGCCTTGCATGGTGCCTTTCACCTCAGAGCCTCCATTCCCCCATGTGGAAGTCATTATCACTCTAATTGATTCTGTGTCCCTCACTGGCCAGGCTCTGGGCTGAGTCCTGTGCCCTGCATGAACTCACATTATCTTCCCAACAACCTTGTTAGTTGGGGGTGATTATCATCTCCATTTTAAAGATGCAGCAACTGAGGCCAGAGAGCTGCTTTGGTTTACCCACTGTCACTCAGTGATGGCAGAATGAGAGTTCTAACCCAGATCTCCCTGACTCTAAGCTCCAGAGGGGTTCTAACCCTAATAAGTATGAGACAAATGAAAAGTGACTTAAGAATCCATAGAAGGGGGCACCTGGGTGGCTCAGTCGATTAGGCATCTGCCTTCAGCTCGAGTCATGATCTCAGGGTCCTGGGATCGAGCCCCATATCAGGCTCCCTGCTCAGCAGGGAGACTCCTTCTCCCTCTCCTCCCTGCTTATTCTTTCTCTTGCTATCTCTCTCCCTCTCTCTCAAATAAATAAATAAAATCTTAATAAAAGAATCCATAGAAGGAAGGAGATTTGGGGGATAGGAGGAAATTCACAGGAGGAGATGGCCCTAGAGATTGTGGGTCTAGGAACCCAGACATGGGGTAGGATGCAACAGGCAAGGAAGAGAGGACATTCCAGGTAGGGATTCCAGCCATGCGACATGTGCAGGTAAGACTGCTGGGGCAGTTGCGATGATGGGGGTAGAGGAAAGCTAAGCTATACACACCTACCATGGCCTTGCTTAATTTCATTTCGGGGCTCGGAGCATCGGCAGTAGGCCTGTGGCCCTACACAGCTTCAGTGAGGCTGGGGTCCCCTGGGCCTCTGCCCCCTGGGAGGCTGCATTTGCATCTGTCCAAGTGCAGATGGTTGGTGAGTGCAGCTAGCAGCCCCCACCCCCACCAGCACCCCCTTCTGTCACTGGGACTAGGCTGCTCGGGGAGTGTGGTGCGCGTTATTTTTAGAAGTGGCACCATCTGTTCAAGGTGCCGGGCGGATTCTGTTCATCTCTGCAGTGGCCAGGACAGCCATGCCAAGTCAGGGGAGGAGCTGCAGAGCTGGCCGGCTGGGATGGTCACTAATCAGCATGCTGGCCTGCTTGGATGTAGGAGCCAAAGAGATTCTGCAGGCCCTTGCGGTGTGAGATTCTGGGATCTGGGGTCTGGGGCTGCCAGTGTGGGTGTTCTGGAGCCAGAGCAGCCAACACAGAGGAAAAGCTCAGCATAGAGGGGTTTCCAGTACCCCCATGTACGCCACATGAGCCCCAGGCCAACCTCCTGGCAAATTCTGGATGTCCTACCCTGACCTTCTCCCTGACCTCCCGCTTTGTGTGGAGAACAGCCAGATGACAGGGACCCTCTGGGAGACCTAACACTGGTGTGGGAGAGAACACAGGCTTGACCAGTGTAATCCAGAACCCAGACACTTCAATGTATCCCACTGCCTGAGCCGCCACTACCCAGAGCTTCTGAGTCATTGCAGAAAGGAGTTAGGCTGTTGATTGTGAGCAGGGATTCTGATGGCAGACTTCCTGAGTTTAGATCCAGCAGTTATGTGACCCTGGGCAACCTCCTTAACCTGGCATAACCTCTGTTTGCTCATCTGTAAAATGGGATGCTAGTAACAGCTATTTCATAGGGTTTGCTGCAGATATGTCAATTTGATGCCTGTAAGCCTGTGGCATGCTGTCTGGATGCATTCAGCATCAGTTCTCCCTACCATCTAGATGACAAGTTTCTACTTCTCAAATGCAGCCTGCATTCTAACATTCATTGTCCCCAGTGTCTTTCCATAGTTAGATTGATTTCTCAGTAGTGGAGCCAACATTCATGGAGATTGGTCCTGTGCTGGGGGTTGGAGAGGCCCCGTTCTCAGGGAGTTCATGGTCTAGCAAGGGAGGCAAGCTGGCAAAACCATCCCAAGATAGAGTACGATGGGTAGAGTACAAAGTCAAGGAACAAACTGCAAGTGATGGGCTGGCAGCGGTAAGGGGATTGAAATTTGAAGCAGAAGATTTGGAGAGAACTTCATGAAGAAGTTGGCATAGCGTTGTGCCCTTAAGAGGAAAGTTTGGATTAATGGAAAAGCAGATGCAAACAATGCAAGATAGAGGGTAGTGTTTGCGCAGGGTGGGAGGTAGGTGCATGTATTAGTTGTTCAGGAAATGTGGGTCCACTTAGACCAGAGGCCAGGGAAGCTGGCTCCAAGCCAATCAGGCAGGATCCTGGATGCTATGATCATGAATATGTTTTTTCAAATAAGTACCAGGAGGGTCTCCTGAGTGGCTCTGTCAGTTGAGCATCTGACTCTTAATTTCAGCTCAGGTCATGATCAAGCCCTGCATAGGGCTCCAGGCTCAGCAAGAAGTTTGCTTCCCAATCTCTGCCCTTCTTGCTCTGCCCTTCCCCTTGTTCATGCTCCTCTCTCTAAAATAGATAAATAAATCTTAAAAAAAAAAAAATAGGTGCCAGGACCCAGCAACGGTTTTTAATCCAAAGAGTGGTGTGCTCAAATCCAAGAGGCAACATCTTGTGGTGGTTTTAGAGACAGGTCCCAATTCTACTCCTTGTTCTGCCACTCAGCTGTGTGACCCTGGGCATGATGTTATTTTACCTCTCTGAGCCTTAGTTTCCCATCTGTAAAATAGGAATAATTATGCCTGCCTCTGGGGTTATTTGGGTTTTATACATTCAGAGCCAGCACAACTCCTGACATATGGAAGCTGCTCAGTAAATGAGAGTCATCACCAGCATCATTTGGGGGAGACTGAAGGACAGGGAGTGAGAGGCCAGGTGGGAGGCTGTGGATGAGAACGTTGAACCAGAGTCAGGAGCCCTGGTGGCAAGGAAGAGGAGGGAGCCAGAGCCCTGGCCGCACTGCTCTCTGGGTCTAGGTACCTGCTTGGTCAAGAGTCAAGGGTGACCCTGATAGTCAATTCTGGGACCTAGGAAGGTGCTTATATGTCACAAGTGACTCAGGGTTCACAGAAGGATGAGAACATTAGGAGAAGACCTGAAGGACCTTCAGCGGATACATTTGGCAGTCAGAGAAGGTTTGTTCTAGAGCTTGAGAGAAAGGGCAGGGTGGAAATGTAGGTTTGGGAACTACTTATATTAGGATGAAAGTTGATACCAGGTGGGTGGCATTGCCCAGGGAGAGTGGTTCATTAAAGAAGGTCAGAGCAGGACCATAGGAAAAGGTTACAGTCTATAGTTGGCCCAAAATAGAGAAGTCATGCAGACCCCTGGGCAGAATTGGTCACAGAAACCATAGGAGTCTGGGAAGAAGGGGTGAGGGCCATAAACATGGCAAGTGTTTGAAGACTGAAAAGGGCACTGGAACTGGCTGGTTGGAGTTGTCCCCAGAAACCACCTAGCAGGAAATGGCATTTGGAAGGGCAGAGACAGGAACCAGGGGTGATTTTGAGCCAGAGCCTGGGCCACAAGAACAGAGTAGGGTTCTAGAACCCAGAACTGGAGGAGTATTGATTATAAAAGGAAGAGAACTGAAAGAGAGGCTGGCATGAGAACCCCAAAGTGCTAGGGCAGTGTGATTCCACCACCAGGCTAACTCATCTTTGCAGGCTTAGACCTAGGGATCTATGCCCCAGAGTGATACCAACACAGGTGGCCCTGAGGGAACCGCACATGGAGCAGCCCTCTTCTGGGGTCTCCCAAGATCCACCCAGAGAGGCCTTTATCAAAAGAGGAAGGAGGGGAAACCTTGGCCACAGGGGAGGCAGCTCCTTCTTTCAACCGCTCCTCTGGCTTCCTGGCCTTTTGATTCACCCCCTTCAGTTCTGAGGCCAAATCAGTGTCCTGACAGAGATTTCTAGCTCTCTACCAGGGAGACTCCAAGGGGGATAACCTGGGCTAAGACAAGGAAGCCAGTGAGTGTACAGTCACCAAACTGGAGCAGTTCTGCTTTAGCCTAGAAGACTGGCCATGGTACTAAGACACAGAATCTTAAAACCACACCCCCCCACACACACACCCACACATATACCACTCCCTGCCAGTGACTGCATCATTCTGATCCCCTCCTCCTTTGAATTCAGAAGTCCTTCTTTATGATTTTTTTCACCCCTCTCTTAGTTCTGTCTCCTGGTCTCTGCATTCTCAGGCCACACAGAATGACTTTCTTGCTAGCTTTAGTTTCCTTATTCTCTGATCTAGACCCCAAAGGGCTCATGCGACTATTCCATAATATCCCAACTTAGACTCATCCCCTGGAAGGTCTGTGGATGAATACCGCACTCTGCAGAAGAGAGAAATTTAACAGAGTCAGACTGAGATGCCACCCCTTAAATATAGTCACAGAAGGAACCAGAACTAGAAGACCATGCACAATGCAAACAAATGAATGAAACAAATGAATCACTAATGCTGAGATTTTTGCCATCGTGACAGATGGCACTCATGAGCCAAGGTGGGTCTTCTGCATGTGCACATAAATGGCCCCCGAGTGGCCCTTTGCACAGTATCATTTTATTGGCTCAGACCTGTCTCAGGACACCCCATTGCCTGAGAACCTGGCTTTATACATCAGCACCAAATCACTGGGGTGACCTCCTCATGCTTGTTCACAGAACTCATGGAAAAAGCCCTGTGCCCTCCCTACTCCACCCACACCCAGAACCTCGGGCTCCCCAATCCTGCACTCCATTGGTCAGCACTAGAGTCCTGGAGAGCTCCTAGGGACACGTATAACCCTTTGCTCTGTGTCAGCACCATAATGTATGGACAGCTCCTTGGCACGTGGTCCTAAAAGCCCACCCCAAATACTCAGTCAGCACCATTGCCTCAGGGACAGCTCCCAATGGAGACAGTTCCTCTGTGCCTGCCTCTTTGTCAGCCCCTGGTATGGGGGTGGGGGAGGTGCTGTCAGCACCATGACCACACAGACAGTACTCACCCCTGGTCAGCCTGCAGGAGAGGGGGGCCTGGGGTTCTCAAGTTTCCTGACCTCACCCACTCAATCCCTCCCAGGCACCTACCTCTGTCCAACCATCAATACTTCATCCCCAGAGACAGCTCCCTGGGCCCCATTACTCCACAGCCAGAGCACTGAACAAGCAAAACCCTGTGCTTCATTATAGGAAGCCAAAGAAAAGGGCAGGAGCCTGGTCTGGTGGAGAGAAGGGTGTTAGTGAGGGGGGCAGGCTTAAGAGGGTCTGCATGTATATGTTTGAGATCTGGCCCTACCACCCCCCAACCAAGGACCTTACACCAGTAACTGTAGTCTCTTTCTCTGTTTTCTCCCCTATAAAATGGGAGTGCCAGCAGCTCCTGTGTCGTATGGTTGTTGTGAAGGACTAAACGAGATACCAAACATTAAGTGCATAAGAGAGCTTGGCATGTAGTAGGTATGACCCAAGTGTTGGCATGTAGTAGGTATGATCGAAGTGTTGCTGTTATCATGATTTTTTTTTTGTCCTTCCTTCAGGCCTCTGCTTATAATGCATGGGAACAGAGCAGGGTGTGAGAGGGAATGAGGCAGATAAAAACAGCAGAGGACACTGTCACTATAGCTAGTTAGGACCTAGAGAGTAGGCAGTCAGGGCTGCAAAAAGGGCCTTAAGGAGTTCAGTGTAACTGTAGGGAGAGTTGTACACGGTGAGAGATGAGGCTGGGGAGGTGGCCAAAGCATTTTGCTAAAACCAGAGAATGCTGTCCAAAGCAGCTGATCTGCCTGATCCCAGGCAGAGTCTCCATCCCCAGCCTTCTCACTTCATGTCCTCTCTTGCAGCCCAAATTTCACCTAACACTTTTTTGCCTCTTCTAGGCTTTCTTGCGTCCATCTGCTAGTGACTTTACTGTTTCAGCTTCATCAGAAAACTCTCAAAGATTTTTTTTTTTTTAAGGAAAGAATTCTAAACAAGGAGCACATAAAGGCTATAAATCTTAAAAGGCAGACACTGCCATGCAGAGGTCCAGGGTGGGAGAGGAGATGTCAAAGGTAGCAGATGAATTCTGATCAGCTTGTGATTCCCAGGTTCCAGAGCATTTCTCTTTCCTTTTGTCTCCACCCAAGCAGGACTTGGCCTACAACTGGGTGATGCTAAAATGGTCCTCTGAGACTGAGCATCTGTCCAACCTACCCACTTACTTTATAGAAAAGGAAACTGAGGCACAGAAGAGAAAGCACTGGTCCAAGACCATACTGTGAATTTGGTGAAAGGTAATGGGACACAGAGAAAAAAAACAAAGGCTTTGGACTTGAACAAATTTAAACTATGCCAGATGCTATCCAGATAGCTTTGGCCATCTAAAACATCTCTGAGCCCCGGTTTTCTTACCTGTAAGATAGGAACAGTGACACCGCACAGCCCAGGGAAGCACTTGCTAGTAATCACTATTTTTTTTAAGATTTTATTTATTTGAGAGAGAGAGTGTGTGCACAGAGATAGAGGGAGAAACAGACTTCCTGCTGAGATGAGAGCTCGATGGGACTCAAACCCAGGACCCCGAGATCATGACCCAAACTGAAGGCAGATGCTTAAATGACCGAGCCACCCAGGTGTTAATAGTTAACACCAGTGATTAACAATCCCTGTTAATAGTAATGGTCAAGCCAAGATTGGGATCCAGAAGATCTGGCAAGAGTCACTTGGGTTACATCATCCCAAAATCTGAAGCAAAGTTGTAAGGATCATTTGACTCAGGCTGCAGATTCTGATCATGAGGTTACTGGGGCTTTTTGTGGCAGAGTGAGTGGATCTCAAATGTCAGGAAGAAGAGTTAGAGCTCCTCTCTTACTCTCCTCAGAATCCTAGTGCCCAGGACAGGCCCTGAGATGCACCTCTTCAGGTTTATTCGGTGGGTAGAGGATGGAAAGATGGAAGGTTGGAGAAGTAGACGGATAGACAGATGGATGGACAGCTGAAGAATGAATGGCTTGATGGATGGATGGATGGATGGACAGCTGAAGAATGAATGGCTTGATGGATGGACAGATGGAAGGGTGGGAGGGTAGATGAGAGAGTACATGAGGAGCCTATAGGACCAGAAATGGGGTTTTTCCTACCATCTACCATTGACAGCTCCTCTGGAGAGTGGGGGATAGTGAGGGAGTTGACCCTGGTGGGCAACTAAGAGCTGAACTGACCCTCAGTCAGGCCAGACAGGAGGGTGAGAAGCTATGCCAGAAACCCTAGATCTCTCACAGCCCACCCCCTGGCCCTGATTCTGCCATCTGTGCCTTGAAGGCTGATGCGTGGTTGTTTCTGTGGGATTTTTTTTTTTTTTTTTTTTTAGATTTTCCTTTTCTGGTTAACAGGATAGGAGTTTTCTAAAAATAGCACTAAATTCGCTTCTGAGGTATTCATTTTCAATTCCCTTCCTCTTTCTTCATTCTCTCTCCCCAACTGTGAGAATTCCAAGCCGAAATTGTCATTGTCAACTTCGATGCACACCCATGAGTGCGTGCACACACACACACATACTGTGGGGCTTGCACACTAACAGACATGGATGCAAACATCTCTGCCTCACTCACACTCACAGACACACACTCATGCTGACTCCAGTAGACCTGTAGAGCAAGCCATGTCTTTCAGGGTTACTTACACCAAGCACATATGTGCTGACACTTCACAGGGACCCCCTAACACACCCATGAACATAAAGTCCCTTCTGGGCCCAACCCAGCGCTGGCATTTTCACACTCCTTTTGACTCAGGTGTGCCCCAGACTACATACTGGCTGTGCTGAATGTCCACCATAACACACTCAAACAGACCCTCATACCCACACTGACATGCATACCCACACTCCCATAGTCACTCCAGATCCACCAGGCTCTCTCTTTCTCATATACATGCACACACCTAAAGGATATTCCCTCTCTGAGAGGGACCATGATTTTCCAGGTGAGGCTGAAGAAGAAGCAATTGTCGCTCTGCCCCCAGCTGCCTGGCCGAGTTTACCCATTTCCCTGGATCAGCACCAAGGAGGAAGGTTCCCATCACCAGGACAGGAAGGCCCTACTGAAAAAGAAAGGCCAGAATTTACATCCAAGAGACAAAAGGAAATGTCCTGCCCCAAGGAAACTAGTTAGTTGGGACCAGAACAGAAGGGAGATTTCCTTGTATGTTGTGCCACACAAGCTAGGACCCTCCCCAGCCTTCAGACAGGTGCCAGTGGCATTGTGACTTTGGTACAGTTGGCCTGAGTTCTGCGCTAAGGACAGCAGTGTGGGGGTGAGCAGAGGACAGAGGCAGGAGAGTTAGCAGTATAAGAGCAGTCACCATTTACCAAGTTCTTCCTCTGTGCCAGGAACTGGGCTAAGCTCTATCTTGATTAGTCCTCCCAAAACCCTATGAAGTAGGCTGTCCAGTTGGCTTTGTTCAGGAGGAGGAAATTGAGGCACAGAGAGACATTAAGAGCCTTGCCTAAGCTACAAAACTATCAAATAGCAGCACCAGGCATCACTCAAGATCTCCAGATGGGACCTGTGTCCCTCACATCTGTCATTGGTACTACTGACAATTCAGAGGAAAGAGAACTTTAAAAATACATATTAAGGTGGCATTTAAATTCAGCACATCTTAAAACAGAAGGGTTCTGCATCCGAAAGTTATTTTTAGCGCATATTTCATTTGTAATTGTCCCAGCTCCCATCCTTCAGTTAGGATTGAAAAAGCTGTTGGTTTGGGGTTTTGGTGGGGTTTTTTTTAATGCTTCCTTCAAAAGACAAATTCCTTCTTTGTTAAATTAACTCCAAAAAAACATTGCTCCTTCCTCTGCCAGCATCCCTCCTGGCAAAGACTTTTTATTAAGGCGTCCCTAACCTATTCCTGAGTCATTGAAATGTAACAATACAGTCATTTAAATGCTAATAAGATGAAATGAAATGCATAAATCTAATATTATCAGAACCTTCTCCTGGATTCTGAAGGGCCTTGCCACATCACAGCCTAAAGGGACCCCAGAGAACACATCCAATTCCTTCACTTTCCACATGGGGAAACTGAGGCCCAGGAAGAAAAGGGCCTTGGTCAAGGTCATGCAGCTGGGGCTTAGAAAACAGAGAGGGACTTTTCAGTGGGCTCCAACCCCAGTTGGCTGTGTGACCCCTGATATGTTGCTTAACCTCTCTGGACCCTGGCTATATGCCCAACACAGGCTGAGGTCTCAGTTAGCTCAGGCTGCTATAACAGAATACCATAGAACTGAGTGGCTTAAACAACAGAAAATTTTTTCTCACATGTCTGGAGGCCAGGAAATCCAAGATTGAGATACTGGCAGATTCAGTTCCTAATGAGAGCCCTCTTCCTGGCTTGCAGATGGCTGTCTTCTCACTGTGTCCTCAAGTGGCTTAAGAAAGATGATTTCTCTCCTGTCTCCTCAGAAGAACACTAATCCCATTCAGGAGGTCTCCACCCTTATGACCTAAACCCCTCCCAAAGGCCCCACCTCTTAATACCGTCACACTGGGAATGAGGGCTTCTACCTATGAATTTGAGGGGACACGTTCAGTCCGTACCAATGTACCACCTGTGTGCCCATCATATTGGGCAGAGGTAACCATGTCAACTTGAGTGCTGGCTGCAAATGAAGCTCATCATGATCATGAGATGAGAGGTACACTTGCTAATATTGGGGTGGGAGGGGGGTCAGGCAGAGGCATAGAAGCCAGTGATGCAGAATGTCCCTTCCAGGCCCAGAGCCTCACCCAGAGACCTCACACAGAGGTATCCTTGAGGCCTCACAGCAACCTATAAGACGGGTAGGTCAATTCCACTTTGCAGACAAGGCTCAGCAAGGCTAGGTGACTTCTCCAAGGTCACACAACTCATTTAATCTCTTAGCCATAGAGCAGTGGCTTGTGTGGTATTTCAATGTGGCAGCAAGAAAATCAGAGTCCAGTGGGCTTCGGCAAAGGAGACAGCTGCCTGCTCCATCTTTAGCCTCACACCCATGTACACAAAGAGAAACTAGGAGTGGAGGGTGGGGGGGGTATCTCAAAGAAAAAAAGTATAACTACTGATTCTGCTATCTTTCCAGACCCCAGCGTTATAGTCAATGGGTTAGGAATCAACTACTCCATTTGATAGATGAGGAAACTAAGATTCAATGATCTATCTAAAGTCATACCTTCCAGGGACAGATGACCCAAGGACTGAGGCATTCATTCACCAAGCAATTATCACGTGCTTTCTGAAGGCCGGGCCCCAAACTAGGTACAAAATAGACATGGCTACTGCCCACACAGAGCCCTCCGGCTCCCAAGAAAGGGAAACAGAGAAGTAGGTCCAAGCAATAGAGTGTGAAGTGCAGGATGATACCAGAGGCATCCAGAATTGGGAGCATTTACACAGACCTGGGTGGTCAGGGAAGGCTTCCAAGGAAAGCATGCTGTGCTGAACAGGACAGACCATTGTCAGGGTGGGAAAGGCACAGGTATTGGAGAGCACTCTATGGCAGATACTGGGCGACTATGGAGTTTTCAGTCAGCTGGTGAACTCTGTACAAGCTAGCAGGTCTTCTGTTCTGCCTGCCTGGAGATCATTTGTGTGGCATCCTATAGGTTCTTCTATGCCAGTGGATTCATACTCTCAAATCAAATCTGACCAAGTCAAATCAACTACCAATGTGAACTCTGCACATTAGGACCAACCAAGATGACTAGAACAGGGGTGGTTTGCATGAGAGGCAAAGCAGGGGACGAGGGGGTGGGGCAAGGGCTGCATCAGAAGAGGTAGCTGTGATGGGAAATCTCAAAGAAGGAAGTTTGATTTTGTTTTCGTTTCTTTTCAAAAAAGGAAGTTAATGATCAATCACTACAGAGGCAGACTTCTGATTTTTAACTAATTTTGTCGTCCCAGAATTGCTTCCCTCCTTACACCCAGGTCCCTTCCTACACCTTTTCCTATGCTCCTCTCAACCCTTTCGTAACAGACAGTTGCATATTTGAGTTTCTTTTCTGTTCATCTTTTGGCTTAAGTCCTGCTTAACCTATATGGGAAAGAAATATTCCCTACTCTCACTGAGAAGAAAGATCTTTCCTGATACCCTGGGCAAGATCAGATCTTCCTGCTCTGGACAGCTGTAATAGCTATCACTCCCCATTATAACTCTTCATGTTATAGAAGTCACTCATTTAATTGTCCCTCCTCCACACCATCAGCTTCTGGAGAGTAGGAACTATATCTGGATCATCAAGTGCTGGGCACAGAGTAGGTGTCCGAAACACAATTATTGAATGGATGATTGGATGGATGGATGGGTGGATGGATGGCTGGCTGGCTGGCTGGCTGGCTGAAGATCATTGTTTGTCTTAACGTAATAGTTAAAATCGCCAATAGCCCATTAACTCATGCCTACTATTGTTATCATAAATATAATTACGCCTAACAATTCTCACAGCTCATGCTGCCAGAGATGTAATTATCAGTGACTGTGAGACACAACACAGGTAGCATGGGGACAGATCAAACAGCACCTTGGGTTTAGAAAATCCCTTGTGGTTTGCAAAGCACTTTTGTTCACATATGGCACTTCATTTACCCATCCTAAGAACCCCATGAGAGCAATTCACAAGGGGAGGCAGCAAAGTGTCCTGGTTATGGGTGTGGCTCTAGATGCAGACTGCCTGAGCTCAAATCCCAGGTCTGGCACTCACTAGCTATGTGAACTTGGGAATTTATCTCACCTCTCTTGGCCTTGGCTTTCTCGTGTTGCTATATGGGAATAACCAGACTACCTACCTCATAAAGTGCTTATATGGATTGGTAATAATCACAATAATTATTGAGTGCTTCTGATGTGCTTGATTTGGTTCTAAATATTTTACATGAAATAACTCATTTAAGTCTCATAATACCTATGAAGTAGATAGTATTATTCCCCCTCTGTTTTTTATAAGATGAAACCAAAATTGCATGCTTCCCGTTCTACTGGGAGGTGGAGGGGCTAGAATTTGAATCCAGAGACTAGTTTCTAGAGCCCCTGCAGTTAACCTCTGTGACACCTCTACATAGGCATCCTTGGTCCCCTCCTCACTTGCTTCTCCTAGGGATGCACTGTTTGGGTCCAAACTCATGGGTTCTGGGGGTGGTACATGCTAAGATGGCCAAGGGCCATGCATGCTGCTACAGGACTGGGGGTGGGGTCCCCAAGCACACTCTGTCTCTGTGTCTTGTGTTTCTGCCTGCAGCATCAGGACCACTCTATAAGATAGTCATTGCTCCCAGTGTAAGAATAAAGCCTCCTGCATCCTTGAGTAAAGATGCCATCGTGGAAGTCATGACAGGTTTCCCCTGTGGCTCCAGCACCCCCTGACCCATGGCTGGGAAGCCCCATAACCCAGGTGGAAACACACTGAATTTGAACATGGTTTATAATTATTTCCCAATAAATTGAGAGGTAGCAAAGGGACAGGGGACAATGATTATTATTTTACAGATGAGGAAACAAAGCCTTGGGAAAATGAAGGGAGGAGCTTGCCAAGGGTCCCAGAGCCAGGATTTGGGAGGACTTGGATTTGAACCCAGTCCTTTTGAACCCATTTTCTCTGACTCAAGAGCCTGTCTTGTTTACTGCCATCAGGCACCCGTCACCCAACCTCTGCTCTTCGGAGTGTAAGGAGGGAGCACCCCCTAGAGGAAGGGGAAAAGGCACCAGGCTGGGAGTCCAGAGATCAGCCCACCTCTGGACTCCTCCACTCTAGCTAGCTCTGTGTGGCTCTGAACAAGTTCCTTTCCCTCTCTGAGCTTCTGGTTCCTTACTAGAAAAATGAAATTGACTCTAAAATGCCTCCAGCACTTTTTTGCAAAAGGAAAGGTTGGTGAAGCAAGGAGATGGGGAAGGGGACAAGAGGAAGGAGTTGGGGCTGGGTTGGGGGCTCAGTCCTATCTTCCTTCCCCCACACCTTCCCCCTTACTGTCCCAGACCTAGGATAGCCAGCTGTCTGTGCCTACTGGGTGGGGCCAGTCCCCATGCCAGGCCCAGCCAAGCTTAGCAGAGGCCCTTTGTCACCCAACGCTTGCCAGGGACCTTGGCCATCGGTGTTGGGTGTCGGGGCAGATTGAATTCTCTCCTGGCAGCCCTGCAGATGCCACACTTCTGCAAGGGTGGCCGGGCTGGCCGGCAGGGAAAAGCCAGTGCTCTTTCCTCCTCCTCTTCCTTCTCCTGGGCTCCCCGAGGGATGTCCTAGCCGCTATCTGTGGTGCTGAACTGTGGGGGCCCACAGGTGAGGGCTCCGTGGACCCCAGCTCATGCTGGGGCCAAGTGTGGGGAGTGGGGGGCTGCTCAGGGATGTCCTGGTGAATATGCATGAGCTGATTCCTCTAGCCAGGCCAAGGGCCTTGATTAATGTGGTTGGGGACTGCGGGCGAGGGTGGGTGGATTTTTCCCATTCCCTTGCCTCTGAAACTAGAGTGGGAACCACAGTCTATCGGCAGATGTAGGTGGCATGAATGGAGGAAGCATATATGCTGGGGATCCTGGGGGGGCGTTACTTAGGGGGTGGGGCTGTGCTCCAGACTGTGAGAGCACAGTGTGTGTGTAAACAAGACTGTGAGCACAGGTATTTTTGAGGAGAGGGGGTGGGAATGTGAAGATGTATTCCTAGAAGTACACTTACGTGGGTAGTGTTTAGGGGGGGAAGGGGGGTGTCCACATGTGTGAAGTGGGATTCACGTATTAGTGTGTATGTATGGCAGTGGGCTGGGCCCTGAAAGTAGGCAGGTCAGGTGTTGCAGAACACCCCAAGTTGTGTATGTCAGAGGGTGTGTGTACCAGGGTGCACGTCATGAAGTCATTGTGTTAAATAGCACAGTGGACAAATAGAGTGTGTTTTGAGGGTACATCAGTCTGTCCCTTGGGGGTGGCATATTGTAGAGTGTCCAGGTGGGCTCCAGTATGATTGGATTTACAGTGTGAGCTGGTGTGTTATGGGATATTGTAGGAAACACCTGTGTATATATGTAGGGGGTGTTAGTTGGGGTGGTCTGTGTGTGTGTATGTATGTGTGTGTGTTTGTAAGCACACACAGCCTGGATCTTCCTGAGCACCTGTCCCATGAAGCTTCCACTGCCTGACCCTTGTCATAACTCTGTGCTTGTCCCCACAGGAGCCACCGCCCCTGACCATGTAGATGCCAGCTCCAGGGAACAGCATGGACCCCACTGAATGGAGACTCCTGGGTCTACAGCCCTGAGCCCCTCCGGCCCCTGGACATTGCCCCGTGCCCAGGGACACCCTTTGGAGCTCACCACCACTGTCACCAGCCCACCTCGGCCGCCCCCGCCCCCTGGGACCCAAAGTCGGCCACCAGGAGCCACAGTCATCCAGTGAGGTTGTGCTAAGGACAGCCACGTGGATCCATCGCCCAGCAACCTCTTGTCCAGTGCTGATCCTTGGGCCCATCCCAAGCAGGGACTGGAGCAAACATGGGTGACATGACCAACAGCGATTTTTACTCCAAAAACCAAAGAAATGAGTCGAGCCATGGGGGCGAGTTTGGATGCACAATGGAGGAGCTCCGCTCCCTTATGGAGCTACGGGGCACCGAGGCTGTAGTCAAGATCAAAGAGACTTACGGGGACACTGAAGCCATCTGCCGGCGCCTCAAAACCTCACCTGTCGAAGGTAAGTATGGAAGATTTGAACACAGTGCTTGGATTTGGGATCCCACCACCCAGCCCTTGACCTCCCTTCTCCAGGCCCCAGGAACCCCCTCATTGGGCTTAGACATGGGACCACAACATTGCCACCATGCATTCAAATCCAGCTCCACAACCCATGTCACTGGCCTGGGTTGTGTCTAATTGTCCCAAATCCAAACTCTGATGGTGGCTCCCTAGGTCTCTGGGGCAGCCATGGGCCATGGAGCTGCTGGAAGACAGGGCAGGCAGGCAGATGGGCCATTAGGGAAAGTTGAAAGATGCCTATGTGTGCCTTGCCCTAGGGATGGGAGAGGGGCTCTCTTGTAACTGCCAAAATGAGCAGACCTAGCATCTCAGGAGAAAGAGGGTTTCAGCTTCTGGGGGCTTGGCTGAAGGGGACCAGACCCAGGTCATCAGCTGTTGGACAGAAGGAAGAGAAACCAACCCAGCTTGAGCACTAGAGGGTAGAGTTTGGGTCCGCATCCCCCCAGTTAATTTCCACTTGCCATTAGGGAGAATTCCCTGCATAAACCCCAATGGTGTGGGTGTGAGTCTTTTCCCCAGCACTCCGCAGTCCTACAGCTTTGTGCAAAGAGGTGTGCTGAGCCTCACTTTCTTCCTGTGGAAGATGGAACCAGTGGCTACCTCATAGCACCTACTAAAAACCTGAGCATACAACAGGTACTCAGTAAGAGGCAGCCATTATTATTCCAAGCAATGGATAACAATTCCTCCCTCAAGGTCTCTGTATCACAAGGTAGGAGGCAGACAGTATCTGAATTCTTACTCCCACGTGACAGATGAGAAATCCGAGGCTAAAAGGCCCGCCTGTCCTGTCTCCTGACTCTAGTCCCCATGCTCTGGGCACTGCTGGGCACCAACCTCCATGCATTTCCTACAGAGGCTGCCTGGGGACTCTGGCCACTCAGCTAGGCAGTTTAGCAACACCTTCCCTTCTTGGTGGTGTTTGGTTTTGTTTGGGGCAAGAAGTAGAGTGAGAATAGAGGAAACATCCTTTCTTGACTGCATGATTCTAACTTGGAGCTTGGGAATGGCCACATGTGCCCTGGGAGGGGAACAAGCTCTACCTGGGGGCTTCTGGGCCTCTTGTGAACACAAGTATGTGGCAGAATGGTCCATGCTCACCTCCGCCATCAGGTTGGTGCCCCTAGCATGCTAGGAGGCAGGGTCAGCCCAGTATCTTTTCAATGGGACAAGGAGATTCTCTTGAGTCAGGAAGTCTTAAGTGTCTCTGGGTCTCAGGCTCTGCAGAGAGCCTGCTGGAAGCTGTGGTCCTTTTCCCGAGGAAAACAAAACAAAACAACAACAACACAAAAAAATACATACTATAGTTGTGGTTCACACTGTCAGCACATTTACAGAGCCCCTCAAAGCCATGCCGTGGACCTTGGCATATGGACCATGGTATGGAGAAACCCGCCTCCCCTGCCCCTCTGCCAGGCTCTTGGACCCTGGGAAACTGAGCGGCCAATGGCCAAGCTCCAGCTCTGTGCACGGCCATCACCATTTGGTTCACTGTTTCCCTCCGCTGTGTACTATTGGAAAAGCATGAACACACCAAAGGGCAGGAATCCTGTCCTGCTCCTCCCATACATCTAGTGCCCAGTCTGATACCTGGCACAGAATAGGGTGGATAGCTGCCCAGTAAAGCCCTGAGACGTGGCCACTGAGTCACTAGCCCACAGGGAGCTGCTGAGCAGCCAAAACAGCATTTAATCCAGCCCAGGTGTAGCACGGACCTCAAAGCTCAGAAGAGAGGTGAGGTGGGCGGGCAGGGAAGGTCTGGGAAGGCTTCCTGGAGAAGGAGATACTTGAACTTGGCTTAGACATGGGACCACAACAAGGAAAGGAGGAAAGAGAAGGAAAATCATGTAGCATGGCATAGAGCAGCCTTTTTTAGATGGAATTCCACAGAACGCCAGGGCACTGCAAAAGGTAGGCATTATGTGGAAAATAAAGGAAACCCAGCTTCCTCTTCTTTACAATGGAAGGAATAATGACATTTCTGAATATCGCTTGGCTGCCTGTGAGCCGTGTGTGCTTTGGGGTCTTTGGTTTTACCTCTCTGAGCCTTGGTTTCCTAATTTTTCATGAGGACCAAATAAGATCTCTGATGGGAAAGATCTCTGAGAGAGAGGAGAAAGTCCCTAGCAGGATTAACCAGAACCCCTGCTGTGTTGGTACCCAGAAGGATCTCCCAGGGTACAGGTAGAGCTGGAAGAGGTTTGGGGAAGGGCAGAAGAACATAATGCTACAGACCTCAGGCTTGGACGACCTGGTTTCAAATCCCAGCCCTACCATTTACAGTTGTGGGATTCTGGGCAAGGTATCAACCAATCCGTGCCTTGGTTTCCTCATTTATAAATTGGGACAATAATGGTGACTATCTCATAGAGTGGTGAGGACACAGTGAAGTAGCTTAGAACAAGGCCTAGCCCATGGATAGTGCTGTGTTAGGATTCAGGCCCAGAGACTAAACACCTCCATTTCCCCATCAGGGAAATAGGCTGTGCACACTGAATGAGACTAGGCCAAATGCCCAGTCTCTAAATCTCAATAAATGTCAGCTCTTGTTGCTGTTATTTTCATTATGGTTATCATAACCCTGGAAGAAACAGGCATATTCTCTGGAAAGGGTGGAATTTGACCCTTCTAGAATGCTGGCCAATGTCTGTGAATGGTAACAACACTTTTTACCAGGCTGTGCTGTGTTCTTATTACACATGTTCCTAGAAGCAGGTGTTGTTACCCCATTTCACAGGTAAGAAACATGAGGGCTCAAGGTCACCACCACTGTCCACGTCAGAGCAGACTTTGAACAATTCCCAGATATGTCCTCATCCCTGAGCCAAGCATGGGCACCTGGGAACTGTCCTCTAAAGGGGCCTTCTGTCTGATGAGGGCCTCAGTACATTGGGGCCACCAAGGAACTTTTCTTTAGTCCCTCTCATGTTCAGCATTCATGCCCTATTTGGCCCTCTTCTGACTTCAAGAAATGCTGGGTCCTCCAGCCCCAGCCCCCAGCTGAAAAGCCACATGGTCTGGGGCTGTGCCAGCTGCAGACAGGGCCTCAGGTTGCCCATTCCCAACCCCCTGTGCCCTTCGTCTGCTGACGTGAGCAAGGAGCTGGCCTCTGAGTCACACTACAGGAAACTGCTCCAGGCCACGCAGAAATTAGCCTTCCTCTTCACATCCAGCTAATTTTAGGCAAAAAGATCTCTGCAAGTGATAGAGTAGGGGGTTGACACCGTGAGAAATCCACGCCCATCCAGGGCACCACCTGCTGCTGGCACAGACCAGGGGCTCAGCTCCCACGGCCTGGCAGTGTCGGAATTTCCCCCTGAAGACCTGACTCTGGTGACAAATCAGGGGTAAACCTGGCTCCCTGTGAGGCCAGTGTTGGCCTCTGTCTCTGACCTGAGATCCATTCCTTCCCTCCTCCACTGTTGGTTCCATTCCACTCTGGCAATGCCCTTCCCTCCTTGCCCTCCACTGCTTCCTTTCCTTGCACACCCTCCCAGGATAGGACAGTAGAGCCCAAGACCTAGGTTTAAATCCTGACAGGCTTACTCTTCAAGAGACATTTACTCTTTAAGGGACACACGCAGAGAATTCGGTTAACTTCTCCGAGCCTCAGTTGCCTTATCTGTGAAATGGGAGTAATAACACTAGCCACCTCACAAGATGTTGTGAATATTAAGTTAGATAATCCACACGAAGGGCTCAGTGTGGTATATGGCATACCCTAGACACTGCCAAAATGATGTTCATTATCACTGTTATTATTATAGCCAAATATTTCTTATAAAAAAACAACATGCATCAGCTCTATCCCCATGAAAGAAATCAGCAATTAAATAAGATGGTACCAGGACCCCTCAGTGGCATGGTCAGCTGGGCATCTGACTCTTGGTTTCAGCTCAGGTCTGATCTTCGGGTCCTGAGATCTAGCCCCACGTCATTGGGCTCTGCATTTGGCATAAGGGGGTTGTCTGCTTGAGTTTCTCTCTCTCCCTCTATCCCTCCCTCCCCTGTGCTAGTGCTCTCTCTTTCCCTCTCTCTCCCTTTCTTTCTCATTCTCTAAAATAAATAAATAAATCTAATGAATAAATAAGATGGTACCAAACAAAGAGTTAATATGCTACCAGAGAAGGCTTCCCAGAGTAGGTTGCTTTGTGGTGAATCTGGAAAGCTGGGTGATAGGTATTGGGGTGGCCTGTGAGGCCCCAGAGGCAGGAGCTGTTTGTCACTCTTCACTGTGTCTCCTGCATCTGGTACAATGCCTGGGGGCTCAAACAAATATTCACGGAAATAAGGGAGGAAGACAGAGAGGTGGGGGATACCCCTGGGGCCCCTCTTTGTATGGGCTGGAAGGCTGCAGCAGGGGTACAGGACACGGGAGAGCCTGCATCACCCATGGGACAACTGGCTTCAATTCCCCAAGCTCTGAGAGGCCCTACCCTGAGCTGCTTGGTGTGCACACCCCTTGTCCTTCACCTCCAGCCCCCCATACCTCAGGCTGTCAAAGGGGGCAGCTCAGGTCCCTCTGGGTGCTTCCTGAATTGGGCTTCTCCTGGTGGGGGAGACAGGGGAAAAAAGAAGGGGGCCAATGGGTGGGGGGTGGGGGGCAGTGGTGGTAGGAACTGGATACTGGAGTGTTGTGAAATGGAACCTCCGGTTAATTTTGTATGAATCCTATGGCCGGCCCAGGTGGAGGAGAGAGTGGGGCTGAGGGAGGAGAGGAGACTGGATCATGAGGACGGTGCCTTGTGTTGCATAAACACAATGTTAAACCAGAAGGCCCCTCAGACCAGCAGGGCCTGTGTCGTCATCCACAGAGCCGCCGCCAGCTGGGCACGGGGGAGGGTGTGAAAGCAGTGTGTGTTTTAAGTGTCTCTGGGCCTCAGGGGGTCGTCTGTCTGTCGTTGTGGTGCTCTATTTCTCCATGTGTTCCATTTCCCCGAGCATCACTGGGGCCCAGAGAGGTTGATGGGGAAACCAAGGCAGCCACGGATTCAGCAGTGTCCCAGGCAGGTGAGGCTGGGAACCCCTCAGACACAGGGTCCACGTGGGGAATTCACAGCCTGGCCAGAGACGCACAAGAACACCTCTTACCGGGGTCTTCCCGTGAATTGATCCATGCCTGGTCTTAGAACCCAGGACTCTCAGGTGTCAAGTCTGGAGCAGAAAAGTTCATCAAAATACTTAAGAGGCTGAGGAGATGTAGCTGCCTTCTCAGAGACATGCAGGGGTGGCAGAGGGGAGGGCATGTAAGCTGGAGAGGCGTTCTGGCCTCACCTCTGTCACCAAACAGGCTCCTGAGCTCTGGCAAGTTACTTAGACTCCCAGGACCTATATTCTCCTCTGTGAAATGGGAATGGTCTACTTCATCCTCCACCATTTGGAGACAGGGGGCTGAAAATCCTTTGAATGTTTTCTACAAAAGAATCATTTTCCAGTGTTCACTGAGGATTTCTATCCACCGGGATTCTCTCTGATAGAAACCCATCTCAAACTGGCTTATGCAAAAGAGGGATTTTCTGGCTTGTGCAACTGAAAGGCTCAGGGAAGGTTGTAGCCTCAGGCAAGGTGGGGTCCAGGGCCTCCAGGGCCACAGGAGGGCTCTGTCCATCCCTCTCCTGCTACCTCTCACCTCCTCTGTCTTCCCCATTGGCCACATTCTCAGGCAGGCCCTCCTGTGAGCTTCAGGCTAACACCTTCCCATCCTGGCCCCCAGCCGCCAAAGGCACCTCTTTCCCCACGGTCCCCTCCCCTAAGTCCCCAAACAAACTCTCATTGGACCACCTGGAATCACGTGGCCATTCTTGGCCCAATCCCTGTGGCCAGAGGATAGAGAAAGCTGATAGGGCAGACCTCGGCCACGTGCTCACCGCAGAGCGGTGCGGGTCAGTCCACCCTGACTGCATGGGGTTTGTGAGGTCGGAGAGGAGGATGGTAGCTTCAGCGGCGTGTGCCTGTGGGCCTGCTGTGTGGAAGGCCTGTCCATGTGTTGGGGAAGGTGCGCACGAAGAGCCGGCGTGCTCTGTGCCTTTGAGGAGAGCTTGGCTTGGATGGGTAGAAAGGGTAGCTGAGGAGCGAAGGCGGATTCAGGAGCACCAAATATGCAGTGGTCATAGCCAAACCCCAGCACTGTTACCATTCACACCCGTGTAGCAGGCATAGCTGGGACTGTCCACAGGAACTAGTGGTAGGACTAGTGTCCTCTTGGTGAAGTGGCCAACTCATTTTCATGGTCAAATCCTGGCTGCATTTCTTATCCCTCTGTGAAACACTAGACCCTTCTGTGCCTCAGTTTCCTCATCTGTAACATGGGGCAATAACAGTTGCATAAACTCTCTTAGGGTTCCTGTGAGGATCCAAGTAATGTATGTGAGTACTTAGTGGCTGGCAGGTGGCAGGTGCTGCATCTATATGAGCTGTTACTATTCTATGTTGAGGAGTCTCTGTGTGACTTTAGAGACAAGTTGGATTTAAATTAACAGAGAAGTGATGGGCGCCTGGGTGGCTCAGTGGGTTAAAGCCTCTACCTTCAGCTCAGGTCATGATCTCAGGGTCCTGGGATCGAGCCCCACATCGGGCTCCCTGCTCAGCAGGGAGCCTGCTTTCTCCTCTCTCTCTGCCTGCCTCTCTGCCTACTTGTGATTTCTGTCTGTCAAATAAATAAATAAAAATTTAAAAAAAAATAAATTAATTAACAGAGAATTGAAAGGCCGGCTTATCTGGGCAGATCAGTGGGCTTGAGCAACACATGTGAGGCTGTGGGTTAAAAAAAAAAAAGCCCCAAATCTGATTTGCAAAGTTTATACACCCCCCACCGCCATCACCAGGAAAAATAAATCCCTTAAAAGCACTAGCTTTCTGTGAAAGTCTGATGAATCACGTGTGGATGCTTTCCAGAATGCCACCCTCACGTCTTTCTGAATCATCAATAAAATAAACCCACATGTTGATTGATACGTGCTATCCATTTTCCAGGCTGGGTCAGCAGAATGTGTGTGAGGCAGACAGTTCCACAGGCTTGGGGGGTGGCCGGAAGGTACAGCACAGTTAGCGGAAGCGCCCAACCCACCATTGACCGAAGGGCTTCTGGGTGTATTCCAGCAAGTCTAGACGGACTTCTTGTTCCATGAACAATGCTATTTGGCTTTGTGGGTGCATGCAGTCAGGCATCCAGAGGAGGAATGGAGGCTGCAAGCACTTTGGGGGAACATTTACAGGTGGGCCTCACACTATGCAGACCCACTGTGCAGAAAGCCCGCATCCCCGAGCTACCGGGCAGCGGTAATTTACTGCATGCAAACTCATCAGGGCCAGGCCCTTGCACTGGCTTGCCTCATGTCCTCACAGCAGCCCCTTGAGTGGGAAACAACAGCTTGGAGAAAAAGGGGGTCTTGATTTTTGCTCTGATCTTTGCTCTGCAGAATAAATATGCACTAAACACTAAGTGCCTACTATGTGCTCGGGAGCGTAAAGAACAAGGACTTCGAGTCCC
Source organism: Enhydra lutris kenyoni (assembly GCF_002288905.1). NCBI lineage: Eukaryota > Metazoa > Chordata > Mammalia > Carnivora > Mustelidae > Enhydra > Enhydra lutris. The sequence continues at coordinate 41,181,778 of NW_019154094.1, read as the reverse complement.
AATTCCACCATTGAGGATTTTGAGCAAATCATTCCATCTCTCTGAGCCTCAGCATCCCTGTTTGTAAAGGGCATGATCATAATGCCCACCTACCAGAACCATGGACAGGTGTTCAGTGAATGTCCCATTGCTTCCCCTGCTTTGGTCATGCCAAGCGGAGGTGTAGGCGGGCAAGGCCGACACACATGCTCTTGTTGAATGCATATGTACTGTGTGCTTACAATGTGCAGCTTGAGCCACTTTGCTCTTCTGGGAAGAGATGCCAGCATGCTGCTTAGAAACAGTGTTTGTGTGATGTGGCTGTATGCAGGACAGGTGGGAAGGCCAAGACAGGGAGAGACAGCCTTCTAGGACATTCCCTCTCCATCTTAGAATCAGGGGCAATGAGAGGGGCATGTCAGACAGGAGACAACTCCAAGGTCACAGAAGCAGGCAAGAACCAGTAGAAAAAGGCAGCCAGTGGCAGGGGCCAGGGCCTCCTTCCAGCGAGAGGGGAAACCCCTCCTGCAACCCCTCCCCATCCAGAGCTCCCTAAACACTTCCAGGAAAGAGGGGTGCAGAGCTGGGTTGTAAATTTCCATGCCCTGAAGACTCTCCCAGTCTAGCTACAATACCAGTTACATCTGTGATCCTAGAGGTTCCTTAACACGTCTTGAGTGCTTGCAGACCAGGCTTGCTGCAGAGTGACTGTGCTACTACCTCATTTCATCTTCGCAAACAGGAATTGTTTCTATCCACAGCTCAGAGCACCACTACTAATAAGGGGCACAGCCAGGATGGGTACCCAGGCAGGCTGGCTCCTGAACATGCTCACATAATCCCCTTACTCTACTGTCTCCTGCTGACAAAAATAACTCTACAGCCAGAGGGAGTGTGCTGAAGGTCGTAGGAGGAGGCAATCCGATCCATGCCCGTTGGAGACAAATACAGGAGAGGCTTTCTTTGAGCTAGGTCGCAAAGGCCAGGGAGGAGTTGAATATGCAGAGATGGGAAGGAAATCACACTCTTAGAGAAGGAAACAGCATGAGCAAAGGCCCTGAGGTGAGACCTAGAATGTCATGGGAAGAAATGAGGAATTCCTTGTGCTTGGAGCCTAGGATATATCTCAAAGGGCAGAGAACCCCAGCCCACAGACTAGGGATTGGTTTTTGTAGACTAGGACTTCTAGCTGGTTTGTTCATGCTGTGGGCAGGCTCCACTTTGATAATAGGTGTTTATATTTGTCTGTGCTGTCCACGAGAGTGTGAAATGGGCATGAGGTGGGATGGTGTGGGGGGTGGGCAGGGAGAGTACAGCCCCTCTGCATGGGCCAGAAGAGCCAAAGAACTTGCTGAATGTCGGGAAATTGAGGGTTTGGAAAGGTGGTTCTTATACTGGGTTCCCTGGCATTCCACAGTGGTGCCCCAGGGGACAGGGAGATAAGTAGGTGAAGTTCTGGGCTTCCTGCCCCACCATGTACCAAAGCAGCTCCTTTTTTATCTGTTTTGCATGGTGAAGCATCTGGCAAGATTTTTTTTTAACAAAGAGTTTTTTAAAAAATAAAAGAAAAAAATTTGAAAACCCTTGATGAAATTGGAGAAAGGCAGTAAACTAGAGTATCTAAAAGCCTGGGTTGGCACCCGGGTTATATAAGTTCTCAGTGCCTCAGTTTTTACATCTGTAGAATGGAGCAGGTGGTATCCAGCTCCCAGGGCCCATACTAGTCTATGGATTCAATAAGAAAACACACAGAGGGCCCTGCCTCAGGAGAGGATTGTCTGTCCTCATGTATTGCTCCCCCATGGGGTGCAGGAAAAGGACACTCAGCCCACCGGCCTGTGTTAGCAGACACTGAGCTAGGAAGACTCGGGTGGAGACCATCCTGACTTTGACGCTTATTAACTGAGACCTTCTCAGGCCCGCCCACCTCCACCCTGCAATTCTGCCCCTCATTCTCCCCATCTGGAAAATAAGAGCATGGGTTCTGTTGTCTCTGAGACTCCTCCAGACTCAGACATTCTAGAATTCTAAACACACTGCCTCAATACCCGTAGCAGTACAGACATCAAACTGGCCAAAGGATGGCTGACTCAGAGCCAGACCCCAGTGACAGTGGCCTTGAATCTTGGGGGTGTAGCTGAGACTCGACCCTAACACGTCCACAACCATGCCTGCAGCCCCTCAACCCAGCTCCAGCCCACCCCTTCCCTACCAGGCAGCTTCCAAATTCTACACACACTGACCTCCAAAGGCCCAGGGGTATTCTCTGGCAAAAATTCTCTGGCCCCAGAAGCCCAAGGGTCTGGACACCTGTTTCTGATTATTTTGCCTCCCTGGGTCTCGATATCCTCATCTGCCAAATGGGCCAAGGAGTGAGAGATGTTGTTCAGTAACCGCAGGCTGGACTGTCAGTGGTAGGTCAACCTCAGGGGTCTGCCCAAACTGACTCCCACAAAGCTTGAGAGAGCTGAAGCAGGCTCTTCCTGCAGACCTGCCTGTCACATGAGAGGCCCTGACAGGGCAGGTAAGTTATCTCCACAGGCCCCCCTCACCACAAAATGATTATCTTACTCCTCCTGGCAGAACCCAGGCCCCTGCTGTAGTTTCAGACCTAGAGCTATTTATAGGCAGTGGAAATTAGCATCTCGGCTCCTGGTTCCCTAGGACCCCCTGCCAGCCTCAGCCTCTACCCCAGAGGGAGACCCCCTGGAAGTTTTCGTGGTTCCAGCAAATGATCCCAGGGACTACTTAGGAGCAGAAAAGACTCTGCTCTCTCTGTGTGATAGATGCCGACAAGATGCCGTGGAGTTGAGAGGTAGAAGTGAGCCCTTCTAGCTGAAGGATCTGGGAAGGTTTCATGGAGGAGGCAGTATGTGAGCACGATGTTGAAGGATAGGCAGGGTTTGCAATGGGGAAGGGCACTCCAGGGAGAGGGAACAGTGGGGACAAAAGCACAGAGTCAGAGAAGAAGAGTGTGTAAAAGGAAGAGCCTTTCATTCATTTGGCTGGAGCTTGGTTGAGGGAGTGACTAGAAGTAGTGATAATAATTAGGGTTAACAGGGTGCCTGGGTGGCTCAGTGGGTTAAGCCTCCGCTTTCAGCTCAGGTCATGATCTCAGGGTCCTGGGATTGAGCCCTGCATTGGGCTCTCTGCTCAGCAGGGAGCCTGCTTCCCCTCTCTCTGTCTGCCTCTCTGCCTGCTTGTGATCTCTCTGTCAAATAAATAAATAAAATCTTTAAAAAAATAATTAAGGGTAACTGAGCATTATAGATCTTCCAGATATCACCCTGAGAGCATTATATCCACCATCACCTCATTTAATCCTCCCAACAACCCTCTGAGGTAGGCACTGGGATTATCCCCATTTTTACAAATGAGGAAATGGAAACACAGAGAAGTTAAATCACTTGCTCACAGTCACACAGCTCATGGGTGCAAGAACTGGAATTCAGATGCCAACAGGCAACCCCAGAGCCCATACTAGGAGCCTCTGTCAAGGGGTCTGAATGTTAAGCCAAAGGCTTGGGCTTCAATTAAGAGACAGGAGAGAGCCCTAAGGGTTCTTGAGCAGAGGAGCAGTGTGGTCAAGGCAGCTGGTCTGGATTGGAATAGGGACACAACCCAGGGAATAAAGGCAATGCAGAGGGAGAGGACAGTCACTGAGAGAGAGGTGACAGAGTTAGACCTGGCCAGGGTGGTGGTAATGGAGAGGAGGGAGCACCGAGCAGCAGGACCCTGCCTGTGATAGATGATCAAGGAAGACTCCATTTTTAAGATAGCAGCTGACTGCTCATGGAGGAGACTAGGAGAGAACAGCAGCACAGAACCCAGCAGAGAGGCTAGACCTAGAGGTGAAACACCTAGATGACAGAGAATTCATCTCATAAGTGTGCTCATAAGTCCCACACCTGCACAGGGGAAGGTGAGACACAGGAGGGCAGAGATATGGGCCTGTGCTGTTCTCTGCTATATCCTAGCACCTAGAATAGTGCCCAGCACAGAATGCACTCAATAAACATGAATGAGTTCACCTGGAGCACTTGTCAAGCACAGGTCCTTAGGGAATGCCAGCTACTAAAGGAGTAGGCAGCAGGCAGAGCAGGAGATGTTGGAGATGGCATAAGGAGAGGGTCACCTGCAGGTAGGGTGTGATCAGGGTGTTTGACACTGGATAGGGAGTGTCAAACCTCGGGAGAGGTTCAAGGAGGACAGTAAAAGAACAACAGCATTGGGGACAAACTGCTGGATGAGGTCTTGGGAAACATCTGCTGAACAGAAGAGCAAAATTGAGCATTCCCTGGAACTATCTCCCGTCACCCACAACAACTCAACTGGGTGAGAGCAGATGTAACAAAGGCCTGAGTGACTCGTAGGCGCACAGGACCACAGGTCTGGAACAGTTCTCAGGGACCATCCAACAATCCCAGGGTACACACTGGAACAGAGAGGCCCAGGAGGGAAGGGCCCTGCCCAAGCACAAAGATCCCACAACCAGGGAGCTCTTAGTAATCCCTACACGTGGAAAAGGGGGCAGAGTCCAGCCTCCCTGCCCCCAAAGCATCCACCCTTCTCCCCAGGCCCCCCAGTTTTCTCATCCATCCTTGTACGGCCTCTGTGCTCCTTTCCAGGGGCCACCATAACAAATGACCCAGACCAGAGGACTTAAACTATGGAAATGTGTTGTCCCACAGTTCTGGAGGCTGGAGGTCTAAGATCAAGGTGTTGGTCAGCAGGGTTGGCTCCTTTCTAGAGCCGTGAGGGAAGCCTCTGTTCAGGGCCTCTCTCCTTGCTTATGGATGGCCATCCTCTCCCTGTGTCTTAACATTGTCTTCCATGCATCTCTGTGCCCACATTTAAGACACCGGTCATAGATGATTAGGCCCACCCTGACAACCTCATCTTAACTTAGTAACTAGTCACCTCTGCAATGACCCGGCCTCTGAACACGGTCACATTCGAGGCGCTGGAGTTGATGGTTGTGGAGGGACTCAATTCAACCCAAAACATTGTCACTTGAGACAATCACTTCTGCTCTTGAAAACAGTTTCTCTCCTATAAAAGCAGGGACATAAATGGGAACAGATGAGGCCTATGGGGGCTGGGGGACAGACGAGCTCACCGCTGAATGGACATGTATGCCTCAGAGAGCCTGTGGCACGCTGGGCATTAGGAAGTAACGATACAGCCTAAGTCTTAAATAGCAGATGCCCCCAGGTCTGAATCCCTCCTGTGCCACTTCCGTACTCACTGTGCTGTGCCAAGAAAATGACTTCACCTCTCAGAACCTGTTTACTCATCTGTGAATTAGTGCTTATTCATGGGCCCCTGTGAGGCCTACATGAGCAGGTGCGTGTAAGAACACACGGCACAGAGCAGGGAGCCTGCAGGGAATGCAGACCATTATTATTATTCTCATTATCATCATCATCATTCAATAGGTTTTTGAAGGTGAAGCCCAGAGAGGAAAAAATCGTGCCCAATCTCACACAGCCATCTGGCACGAAACCAAATGAGAACTCAGGTCTTCCCATCTAGACTCTCAGCTTTTTCTTTCATTTTCTTTTATTTTCTTTTACTTATTTTAGAGAGAGTGTGTGTGTGAGCACAATGAGGTGGAGTGAAGCAGAGGGAGAGGGAGAGAGAGAATCTCAGGAAGACACCCCACTGAGCACCAAGCTCAGTGCAGTGATATCTGACAACCTGATATTATGCATGACCTGAGCGGACATCAAGGCCACACTTAACCAACTGAACCACCCTGGCACCCCCAGTCTCAACTTTTTAAACCACATCTCTGTGTGATAATTTAAAAAAAAAAAAAAAAAGGTAACTTCTAAATGCCCAGTATTAGGAGAGCAATGAAGCCTATTTTCAGCTTTTCCATATGCCACATAGAACACTGTGGAAAATGGTAGTTGCCGAGAACAAGAAGCAGCATGAATGAGGTCTTGAAATAGGTGATACGAAAACAGGGAGGTTTACCAGTGACCATGGCAACAGCCTCACAAAAACAGATGCAAGGGAAGAGAAGCATAAAGGAAGCACCCCGAAGTGGCCGGTGCTGGGGCTAAGGGGTGAGACTTAGGGGTGATGGTTTTTCTCTCAGTGTCTCCTTCTGCATTTGTGGGGATGTGGTTCCGAGATGGGTCATCTGAGGACCAGCGGCCGCCCAAGCAGCGTGAGGAAGATCCCCGGTCAGAATGCTCCACGTTGGAGCAAGGGCTGGAAAACCAAGCTGTTTTCGGGAGGGAAATTGGGACATTCAGGGGTCAATGGCAGGACAGACAGACCCAGAAGCTTGGGAGTTTTCCTTTGCTCCAAAACACACTGGAGCTCAGGCCCAAATAAGAGAAAGTGGGGCCAGGGTGGGGCCAGGTAGATCCCTGCTCTGCCAATGACCTTGATTCTGGTTTCCTGGTCTCACTTACCTGCCTCTTTCTGGGCCACAACATTCTCAAGGGCCTCCAGGTCTGGGCATTGTGGACTATGAAAGTGGGGCCTGAATCCCAGGCCCGGGGGTTGGAGGCTGTTTGGCAGGGCCTGGACATGGTGCACCAACTGAGGATCCAATGTCAGCAGCTCAACTCACTCACTATGTGACCTCAGATGAATTATAGTCCCCCTCTGAGCCTCAGTTTCCTCATCTGAAAAGTGGGCTTAGATAACGCCTACCTACAGGGTTACCAGAAAAATTAAATGAGAATAATGTGTATATCAGCCTGTCCCTTTTATATCCTCTCTCCCTCCATATATTCTCCTTATCATGGCCTGAATAAATTTAAATATGAATCTACTTGTGCCACCATTTACTCAAAACCCAGTGGTACCTACTGCTCTTAGAACAAAATTGAAATCCTTCACTGTGGCCTTCAGGCCTGGTGTGATCCAGCTGCCACCCATTGCAGAGTCCTCAAGGACAGGTTTCTAGGCCCACAGGAGATGAGAGTCCCTAGAGCTTCCTTTAAAACCACAGAACTTGCCTTTCCATTGATGTCGTATTGGGATTCCAGAATAAATTAAAGGTAACTGAAAATAAATAGTAATAATTATAATGTTGAGACTATAGATACCCTACCCCTTACTAATCCCCACCAAATTTCACACATCCTCTGGTGGAGTATGCCCCATCCTCTGGCTGAGAATCATTGCATTCATTTAATTCTTCTATCTTTTGAAGAAACATTTATTGAGTGCCTATTATGTGATAGCTAGATGTTGTCCTAAGTGCTGGGGATACAGCAGTGAACACAGATACCTCCCTTCACAAAGTTTATAGGGATCCAAGAAAAAAAAAAACAGAAACAAATAAATGAACAAGAAAATGTATCAGGTGGATAAGGACTTTGAGGGCACACAGGGGAAGAAGAGATTGAGATGGGCAGTCAGAGAAGGCTTCCCTGTGGAGGTGTTATCTAACCTTAGCCTCAAATAACATGCTGCATTCCCACATTTGACTGAGGGTGAGTTCTGGTCAGGCTCTAGTTGTTCAGTGTTTTCAGATCTCCTGTGTCCTTTTCCTGGGCTCTGCCAGGCACTCTGTTAAGCACTATAACATTTCATGATCTCTTTTTATATCATGGCTGGCCTGGTGATAAGCATGTTCAGCCTCCCATTTTATAGTAAAGAAACTGAGGCTCAGAGAGGACTTGCACAGAGTCACACAGTGATGGGTCACAGAGATGGGGCTTGTCTTTGTGTCTTCTAACTTTCCCAATCCTGTGCCTCTTCCCTCATCTCTTTTCTTGCCGGGATGTTATTTGGAAAAGTTACAGTGTCAGAAAACAAGTCCCCTAATCTGTTAGAGCCTGGAGCTACCAGCTGGGAGAGAACCAAGCCCCAGGAGGCCACTGAGTGTTCAGTAAGGTAAAGGGGTTACAAAACTGGCCCAATCCCAGAGGAATAAGCATGCAGGAAAAGTCCTAGGCAAGCCGCATTGCGGGGGGGGGGGGGGGGGGGGATCCCTGCAGAGGCAAACTGTAGAACACAGAGGTTAGCTTTGTAAATTACCATACTTTGGTTTACTCCTAAAAGGAAAAAGCATTTCTCTTCCATAGAGTATCTGGTGGGTAGGCAGGCACCACCCTAGACTTTTGGATTTTATGCTTCCTGAGGGCAGGGGCAGTTTCATTTGCCTCTGAAACCCCAAGTACCTCGTGAGATTCTGAGTAAGTGAAAACATGAGTGAGGATTGCATGCACATGTGCATATGTGTGGCCTGCAGGCTCCACAGCCTGCCTCCCCGCAACCAGAACCCACCGCCCAGCTCTGCATGGGGACCACGGAAATATCGGAGACTAGCCCTAGCCAAAGCCCCCAGCAAGCCACATGATCCCCGCCCATACCCTGGCCCGACTTCCCTGCATTCCCACTCTCTCTGATGTGGAACGGTATGTGCCTTTCATCCCCACCCAGAGGTCGGGTCTGGGGGAAGGTACCAGCCAGGGAGGGGCTGGGATCTGACTCGGAGAGATGTGCCTCTTGCTGCCCCCTTGCTGGCCTCAAGGACGTAGGAGCTGGCACGAAGCCGCCAGCATCCTCTTGAAGTCCTGGGAGATCTAATTACCCAGACAAGGAGAAAGTGGTGAGCAAGCGAGCTCCCGGGTTTGGAATGATCAGGTTTTTGACAGTCAGCACGGGGCCAGACTGCAAAACTGTCCCTCTGATGTTCTATGGATAGGCCCGTGAAACAGCGGACTGTTTGATCAGGAACTGCCAGCTTTTCTGTCACCCCCAAAGGCTTTCCTAAATCGTCCTAACAATTACCATCTCGGGGAGCCAGCCATGCTTCAGGCCTCAGCATGGTAATGAGAAAAGTGCAGCCACAAGATAGGAGGCTAATGGAGACCCCACTTGAGGCTGGGGTGAGTCTCCACCTTGGGGTTGAATTCTGAGCATGGGGTGTGGCCTGGATTACTTGTTCTTTAAATACCACATCCTCATTCCAGTATGAACACCATTTTATAGATGAGGAAATTGAGGCATGGTGTGCCCAAGGTTGCTGAACAACAAGTTGCCAGGGTGACAGCTGAACCCAGGCCTGCCTGGCCCTAACCCCTGCTCTTTCAATGTGTTCCAGATGTCCTCAGATCATAGATATATGTTTTCCCCTATCCCTATTTTGTGTGTTAAAATTTCAGAGATTCTTGGGACGCATGATACCAGCTCTGTTCAAAAGTTTTGACCCTGAAAAGTACTAAGAATGATGACTTTCTGCGTGTTTTTTAGTTTATGGGCATTTTTATTTTTGCCATACATCTCTGAGAAGGAACTTCCTCCAGCAGGTGTGGGACAAAGCAGTAGGGTTTGAGGGTATCAGCTCACCTTCCTTTGCAGAGTAGAAAAGCCTGGAGTGAAACAAGGGTCAGAAAGGCTCCCTAAGCACCAGGCACAGGAAAAGACCTTCGTCTGGTTTTCCATTGATTCACCAGATGTTTCTTGAGCACTTACTATGTGCTAGATGTAGTGTAGGCCCTGGAGACAGACACAGCAATGAACAAAATAATATCACTGCTTTGGTGGGTCCTGCATTCCAATGTGGGTGACAAGCAAAATAATGAAGAAAAGAGCAAAATCATTGAGACTATCCATCATAATAAATTATCTAGAGGAAATAAGCAAGGGGTTGAGGTTGGGGATAACAGAGCGGATCCTCTGAGACCCTGGAATCAGGAGGCAGAGAAGACCTGGAAAATGAGAGGAGGCTGCATGTGTGTTGGAGGGCAGAGAGTGGGGAGTGGCCCGAGCATAGGCTGGGAGGTGGGACCTGAGAGACCTGAGAGCTAAGGGAGAAAGCAGGGACTGCACCACTGAGCCTGCTTGTGGGAGGTGCACATGGTTTCTTCTAAGGCAGGCAGCTGCTGGGGCTGGAACAGGCTGAGAATAGGCTTCCTGGAGAGGAAGAGGCAAGGCCACTTTTTGAACCCCTACCTGGTCGAGGGCCTCTGCATCTGTCCTACCCGCTGGGGGAACCCCAGCCCCAGTCTCTAAATACAGGGCCCTGCCCCCCCACCTGCCTTGGTGCTTTGTTCTGTTCATTTTGGTTACGTGCCTCAGGCCAACTTGAACTCAACAGAATGTGACTTGAGGATTCATTGGGAACATTTTGTTTCCCCACAAAATTAAAAGCTGCTACAAGGATGTATGTTTCTTGTTGCTAGGCAGTCAGGTGTGACCTGTGAGCAGTGGGGGCTTTTTCTGGACAGAGTGACTGGTCCATCCACCCTTCTCTTTCCACAACTTTCCAAGGCCCAGACCCTCCCAGGCAGAAACCCAGGGACTCACAATGAGGGGAACAAAATACAAGGTAGACAGAAGCAGAAGAGGGTGATAATTTTAAACAAACACCGAATGGGTTCAGCCCAAAGGAAAAATAAAGAGAAGGGCCTTTTGCCAAAATTTAGGGAAAGTCCTTTGTGACCATGGTAGTGGTCCACTCTTTTACCAGATGCTAAATTAAACCCTGTTCTGAGCACATTAACCTACATGATGAAGGTTCTTGCATAACCCCCATTTTAAAGATAGGAAAACTGAGGCACCTGGGGGTTAACACGCCCAACCTATAAGCAGCAGGGCCATGCAGTCTGGCCCCAACCCAGCACCAAATTAAAGGGGTGAATGGCCCAACTGAGAGATCAGATTGGGGTTGAAGAGGACAAATAGAACACATAAGAGGTGTACTCAAAAACTGGAATGAATCAATTCAACTCTTAGTGGGGTCCTACTGTGTGCTGGACAATTTTCCTTATACAGAAATGACACAAAGACCTCCTGTTGGTAGAAAGGGAGTAGAAGCAGATGGACCCAAGCAGGCCATCATACTCTTTACCAGAGTGTGGCAGGTGCCATGAGAGAGAAGAAAAACATGCTGGGAAGGATGGCATTGAGGACAGACCCCAAAGGAAAGGTGAAGGACCCAGCCTGGAAAAGCAACCAAAGGTAGAAAAAGAGGCATTTCAAGTGTCGTTTTGTTACATTGGATTGGAGTTAATTTTTTAGGTGTCTGTCTCCACCCCAGGTGGGAGCACCTCAAAGCAGAGGTCATGTGTTATTTATTTTTGTGTCCTTCGGAGACAACACATATCTGACTTTTTCCATGACAGCAATCACAAAATGTTTATTTAAAAATACATGAACAGGGGCACCTGGGTGGCTCAGTGGGTTAAAGCCTCTGCCTTCAGCTCAGGTCATGATCCCAGAGTCCAGGGATCGAGTCCCGCATCGGGCTCTTTGCTTAGCAGGGAGCCTGCTTCCTCCTCTCTCTCTCTGCTTGCCTCTCTGCCTACTTGTGATCTCTCTCTGTCAAATAAATAAATAAATCTTTAAAAAAAAATAAATAAAAATACATGAACAAAGCAGAAAGAAATGGAGAATGAATGAGATTGGTCTTAACTCTCAAACAGATGTTAGACTCTATATGTTCAGCATTTAGAGCCATTACAAGTTCTAGCATGGAGACTGGGCACTTATTGAGGGTCAGAGCTGCATATATGGTGGGTCAGAGGCAGTGGGGCAGGGAGGACAGAGACTCATGAAGGCACCGTTGTAGGAGTAGCCAAGTGAGAGATACTGGCAGCCCAAACTCAGATGATGATCTCAAGAGTGAAAAAGAAAAGGCCAAATCTAGAAATACCAAGGAGGCTGGTCAGTATGACCAGAAAGAGGAACAGATTTGAAGGACACAATGAGCTGTGTCTTAGACTTGCTGAGTTGGAAACCTGGCCAAAACAACCAAGTGGGGCTACGTTGTGAGCTCCATGAAATCCTGGTCCAAGGATCGAAAGGGAGAAGACAAGATGAGAGGTACAGCAAATACCTTAAACACAATTCTCCACTTCCAGAACCCACGTCTGTAGGTTCATCAATCCCACGCTCAACTTGAGGTAGACTCTGCTAATCAATCATGGTTGACTTGCAAGATTAAACTTATTTGTTGCCCCTGTTGGAGAAGCAGCAGCCAGGTGGTGGTGAGGGAAGCCTTCAGAGAGTCCCTCTCTGACAGTCAGAATAACAGGGAGAAGGGGGCAACGCAGGAGCGGAGGTGGGAGCAGTGAACCTTGGAAGTTAAGGTCAGAGTTTAAACCATTTGAGGTCAAGGTCAGAACCATGACCTTTCCCTTCTGTACACCTTAAACTCTTTTTTTTTAAAGACTTTAAAGACTTACAGAGTTTAAACACTTAAACTCTTTAAGAGTTTTTTTTTTAAAAAACAACTCTTTCTAAGTGAAAGCACCCAGCTATAATTATTCATTCATTCCAATTAGTGACAAAGCATTCATTCTTATGAATAATAATATTCTGAGGGCACATTCAATAACTTTCTGGGTAAGCTTAACTATTCTGAACTGATTTCAGTTTTATTGTTGGTGAAGACTTTAAGGAGCGTGCTTCTCTTCTGCTGTGAGATCTGCAGCCTACCAGCCACCCATTCTGCCCATACCTGTTTATTGTGGACCTACTATGTGCTGGACTCTGTTACAGGTAACAGAACAATCTCCACCAACCTCATCAGGGAGTTCACAGTCTGGCAAACTAGGGTAACAGCCGGCCTCAGAGCTGTCCATGGTTCCAGCAGTGGGCAGGCTCCACAACCTTCCGTCCTCTCCAGACTGTCAGCTTAACAATTAGAGAAAGAGAGAGAATGTTCTCAGTCTTCTTCCAGTTTTCAAGAAAGCATCACAGCTGACCTTCCAGCATCTCTGCCTTCAACCTGGCAAGAGCAGGGACATGGCCGGTCAGCTGAGTAACTGTCTCTTCTCTCCCAGAGGAGGATGGACTTGCCTCCCAACAGAAATGTCCCCAAGGAGTAGACTAGAAAATCAGGCATCCCAGGAACTGGATTCTTAAGGCCAGATACATGAATCTTGTCTAATGCTTGGATTTGGCAAAACTTCAGAAACAGTTTGCTGAAGGAACCCTCTCTGCCAAAGCAACAGCCTTCTAAGTAACACTCAAAGGGAGAATGTGACCAGTTTCTAGGTAGGGAAGGGAGTAGCCAGCTCCCTGCCAGACAGGAAGGATCTAGCATATGAAATGAAAGAGGCTTTTCTGTCCCATGGGCAGCAATGGGGGGCGTGGGGCGTGGGGGTGGTCTTTGTCAAATTATTGAAGAGACACACAGAACATCAAAGTTACAAAAGAACATCCAACAGTGTTAAGCATCAATGTGAATGACAGACACAGAATGCAAATGCCTACTGTTCCCAAAAGAGACACCCACACACGCCAGCAGCAAGGAGCAGCAGGGGCAGGAGGCTCGATGTCAAGACTTGGGTTCTAGTCCTGGCTATGCCACTGAGAGCTCAGGCTCCTCCTCCACAGAGTACAGATAAGGCTATTGGCCTCACATAGTTTAATTCATTCAGCTGGTGACTTCAGGTAATACTTAAAAAATGTCCGCTCTATGCCAAATACTGTGTGCCATGCATTGCCTCACATAATCCTGACATCAGCCTCTAGGGTCTGCAGGAGCTCCCATTTTATTACCCAAGAGGCCCAGAGAAGGTGAGTGACTCACCTCAGGCCACACAGCTTAAAAGTGGTCCAGCTGGAATCACAGTTAATCACAGGACACAATAACCACACACTTCAAAGCCCAGAAGATAAAAATTAACTGCATGTCCTACTTGCTTCCAAAAAACTTGGAGACAGCATATGGTAACAGCAACACGCAGTTAGACCTCCAGGTGGATGGAGAAGCTCCAGGGAGGGTGGGAACAGCCATTTCTGCTTAGCAGTGTACGTCCACTGCTTGAGGGAGTGCCATGCCAGCACAGAGGGGCTCATGGCTACAAGTCACTGAATGAATGAATGACCGAATGAATGAACCCAAACACTGTAGCAATTCAGAAGAGAACTCGAGCCAGCTTCCATGGGTTCAAGTCCAACTCTGCCACTTCCTGGCTGTGTGTAAAATGGGGTGACAGTAGTTCCCCACACAAGGAGTCAGTTGGAGGATGAATGGGCTTACACAAGGCAGCGCAGTTAGCATTGAGCCTGGCCAATGGGACATACTGGGTGTTGTCCGTGGCGATTCTGAGGATGAGTGGTTTGACCAGAGGGTTTCATACGTATGCTGTGACTGAGCACGGTGACAACCCTTCCTCCCTCCACGAGCACAGGGCATGTACCGTGTCTATCTCTAACCAAGGACACAAAATGAATGACACAGGCCTTGCCTTTCGGGAGCTCAAAATTAAGTAACCAGAAGGGTCAGCTAAAATACCACGTAATAACCTCTATAGAGATAGGAGGCAGGAGCAAGGTGCCGTTGGGTCAAAGTGGGGCTGGTCAAGGGTGGCTCCCTGCACCTGTTTCAGGAAGGTTGAGAGCCAGAAGGGCAGCCAGGCAGAGAGAGAATGGCATGCTGGAGGCAGGGCCAGGGGATAAGAAGTTTGCCATCATCGACATCCCTGCTCCCTGGTGGGTCCCTCTCTGTGTGCCACACACACACTGCACGTTCATCCCTGGGCGGCACCCTCCACGAGGCGAGGGGCCCCAGTGCTGACCCAGCAGCCTTAGAAGGCCCCTCATAAAAGATTAACAGCTTCATGAATCAATGATATGGTTATGAGAGAAGCGTGCAGGAGGATCTGGGAATGGGCGAGCAACAAGGGCCCTTCCAGAGCCAATCCAAGCCCCCCCAGTGGAAAGGAAGCAGGGGCGTGGCCGCTGATTGGAGGAAGCCAGACCCCAGGGCTGTCTCACGCACTCGTCAAGCAGGTCTCACTGACCTGTCTTCTTTTTTGGGGTTCCCCCAGGACAGAGTGTGAGTTGAGGATGGGGTGCAGGTGGTATATTTGGGAGTGATCCCAGGAGTGAGAGAAGGAGGGAGACAACAGGGAAGAGAGGAATGCCCACATGAGATCTGCTAGGGACTGCTTACAGCTTTCACGGGGAGTTACCCTCAGCTTTCTGGGGTCTTTGTGCGTTCTCTGCTTGGCTTTATAGCTGTCACACTACCATCTTTCTCCTCACCTCCCCCACTCCATTCCCCTCCTCCCCAGAATTCTTTCATCCTGAGGGAGAATCTATTTCTAGGGGATGTCTCCTAGTCCTCAAAGAAGCTGCCGTTTTTAACAACAGAGAGAAGCTTCTGTCACAGAGCAGAAGGCCTCTACCTTCCTGGTTCTGTCTGATGTGAAATCTCACCAAATGGTTTCTCCCCCATCACATCAGACCCCTGAAGTGGCAAGTGTGAGGGACGCCTCAGGGTGACGCTGGACATGGGTGTTTCCCGCAAGTCCTTTGTGAGGCTGGCTGGGGCCTTCTCCATCCCTCCCATTAGCAACAAAGAGGAGGCCACAGAGGTGATTACAATGAGGCCTTGGACATGGTGGGGGTGACTTGAGGAGACCCCAGGTATCTCCCAGGCCCCTCAATCCTCAGCCTGAAAGTGTCTAAGAGCAGGTGTTGTCTTGGAATTACACAGTGCCCCATCTTTACCTCCTTTCTCCCCATGCAAGTGTCTAGGAGAGGCCCCATATTTATTGAATATCTATCAACTGAGTATCAGACCAAGACAGATGCACTTGCTGCCCCCATGGAGCTTAGAGTCAGCAGGTACTCACACATTAAGAAAATCTAATTACATTATTAATTATTAAAATCATGATAAAAATGAAAGGGATTTTCAGAGAGTTGTGAGAACTTTCGAAATGAGTTCCCACCTAGGGGCAGGAAGAGGGATAGATTTGGCCAAAGGAAGTGCTCAGTTAGGTGCAAAGAGGGAAAGGGCATCCCAAACAGAAGGAACAGCATGTGCAAAGGCCCTGTGGCAGTAAAGCACTTCTGCTGAAACCACAGAGAAGAGGCTAGTGTCACTGAAGCATAGCAGTCGGAGGAAACAATGAGTCTTCAGAAGAAAGTGAAGACCATACTGTACAGGACCTTTCAGAATTGGCAAGGAGCATAGATTTTCCCAGTATGCTGTGGAAGCCACTGGAGCATTTTAAGCAAGGGCCTGACATTAACACCATGTGTTTATACTTTTGAAACATCCCTCTGGCTGTTGGGTGAAGAATATTGAGAGTGGGAGCGGGGAGACTGGGAAGACCAAAGCTACCCAGGACAGCAGTGATGGTGGCCTAGACCAATATGAAGGCTGTGGAGGGGAGTGAGCAGAGCTGAGACAATCATCTCTTTGGTGTAGGAGGTCCACTGCATGGACAAATAGGGTTGGAGCAGGAGAGGACCCTGATGGGAGTTGAGGACAGGACTCAGGGGAAAGAGGAGATGATGGGCATTGTGCATATAACACCTACTATGTATCTGGCATGTCACTCTCGCTTCTTCCTTTTAATCTGCACAACCAGACTCTGGGCTAGACACCACAGCCCATGCAACAGACGAGGTGAAATGACTTGCTCAACAACACACAGGTAGTAAGTATAGAAGCCAAAGTTTTACTCCAGAATATCAGCCCCCAAGCCCACTCCTCCCAAAGGTTATGTGGAGACAAACCTTTAATTTCTTATAGTACATATTGATTTCCCCTTTATTTTTTTTTAAGATTTATTTATTTGAGAGTGAGAGAGCAGGGTGGGGGTGGGTAGAGGGAGAAGAGAATCTTAAGCAGCCTCCATGCTGAGTGTGGACCCCAATACGGGGCTCGATCTCATGACCCTCACGGCCTGAGCTGAAACCAAGAGTCAGACATTTAACCAACTGTGCCACCCAGGGACCCCTGATTTCCCCTTTAAATCAAATTTTGAGTTCTTCAAATAAAACATGAGCACACTCTCCTATTAAAATTAAAATATTTCTCTCAAAAAGAGGGTCCCCTTGACCACCAGAACCTGCCGTAGTACCTTTTTCCCTCCCCAGAGGTCCCACCTTCATGAATTTGGAGCAGATCCTTGCAGACCTTCTGCTACATGGTTACCTATATAGGTACCCACAGGAAATATAAGCTATTGTTTTGCTGAGTTTTCTGTTTTACATGTATGGAATCAGACTATACATGTTGCCCTGCAACTTGGTTTTTCTCGCTCAACAGTTTGTCTTGGAGAGCCTTCTGTGTGAGTACTTATGAATGCATCTTATTTTTTTTAACTGTTGCATAGTATTTTATGGACTGGATGTACCACAGTTTATTTAACCCGTTTGCTTTCCAAAGACAGAAATGCATTTTTCTATAAATGTTGTAGCTTTTGAAGGGCTGGTAGATCCTTTTTTCCTTTCAAAATATGAGACTTTTATTTATGTTAATGGAGGAATCCAGACCGCAGTGACAACACAAATATTTAGTAACACCAAGCCTGGTGAGTAAGTTTTCCCATTTTCCTTCAGGTGCTTGGCATCCCTGGAAGCTATCCCTTGTCCATTGCCAAGTCTCTGTTTATAGCAAAAGGCTGTCTCAAGAGCAACAGGAGAATGGTAGCATCGTTGGCTTTGATTTCAGTGCCGTGTCCAGAAGCAGGCAGCCTGGCACAGCAGGGAAAGGGTGCAGCTGTGGACCCTCGAAGATCAGGATTCAAATCCTAGCTTTAGCTCTGTGACCCTGGGCAAGTTACTTTACCTCTCTGAGCCTTGGTTTGTCCAACCATAAAATGGATAAAACCCATAAAATGGCCAGAAGAAGTAAATGCAAGGCACATATACAAAGGAATGATCATATAAGAATACATACTTGGGGGCACCTGGGTGGCTCAGTTGGTTGAGCGACTGCCTTCAGCTCAGGTCATGATCCTGGAGTACCAGGATCAAGTCCTGCTTTGGGCTCCCAGCTCCACGGGGAGTCTGCTTCTCCCTCTGACCTTCTCCCCTCTCATGCTCTCTCTCACTTTCTCTCTCTCAAATAAATAAATAAAATCTTTTAAAAAAGAATACATACTTGGGCTCTGTCGGCAGTATCAGTATAGTGGGGGTAATGGGGTACAGGGAGTCCCCTCTGGGACTAAAGGGGCCACATGTGATCACAGAACAATGAGAAGGTATAAATACTCTGTGCCACTCTGGTGTGTCATATGGGGGTGGGGTTTGAGTTCAAAGGGAAGAAAGGGGTATTCTGGCCAGATTCTTGGCATCGGCTGTGTGCCAGGCACTTCCCACATGGCTCCTCCTTTTAACTTCACCCCAGCGGACAGAGCTAGGTTATCCCTCTGCACCAGTTTGTGGAAGAGGAAACTGAGGCTCAGAGAGGGGGTGCTATTTATCCAGGGTCTCAGTAAATGGTCAAGATGCACTCTGTGCCTTCCTCCTCCGGACCCAAGAAACTGCGGGCAGCAGCTGTGCAGAGCGCCCCCTCCTGGAGAGATAGAGAAGCTCCTCTCATGATAAGCTCCCCCATATCCAGGTTCAACCAAGACTGTCAAAGAAGAGAAAAATGGATTTTCTGACGTACATTTTTCCAAGGGGATGAGATAAAAGCTTCTCAAAGGTCACCTCAGGACAGTCTGAATCACATCTCTTAAGTGAGATTGACACAGAGCGAGAATATGAAATGGCCACCATTTTGGTGTGTGCAATAAAGCTCAATTCTTTGAAGCTCAGCATTCCTTGAGCAAAATAAGCATCCCCTCCCTTGGTGAAAAGGGCCTGCCCCAGGAATCAGGAGTCCAGCGCAGTGCTGCTGCTGAATCACCCTGTATCTGGGCCACGGCGCTTTCCCGTCTCTGGGCCTTAGTTTCCCTCCTCCTCGAACGGGAGGGTGAGACTGGCGGGCCACAGACTTGTCCCACTCCAACAGCAGGAGAAGCCAGAGGAGGGGACTGGCGGAGCCTGAGGGGTAGGGTTGCCAGAATTAACAAAGAAAACTACAGGACATCCAGTTACATTTGAATTGCAAATAAACAAAAAATAATTAATGCTTTTATTAGTAGCATGTCCCAAATATTATACGGGATAGAACTTAACCTTTAAAAAATATTTGCTGTTTATCTGAAATTCACATTTAATTGGGTGTCCTGTATTTTATCTGACAACCCTACCCAGGGTTCATAGCTTCAAGATGAGCCCCTGGCCACCTACCTCCCAACCAGATCCCTACCACCCACTCCCACACCACACCCCCGACATCCCCACTGCCCTATCCAGATAGAGATTCTGGAGCCATGAGCTGACAGTTGTTACAGGTGTAAGATTCCTACAGTGGAGTAGAGGGGTGGAAACATGGCCCGATGGGGGAAAAGACAGCCGGTGAATTTAAATCAGTAGAGAAGTTCGTGTCTGCATGCGTGTCAAGATGGTTAGAGGGACACAACGTATGGGTTGCTCACAAGCTCCGGTTCCCTTCCATGTCGTGTCCACGTGTGTACACACAATCTAGTGGCCATCGCATCTGTGTGTTCTGGAGAAAGAGGCCAATGCTAAGGCCATGTGCATTCACACCGTGTCTGTGTGCCTGTGTGTGGCTAGAGGCCAGCTCTGTGTGTGCTCCCATGAACTGGTAAACGGCCACCTCCACATCACCACCCATAATCACTAGAGACCCTGTATCCAGAGAAGACCCCAGGCGGGGCCATGACATGTCAGAGAGACACCCCTCACCCTGCACCCGTCCATCAGGAACCCAGGCATCATGCACGTGCTGGCCATGGACATGGTCAAAGAGCCGTCAGATCTGTTCAAAGCCTATAGCAGCTTACAGACAGAAGCAATTGCAGCCTGTGGGGCTCCCCACGGCATGGGCTGTTGTTCTGCAGAGGGGTTGTTGAGCCCAGGTTTGTTAAGTGGCTCTTACAGGTGGCCTGTGGCCACTTGTGTGTGCAGAGCCCTCTAGGCAGCCTCAGCACCCACATCCCCACGTCAGGGCCCTAGAGAGGCAGGAGAGGGAGGGAAGTTTCAGAAAGGCCTACTATGCCAGACGTAGACAGTCCTCCTCCAGGGGGTGCTGGAATCAGAATCTAGAAGACAGTGGCAGCAAGGGGTGGGTCTCAGCTGGCCTTGGACCTCAGGGCCAAAACCTGACACAGAAGAGATGTCCAGTAAGTGTGTTAGTGAGTGACCTGGGTGACAAACGCTTTCAGGGAAGGACAAGAAGGACAGATTGCTCTTGGTGGGCAAATCAAAGAAGGCTTTCAAGAGGTAGTAGTAAACTTTCATCTGGGTCTCAGAAGACTAAATAGCTCAACAGAGGGGAGGAGTGGGCCTTCTGGGCTAGGAGCCAGATGAGCCAAGACACAGGAGACAAATGCCAGCAAATGCCAGACCTATTTCAGAGCTTGGCAACACAGTGGGATAAACATAGGACTGAGAGTGAGGCAGGACGAGTCCTTTGGGACAACCTCAAAGAAGCCACCATGAGCGCAGGAGTTGGTCACAGTCATGAATGGGGAGCCATGGAAGGTTGTAGAGCAGGGCAGGGCAACCTTCAGCATGAACTCTTGGTCTAATCTCCTTTTCTGGTCTCTTTCCCTCCTCACCTTGTTTCTAGTTTTTCTCTGGGCTCCTTCAGCCACCAGTGGGAGACAGAGGGTCTGACTATGGCCTCCACGTCCCCCTTGGCTTCAAGTCTGGCTCTCAGCCTCTCAAACCACAGCACTCCTTCCTGCCTCTGCTGCCTCAAGGCAGATTGTGGGTCTAACATGCGTGTGCAGCTTTCAGGGAGAGAGACCAGCCCTGAGGGAGCTGGCACCGCTGCTGAAGAAAGCAAAAGATAGACAAGGCGGGCCCAGGCTCTGTCCCCCACCTGTCGTGGGACCTGGACAAGCTGCTGCCCTCTCAGAGCCTCGGCAGAAACCCCCGCGTGCCAGGGTTGCTCATGAGGCTCAAGGGCAGCACCGTGCCTAAAGCCCCTAACTTGTTAGTTACGTCCTCCCCTCCCTCTCCCCCACTCCACCCTGTCCCCAGAGGAGGGCTGTCACAACGCACATGCCTGAGCCCCACTCCCAGAGTAGCTGAGTCAGGTCTGAGTGGGCCTCAGAGTTCACATTTCTCACATGCTCGAAGGTGAGGCCGAAGCTGCTGGTCTGGAAACCACCAAGTCGTCCACCGGCACTCCCAAGGCCCAGGGCCTCGTGCCAGCCCATTTCAGTCAAAATCTCTAGGTTTGGGGCCTAGACATTAATATGTTTTTTAAGCTCCTTGGTGATGCCAATGTATCACCAAGTTAGGAGCTGGTTAGGAGGTAGTTAGGAGCTGGTTAGGAGCTAGGGGCTTGCAGCAACAGTAGCAGGTACTACTTATCAAGCCTTTACCCCAAGCCAGGCGCCTGTCCAACCAAGCACATTCTCAATGCACTCTGTCCCCGCAGAGGCTGCATGAGGTGGTGCTAGCCTCATCCCCAAGTTGTGTGCCAGGAACTTGCTGCTGAGACCCATAGAGGTCACTGCCCAAGGTCACAGAACTGGGAGGTATTCTTGGGCAAGGCTCAAAGTTAGGTCTTTCCTGCCATTTCACCATTTTGTTTTGAACGTTGTGAATTCCCAAACATCCCAGCAGGGGTTCCTTTGTAAGCAGCCTGCTCTCCCTGGCCTCTGACAGATGGGAAGCACGTGATCTCCCCCTACTGTGTGAAGCCCAGGCCACTCATCTGCACACGGACACACAGCCATACCCTTGAGTGGGCACGCACCTGCACGGACTGCCTCTCTCACCTACTAAGTCACACACCTGTCTTCTGAGTGCATCCCCTCGTCCGAACCCTTTCTGGTTTTTAAATGCACATAAGGACCATGAAGCCACCTTTGGCCTTCCTAGGAGAGCACTCACCATTTGTTTCATCTGAAATTTCCTAAGCACCCCAGAGCCGACAGGATCAGGCTTGTGCAAGCCGATGACTTATGTTGGCTTAATCAGATAAGGTCACTGTGGGGCACTTGTTCTGTGTCTACAGCCACCCCCAACTAGATCAGGCTGGAGCAGGGCAGGTGTGACCCCGGGGCGCTGTGGCAAGGGGCCTGACTCAGTTGCCTTCCCAGCAGAAGGACTCTGTGCCCCAATGTACATAAGTGTGTTATGGGGCGATCGCAATAGAAGAAGAAGAACTTCACAGTTCACAGAGCATTGTCAGAGTCTTGTTTGATCCTCAAGCAAAATAACCTGAGGGTCCCCCAGAGAGGGAGAGTGATCTATTCATGGTCACACAGCAAGTAAAGACCCATCCAAACCAAGTCTCGGGACAGAGGTAGGAGTGTGGTGTGGCGGCCTTAGTGGGTCCAGACACAGTCTCACGCAGTAGCAATGCTGACAGAAATACTCAGGAAGCACATTCCAGCCCCAGAGGAATAGTAGTGGTGGGAGCATGGTAGTTAGTGGTAGCGTGGTTGTTAGTTAGTAGTAGCATGGTAGTTAGTAGTAGTGTGGTTGTTAGTTAGTTGTAGCATGGTAGGTAGTGGTAACAGCCGCATCTATGGTTTATGGGGGCCAGTAAGGACCATGTACCAGCATCTGGGGGAGCAGTTTGTTTTGGCACCAGCACCCAACAGCAGATGGAAAGTTCCTTTTTACTTGTGATCATGTGCGTAGACAGCAGGCAGGTTCACTCAGCCAGACAATGTCCCCCCTCCCACAAATATCAGCCAGGTACAATGGGCAGGTTTCGTTACAGCACCAAAACTTCTCTGGTGCCCCTTTGCTGGGAACAGGGATGCTCAGCCTTGTCGAGGTCTCAGAACAGGAAAGAAGAACTGACACATCATCTGGATGGCTCGGAACACTCCCCCTGAGCCCCTCCTGACGGCCAGAGGCCCCTACTTTTGACAAAGCCCAGCCTGTTGGCATGGAGCGCCTTGTTTCAACGCCCCACACCCAGGAAGAGCAGAGCCCTGCCCCCAATTACCTGGCCCCAAAGTCAGTCAGATTTTATACGCCCCATTTCATCATCTTGCTCCTTCATTCTGACCTCTGAGTGTCTACAACTTTACTTGCTTCAATTCTCCCTTTTTATCCTAATGAATTATGCATGTCCTACCTCCAAAGTAGCTTATAAAATTTGTCTCATACAAAAAGATTTTAAGAGACTGAAGTAAGGAAATTCAGACAAAGGGAAGAAAGGAGGACTAAGATTATGATTTACAGGCACAACACATGGCCCACAGCCCTCCATGCAGCTCCAGGAGGTGAACTGCAAATTCACTGCTGAGCTACCAGGCAGGCCAGGGGAAGAAGGCAACAAGAGGAGTGCCATGATCCAGAGTCTTCATTTGATAACGCACACATCACATGATGACCCGTGTGGCTCCAAACAGATATGTCCTCTCCGTGGATACTATCTGCCCCCTCTCTGGAGGGGCACACCAGGGATGCTCCAGCCACATCAGCCTTTTCCAAGCCCTTTGGGGTTTCTTCTGCCTCTGTCAACCCCTCTTCTCCCACCCCAACCCATTTACCTGATTAACCCTCACTCCTTCTGAGCTCACCCAATTACACTTCCTCCAGGAAACCCATCCTGGCATGGTGGTCTTCCTCAGCAGTGTCTCCACCATGCAGTGCGATGTTTGGCTTATAGTAGGTGCTCAATAAGTATTTGTTGATTGACTAAATAAGCAAGTGGATGATTGGATGCACACTATCTAATAGGATCCTAACTACTTTCTCTATCTTGAGAAGGGTTGAGAAGGGGTGGGGAAACTTAAGCCTCTTTAGATAGAAGGAACCAGAGTCCCTGAGGCCCTGGCATCTAGGGACAGGACACCATGGCAGGTTGGCCAGCCTCTGAGTGTGCTCTCCCTTCTCCCCTCCCTAGACATCCTTGCACTTCAGCCCACTGGTGAGAAAGTGCTGCCCTCCAAGAAAGCCAGGACCCCTCCCTGCACTTTCTCTTCCTGGTCCCTGGGTCTGCACTCTGGTCCAGACAATGCCAAGGCTCCCTCTACTCCTGAAAGAACTTCAGCTGGTACTCACTGTCCCCCTGAGCTTTCCTTAACGGAAACATGTCCCCAGAGCCACCATGAGGTCAGTGTTTGGGTCAGAGAGCTCTTAGTCACAAGTTCCATCTCCCTGGGGTCCGTGCACAGATCCTTGCCTAAGCCACACATTGGGATTTTTATGTGGTATCACCTGAGTTTTTAATGTCTACGACGAATTATCATTCTGTTAACAGGTGCAGGTGCGCAACTGACCAAACAAGGCCTCTCTGACGGCCTGAGGCTGCCGTTTGTGGCACTCAGGGCTGGGTCCAAAAGAGCTAGGAAGGAAAAGGCATTCCAGGTGAAGGAAAAGGCATTCCAGGCAAAGGAATGAGGACTAACAGGGTCAAGGGCTCAGAGGCTGTGGGCTGGGGGGGGGGGGGGGGGGGGGGGGGAATCCAGTTGTGTCCAGGACAGCTGGATACAGAGGAAGTTTGGGGTGAAGGTTCTTCCAATAGTCAATGATAGCAAGTAGCCATTACAACAAATAATTCCTGTACAACCAAATTTCCCCTGCTCTGCACTTGGCTTTCTCCTAATACGTGCCTAATAGAACACACAAATTTCGATTCTGGTAGAAGGATTTGCACAAGTGCTGGAGGTTTTTCACCATGAAGGCACAATGACTGTGCCTGTATAATTTACAGAGAGATTTTGCACACGTTCCTCTGTGTATGGCTCACCACCGTCTAGGGGTTATTTTGCTCTCATTTTATTGATGAGGAAATTGAGTCTCCTAGGGTTGAAATTACTGGCCAAGTTCATCCACAAACCTGACTCCTCACTCAGTACTCTGTCCTCTGCCTCTTGTGCAAAAAGACATTCACATTGGAAACCCCCAACCCCACACAGATTCTGATATCAATTCCCCAGCACTGTGTTTCTGAATTTTCACAGCCTTGATGGTTTTGTCTGGTGATATTTGACGCAGAA
Organism: Enhydra lutris kenyoni; assembly: GCF_002288905.1. NCBI lineage: Eukaryota > Metazoa > Chordata > Mammalia > Carnivora > Mustelidae > Enhydra > Enhydra lutris. The sequence goes on along the minus strand of NW_019154094.1, from coordinate 41,157,080 downwards.
TGTTAACTTTTAATATGCTAAATGGTGAGATGATCTTTAATCTAAATTGAATCTCCAACACCATTCATCTCTCACATCACCTTCTGTTGTTTCTGCTCCCCAAAATAGGCATGTTAATTTTCAGTCAGAAGATGGGGAGACTACACAATTCCACTCCTAAGAGGAGTGTGATAAGTGAATTGGACAGTGGAATATCCCACCTGTAGGTCTTTAAAACCAGTATCTTGGATACAAGGTATCAGAGCCACCAGTCTTCAGTCAGGCCACTCCTTCATGTCACATGAGGGGAAACTAAGGCCTAGAGAGGATAAGTGGCTTTTCCACACTCATATGGCCCTTCCACTGTTTCTGCCCTCACCTTGACCGTCTCCTCCCTATCTTACTAAAATCCCACCTGTCCAAAGTCTTCCTCCTCTCGGAGGTCATGATTATCACCCACACCACCTAAAACTGGGTGATAATAGCACAAAATCCTCATCGGGTATCAGACACAGCACTGAGAACCTTCCACGAGCCATTTTGCCAAAGCTTCACCCAGCCCCGTGAAATAGGCCCTGCTGTTCCTTGCAGTTTACAGATGGGGAAACCAAGGAACTGAGCAGTGAAGTCTCTTGCCCAGAGTCACTCAGAGCCAGGATTTGAACCCATGACATCTGCATTCAAACCCCGCCTGAGTTCTTGGGGGGTTTAGTATCCCCAGCTCCAGCTCGGCACACCTTCCCCTGAGAGGAAGAGGGTGAACAAGATGTTACAGTCCCCATCTGTCACCTCAGTCACTCCATGTGAACCGCAACACTCGAGGTTCCCATCTTGGGTTATACACCAGGGTATTGGTTGTGGGGAAACTGCCTCAGTTTCCAAGTGAGACTGACTCTACAGAACACACAAATTTTTTTATTCTGTGAGCTTTATTTCTGAAAAACGGATGGGATCTCAGAACCTGTGGGGAGCAGGGAAGAACATGGTGCTGGGGAGGAGGAAACCCCAGAAAGAGGAGGAAGAGACAGAGAAGCTGTTCTGCTCTGGCCCCTCCCCACTCCATGTTCCCCACCCCATAGCCTTGAGGGTCTTGCACCAGCAACCCCAGGGCTGAATCTAGCTCACAGCTATGTTGTATTTGGTCCTGAACTGTTCCTAATGGGGAAATTTTACATGAAATTCCAAATGTCCAGCTTCTCTTGGAAGACTGACAGATCTGCCACTCTGGGTCAACATTCTCCCACAGGAACTTTGCCCCATTCGCCACTACTCCATGTTGCCTCCTACCCATCTACTTCGTGCATTCACAAAACCTGCTTGGTCCTCCAGCTATGCATATTTGCCACCTCTGCACTGTGCTCTGACCCAGGACCCAGAATCTCAGTGCCAGCTTGTGAATCCCTAGACAACGGAACCCCTGAACCATGAGCAAACTCCCAGAACACCCACATTTTCAACTGGTCACCCTGTAGACTCCAGAACATTTGAATCACAGACCCTCAGAAGACTCACCTCTCTCTGAATCAATCAAGATAGGCCCAGGAGATAGGCTGGCCCCAACATTGCCGAGCTGCTTCTACAGGAAGCCCTTGTTTACCAAACCTATGAAGAGCCCCCAGATATGAACAGACCACAGCAGGACCACTTCAGGACCTGTAGACCTTAGAACCCCTGGGATCCTCAGGTCCCACCCATCCTTTTGAATTCCTGTACTATCCAGATGGGGAAACGGAGGCTCAGAGAAAGGAACTGACTAGTCAAAGCCCAGCAAACTGTCATCACAGGCCAGTGTTGACTGGTCATAACCCCTTTCTTCAGAGGCCCATCACTCTCCCTAATTCTCCCTTCTTCCCTTTATCAAAACCCACTCCCAGGAAAAAACCTAAACTCATTTATACCATGGTGGCCAGAACTGATGATGGCTTCCCTTTTCCAGGGACTCTAAAGGAATCAGAGCTTTTATTTAAAGGATTGGGCCTAAGTAGAATAATTTCAAATGTTGACTATAGATAGAATTGAACAAAGGTGGGAAGACAAGGAAACTTCCTAAAGTTCCTAGAGTCATACTGTATCATGCCTGCTTGCTCTCTATGTGGATAGCCTAGATGGCCACTCCAGCATTGAAGGGTAGAGGCAACACTGCCATGGGCTTAGGCAGGGCTGACTTGAGTTCTCAGGGCCTGGAAGCTGCTCCACACAGCAGATTGGTCTCATGATGGCCCCCATCTATAAAATGGGCATAACCTAGCTCTGGAAGCCCTCATCCTTATTGCACAGGCAGAACATTGGATCTCCAGAGCTTACCTGTACTGCTAGGCTGGTGTGGGATCTCCCCCAGAACAAGCCCCTCTGTCCCCAGGCTTTCCCCACAGGGTCTCATTTCAGCCTGGCTCTTGGAGGCTGGCAATGGAGGTCTCACTGTTAGCATCAGAGGAGGCTCAGTGCCTAGAATCCAGACAGGGGACATGCCTGCCTCCCTGTATCCCTGACCATAGGTTGTTGGACTCCCAGGACCACTGAACTCTTATGTCCATGAGCTTCTGGGCTGTTCCCTTCATATCACTCTTCCCAGCATGCAGCACCCAGCACTAAGCTGGGCTCACAGGTGGAGGCCTGAGAAACACAGGTTGAATGAGTAAATGAATGGATAAGTTAAGGAATGACTATTAGAACCCTAAAACCATCTGATATTGAACCACCGGACCCTCGGGACACCTGGATGGCTCAGTTGGTTATGTGTCTGCCTTCAGCTCAGGTCATGATCCCAGGATCCTGGGATTGAGCCCCAGCTTCAGGCTCCCTGCTTAGCAGGGAGTCTGCTTCTCCCTCTGCCCCTCCCCTGCTCATGCTCATTCCCTCTCTTTCTCTCTAATAAATAAATAAAAATAAAATAAAATAAACCACTAGACCCTCATAATGGTAGCAGCAGAATGTTCCAGGACTCTGACCCCAGCAGGTTAGTGGTACTGTTCTGTGGATCCCTCCAGATTCCCCCTTCTCTGGAATAGACTGAGGCTAGAAGTCTGATGGGGGTATGCCTCCCCCCAACTCCTCCATGCCCACCCTCCAGGTATGCTCATTAAGCCACAGGTGAGCTGGGGTTAGGCTGGTGTCAGAGATAGGACAGACACTGCCCACCTGTGGGGGACCATTTGTGCTGTGTTCCTCATGATGACACCCCATTCCAGACTCAGAACACTTGGGCATGTCACCTGCATTTGGTGGGTAAGGAGGATTCTAAGGTGCTTGGTGGCCTCAGTGCCAGGACGTGAGGGACAGGAAGCAGACCAGTCCTTGCACCCAGGACACCACGGCCCAGATGGGACACAGATCTAGTGACCAGGTCAGCCTTGCTGCTGAAGGCCACCTAAGGGTGAGGGCAGGGGGCTGCTGTCCGCTTGGGGTAGAGGGGAGTTCTTGTCAGCAGAGGCACCCAGAGAAGATGAAAGGCAGGCCTCTTTGTGGGGCTGTGAACAGTGTGAGTAAGGCAGGAAGTATGCCGGGGCACTTTTTGTGGAAAAAGTAAAGGTACACTAGTGACTTGCGATGATACAGAGTGGCATCGAAGGAAGGAGAGAAGCAAGGAGAAGTGCTGGCCTCCGAGGGAGCCCAAGAGCCCGTGAGCCTGTCCTCTCTCTATCACACACCCGAATCCCATCATGACGGCTGATCTTTCAGGCTCCTCTTCAAAGGCACAAAGGCTACAGGGTGATTTGCCAAGGTTTTGGTCATTCACTCCTTGGCGCCAGTGAGTGTGGGAGAGGACTTACGGACAGGCACATCGAGCGGGGCAGAGGGCAGGGGAAGGCCACACTGACAACATGAGCCATGCCGACAGAGGGACTGGCCTGGTGTGGCCAGGGGTGGGCCAAGGGGTGGAAATACGCCTGCACGTGAGGCTCGGGGTCAGATCAAGGGGCCAGAGCACCAGGCTGGGAGAGCTGGACTTCATTTTGGAGGCCATGAGGAGCCTCCCAGTGTCGCTGAGCAGGGACTGAGGATCAGACTGGCAAGTCAGGGAGAATTATCTGGAAGTGAAGAAATGTTGGGTTGGAAGCAGACCACTGTGTCCCGACCCTGCATGACGAGGACTGCGCTCCAGCCTCCTGGTCCACAGTATAGGCTAGGACCGCTGGCCTCCACTGAGTGTCTGCCACCCCCCCAGATGCCACCTGAGCATGTCACGTGTGTCCTCTGCGTGGCCAGCTGCTCCAGGAGGGCGCTCTGCCTGTCTCCCTCACTGCTCTTGCCCAGTGTCTGGAATAGGGTTGGGCACATAGTAGGTGCTCAACAAACACTGATCTTGTGGGTTATCTCATGAGATGCTCACAGCCACTCATGGGCTAGCAACAGTCACCATTGCCATCGCAGAGGAGGACACCAAGGCTCAGAGAGCTGGAGGCACAGCCTGGGTTTTGAACCCAGGCAGAGGTTTCCAAGTCTGTGCTCAGCGGGGAGGGCAGGGGGAAATGCAGAGCAGGAGCAAGGGTGCGGTGCAAGGTGGGCCTGGTGCTGTGTATTTGCTTCCTGTGGCCACCGTAACAAGTGACCACAAACTGGGCGGCTTTGAACAAGGGCACTTTATTCCCTCACAGCTCCAGAGACGACAAGTCTGGAGGAGAGGTATCGGCAGGGCTGTGCTGCCTCCAGAACTCTAGAGCACCTTCCCTTCCTAGCTTCTTTGGGCTTCTTCGTGGCTCTGGCATTGCTTGGCTTCTGGCTGCCTCTTGCCATCTCTACTTCTGTCTTCACAGAGCCTGTGCCCTCTGGGTCTAGGTCTTCTCCCTCTGTCTCTTGAAAGGACATTTGTCCTTAGTTTCAGGGCTCACCTGCATAATCCAGGGCGATCTCATCCCCAGATCCTTAACTTAATGACGTCAGCAAAGACCACTTTCCTAATGAAGTTTTCATTCACAGTTTCCAGGGATGAGGATGTGGACATATCATTTGGGGGTGGGGTTACTATTCACCCCACTGCGGGGTGTCTCTGGCATTTCCCAGAAGCGCACTGCGGGGCGGAAGTGAGTGTTGGCGCCGGGCTCCCGACTGGTACCTGCAAGTTTCCTGCTTTGTGTTACCCCTTTCTCTGTGCTTCGCCACAGGGCCGTCCCCACTTGGGACAATTCCCTGAAACCCAAGCATCTCTCCCAGGCCTCCCAAGCCAACCTTTCTGCATTCTGTTCCCAGGTTTGCCGGGCACCGCTCCAGATCTGGAAAAGAGAAAGCAGATTTTTGGGCAAAACTTTATACCTCCAAAGAAGCCAAAAACCTTCCTGCAGCTGGTGTGGGAGGCACTACAAGACGTGACGCTGATCATCCTGGAAATCGCGGCCATCATCTCCCTGGGGCTGTCCTTTTACCACCCACCTGGCGAGAGCAATGAAGGTAAGACCCCTGTTCCCCACCCAGCAACAAGCAGCCTGGCCACATCCCAGGGCACCCAAGTGAGGGAACATAGGCCCAGGAGGCAGGGCCTCTCCCAGAGTCCCTGGCCCCCAGTTTTCCCTCATGTGAGACATAAGGATTGCACTGACAGTGAGAATAACTACAGTGAGCATTTATTGAGCACTTATAGCCCATCGAGCTCTGGGCTGAGATGTCATCTTCCTAAGACACCATGAGGCAAAGGACATGATTATGCCCATTTTAAAGATGAGGAAAACAAGGTATAAGGCGCTAACTCGCTCAAGGTCACTGAGTAGGTGCTGGATCAGCTACCGCCTTGCGTGTGGCTGCCCCAGGCTTCCTCCTCCCAGTCTCCCCTTGGATTGCATCTTTTGCACAGTGAAGGACTCAACACCCGTGCCACTCCTCCTGTTTCACGGTCCTGTCCCAGGGTTGGTTCAGTATCGTGCACACACTCACGGGGCTGATGCTGAATATGTTTCCCAAGTGAGGAGGCCCAATCTTAAGAGGGCCTCCCAAAATGTGTCCCTGCATTCTGAATGGAGACACTGCTCTGTGGACCGAGGAAGCACTGTCTCATTCATCCAGAGAGGGTCCTGCAGGAGACCCACTCTTCTCGAAGTCAGAACTCAGACTCCTAATGGGAAACTTCAACTTTCTCTCATCCTTTCATTCCAGAAACCGAGCACCTGCTCTGGGCAAGGACTTTATCAACTCAATGACTCTTTCCTTTACGATGGCAAAGTCGTTCAAACCTATGTCACACAATAGAGGAAGAGAGACACACAGACACACACACACACACATACTATGGGATAAAAGGGCTCCCATAAGATATATTGTTTTGTTAGATTTTTATAATCTGATTTTTTCATTAGTAGGATATTATAAACACTTGTTATTAATTATGATTTGGCATTTTCCTAATTAATGCACTGCCTAAAGAGATAATCCTACTATGTTCATTACTTCAATCAAGCAAATAAAAACTGAATAGCGTATAAGAAATAACCATCATGGGCCTCATTTCCCCAGACAAGGAGGTGGTCTCTGAAATTCCTTGAACATCTGTCCTCTCACCCTCTCCCAAGCCTGAGTTGCTCATGAAACGAGACTAACAAGTCTATTAGGCCAACTACCTCAATTTTATAATATTACTAAGTTGCTTTTTATCCTGCATGACCTCTTTCCAGAGAGCGTTTCAAGACACAAGAAAGACAGATTTCACAAGACAAAGTCAAATAGGAAGTCAGACAGGAAAGGAATGGAAGCGAATAAACCAGCTATATTTGCTACTGTGTTTGAGATTTAAATTTGACTTTGAGCTTCCTGGCAGCCATGGCAGGAAGGGAATTAGGATGGCTCGCATAGCACAAGCTTCCACAAGGAGGGATAACAGTGTTTTAGAAAGATAGCATGTCCCCTGATGGTGAATTCTTTTTTTTTTTTAAGATTTTATTTATTTATTTGACAGAGAGAGATCATAAGTAGGCAGAGAGGCAGGCAGAGAAAGAGAGGAGGAAGCAGGCTCCCTGCCAAGCAGAGAGCCCGATGCGGTACCTGATCCCAGGACCCTGAGATCATGACCTGAGCCGAAGGCAGAGGCTTAACCCACTGAGCCACCCAGGCACCCCTGATGGTGAATTCTGGGATGAACTTTCAATTAGGACATTATAAGAGCTGCATATTAGGAAGCAGTCTTTGCTGCTTTTCATAGAACATGTAGAAGAAGATTGTACATGGGTATTTGAATAAGCCTGAAACTAAGCTAAGGGTGCAACACACAGCATAACAATAATGATAATTCTTCTTACTATTTTTATAGCCACCACTAGTTAGGAGCGTTTACAGTAGAGATTCGTTTGATCTTCCCAACAACCCTGTGGGTAGCTGCTGTTATCATCCAGGAGCCAAAGTGCTGAGACAGTGAATGACTTGCTAGGTCACACTCTAGGAAGCAGCAGAGCCATGACTCAGACCCAGACATTCTAGCTTCCGAGCCCACACTCCCATCCCTCAGCTGCGTTTCCTTAGGAAGGGATGGGACTGAGTCAGTGCCACCCAAGTAAGTAGCTTCCTGTGACCCAGTTTAGCATGAGATTAGAAGTCAGAGGGCAGATGGTGGAGGGGGTGCGGTGGGAACAGGAATCAAGGTCCTAGTGTGCGCCAAAAGGAGCCGCCCCACAGATAGGCCTCCTAACAGATGGCTACAACCTCTTCCATTCTAGAGAGGTGGGAACCCAGGCCCCAAACGGGGAAGGACTTGCCCAAGGTCACACAGCTTGTTAGGCAGTGGGACTAGATAAACCCATGTCTTCTGGTGCTTTCCACGGCCCCTCCCTGCCTCCAGCTGAGACACTAGCTCAGGCCAGGATCTGGGTGGATGAGGGTAGCTGCATATATTCCAGCCCCACAGAGTAAACTTCCTGTACTCTCCAGTGCCCAGACCCGCACATGAGCTCTGAGTTCTGGACCTTCCATGTTGCCAGGACCGCCGCCCTGCCAAGTCAGACTCAAACTTCATCAGTTATATCCAAAATGAGGCTAGTGATGGACTTGGAAGCTGTAGAAACTTGAAGCATCCACAGCCCTTTCCTGTTCGCTTTCTTGGCTCAGAGACCTCCAGATACTTGTCAGAGGTATACCCATGTACATGCTAATCCCAGGCCTGGGATTAGCACACTCAGTGCTCCCAACTCCCTACCTGTGACAGCTGCCCTAGTGTCAGAATTCCAGCCAAGTGACAGGCACATAGTAGGTGCTTAGAAAATATTTGTGTCTCTCCAGTTTCAAGGACTCTTCTTTGATGCCAGGGCCCAGTCACCATCTAGGAAGCAGCTTCCCCATTTTACTGATGGACAAGTAGAGATAGACCCAGAGAGGTCAAACAGTTTCCCTGAGCTCAGATGGACAAAAACCAAACCCTATAAATCCCCAGGTCCAGAGAGAACAGCCACAGGCTCCCAGACCCTGTGGCTACAGTCTTTAGATCCAGTCTGAAGGGTCTGCCCAGAAGAGACCTCAGCAGGCCTGCTCAGAGCCCCCTTCCTTCCCTTTCCTTATCTCTTCCCCCCAGCTGCACCAGGGGCAGTGGGCTTGTTCCCAGGGTCCAGCAGCTCCTGGCAGCTGAAGGCCTAAGCCAGCAATCCACAGCCCCACTTTCTGGCCATTCCAAGGCACTGTGTGACCATCAGACAGTTCTCAGAAGGAAGCAAAAACTGATGGGCTTTTGCTGACAGAGTGCCCTCAGGACCCAAAGGGTTCCTTGGTATTGAATAGGCAAAGGCAACAGGCAGGGTTGGGAGTCAAGGAAACAAAGTGAATCCTGCTCAAACACCATACCCTTGGCTTCCAGAAGCCAGTCCAAGGAGAGTAGCTCATGAAAGTGGAGAGAAGACCCACATTTATCGTGTATCCAATATAGGTCAGCTCCTTATTGGGCTCTGGGCTCACAAAGTCATCCCACATTACTGCTGTCCAAACTGAGACTCAGAGAGGCCAAGTCACTTAACCAAGGTCACACAGCAGAGCCTGGATTTGAAGTCAGGTCTTAATAGTTCCAGAATCCAAATTTCTGTGATCTTGAGCTATCTGTGAGTGTCCTAAATGCTCCAGTAACTGCTGTGATATGTAATGGGGAGGCCCATCAATGAAGCACACAAGAGTCTTCCCATTTACAAAGCAAGTAGCAGAGGCAGAGGGTAACAAAAGTCCCGTAAAGCAAAGCACCGGGGCTCTACATCTCAAGTCACTATGCAAAGCCCAAAAGAGCACATTTCCGTGGACTGGGTTTCTGTTTAGCAAGGTTCATCCGAGTTCCCCAATCTCTGGGGCTTCCACTGGTGTCAGTTATGATGGAGAAAGGGCACCCTGGTTCCCCTCCCCCGGTCATCACTTGGTGCTGAGCTGGATGTCCAAGGTTCCCTTCCAGCCTGGCTGTGGAGCTCAAATGCATTTACACATCCCATTCACCAGACAACAAGGAACAGCAGCTTTCACTCCGTGTGCTCAGTGAGGTGAGAGCTTTACGTAAACACTCTCTCCCTCTGTCCTCTCAGCCACCTACAATGGAGTGCCTGTCCTCACCCCCATTTCTAGATGAAAAAACTGAGGCACAGAGGCTAAATAGCTAGGTCAGAGGCATGCAGCAGTGAAGTATTCAAAGCCAAGGCTGGCCTGATGTCAGTTAGCATAAGCACAACTATAATGATCATTAGCACTAAAGGCTGGTTCAGCTAAACAATTTAAAATTATTGGAGAAGCCTGAAATTCCAAAAGAAAGAGTGGCATCGAAGACCTTGTGCAATGAGGTGGTTATTTACTAGCCTGCAAGGAGTGATTGTTTCAGTGAAAGCCATGGAATTTTCCAATGACATATTGCCGAGCCTATGATTCTGGACCATCCCAAGCTTAGGCCCACCAGCTAGCCTTGACCTCCACCCCTCTGAGTGCTGGAAAACATTCTCTGACACCACTTGGCCTTTTTGTCATGTTGCCTTTGACCCCTGGCTTCCCAGAAGCTCCTGCCAGGATCTCTTGAAACTGTTTCTCTTCCTTGGGACTGAATTGGGCTTCCAATCAGCCATGGGTCTTCGGCAACGTGAGGCCAGCACATGGCAGAGGAGGCCACTGGGCTCAGGGACAGTGGGAAGGCTAAGTCCAGTGTCAGATTTCAGGCCTGGATTCAAACCCCAGATCTGCTGTCTGACCCCAGGTAAGTAGCCACCCTTCTCTGAACCACTTCTCTTGGCCGATTTGAGAATTAAAATGAACACTTGGTGCAAGTGATTTGTGAATGGTCCAGTCCTCTGCCCAGCCACCTTGAAAGGGAACCTCTTGAGTTTTCCAGGGATGGATAATAGTCGGAGGATGCTGCTCGGGGTCACTTTCCATGGAGAAGGCTGTTCACCATCTTCTGGTGGGAGAAAGGGCCTGGGCTAGTCCTGGCGGCACCACCCACTTTGGCTGTCCCCTCCCTTCTCTGAGCCTCAGTTTCCTCATCTGTAAGTGGAGGTAATAATTCTCCCTCCCTGTATCCTTGTGGGGATGTGGGAGGCAGGGTGTGTGGAGGAGTTTGGAGAGGCCCTAGGACTCAGCACCCCATGGGCAGGATGTGAGGCCTTTGTATCAGATGTGTCTGCTCTTTTCTGTTCACAAGGTGAGACTGGCAAGTCTCAAGCAGTCTGGGGAACCAGAATGAGAGGTTCAGTGGTGTGAGGTTGTGGGATACAGTGTCACTGTAGGACAGATAAGCAGCCTACAGCCTGGACTGTGGGTGTCCTTGCTGTGTAGTGGGAGGGCATAAATGTCATACCCTGAGTTCTGGCTTGGGCTTTCACCGTCCTCTCCTGGAACCTGGAAGGAGGTCTCATTGACTCCCATTTTGCAAAGAACACTACAGCTCAGGGAGGACAGGGAGTTACCTAGGATCGTACAGGGGCAGTGGCAGAATTCTTACCAGCCCATTGGACACGGCTAGAGCTGTGGTTCCTGCCCCCCACCCCCTCCCCACTCCCGGGCCTGCTCTCTGGAGACCAGCCATAGTTGCTGGAAGCACGGAAGGAAAGAGCATCATCAAAACTGCCCTCGAGGTCCTAAAGCACGTGCAGAACTGATCATCTTCATTCTGTTACATCCTCACTCCTCTTTTCTCGTGAATCAGGCCTCTCCCCTATGCGAGGTCTATGCTAGAGCCAACACGGACCTCACCTTGACATTCAACCCTCACAATAGGTCCCCCAGACAAAGAATATTCGTCCCTTTTTACAGAGGTGAAAACTGAGGTTCCAAAGGTGAAGTCATTTGCCCAAGAGCTCACACCTAGAATGAAAGCAGGAACCTGAAGGCGTTGCCACTCAGACACATTGAATAAATTTAATAATGCTCATCTAATTACCACCGTTTTTTTACTCAGCCAAGCTGGGATTTAATTCCAGACCTGTAGGCTCCTCCTGCTTGGCTGACCCCATCCTGCCGGCTTCCCTCTGCTCTCTGCAGGATGTGCGACGGCCCAGGGCGGGGCAGAGGATGAAGGGGAGGCAGAGGCTGGCTGGATCGAGGGGGCGGCCATCCTCCTCTCAGTCATCTGTGTGGTCCTGGTCACGGCCTTCAATGACTGGAGCAAAGAGAAGCAGTTCCGGGGCCTGCAGAGCCGCATCGAGCAAGAGCAGAAGTTCACCGTGGTTCGGGCTAGCCAGGTGGTCCAGATCCCTGTGGCCGAGATTGTTGTTGGGGACATCGCCCAGGTCAAATATGGTAAGTGTCCCAGCCACAGAGCCAGGTGTTAGAGCTCAAGTCTGGGCAGAGGTGGAACAGGATAGGCAGGCCCAGAGAGGCTGGCCCAGGGAAGGGGGTCAGTCCCTGAAGGCTAATCCTGAGCCAGGATGTCTTCTGAGATCCTTTGGGAAGTAGAAGGCTACTTCCTAGAGGAGGTAGGATTCCAGAATCTATGTAAAGTCAGAAATGGCAAATACAGGGCACGTGTGCTACTTTTCTCCCAATCTACACCTGTAGCAGACATTACTAATCAATCACAGCTCAGAGTTTAGACACAAAAATCTTCCCAACACAATACTCCAAGGACCACTAACACTCAGAATGGGTTTATGAGATGATATCCATTTCCTATATCTGCTTGGGCTATTCTTGGTTGGCTTGGAGGTTTGAGAAGGTGTTGTAGGGAATGGATGTAGATGAGCAAACATTCTAGGCCTATAATACTGCCATTGAGAAAGTGGTCAGGCTGGCTGGCACCAAAGGAGGTTTAGGCAAGATGTGTCCTAGGTAAGTAGAGGCAGAACATGGGGGAGAGATTGCCATGCCCTCTTCACTCTGCCTGAGGGAGCTTGGTTTCCTCTGATAATGTGCCTGTCTTAGGGTCTCCTCAGCATAGTCAGGACAGACCCGTCCCTCCCAAAACAATTTCCCAAACTATAGTTGAGACAGAGAAGTATGAATCATTGAGGAAACTCGACCCCAAATCCACACCAGGCCAAGAGAAGCACTTTATAAACCGAAGTACATGCCCACTCAAGCTAGGGCATGTACTTGTTCTTGGCCCAGCCTCTGCCCTCTAGGCCTTGTGCCATCCACCTTGGCTCCACATTTCAGTTGCCTATTGCCTGTGATGGGCACCGTCTTAGTTCCACACTCCAGGACCTCAAGGCAACAGGTCCCCAGTGGTGAACTTGACCTTGCAATCACACCTTTAAGGGAATGTTCCAAGACCCTCCAGCCACCTGAGACCCTGCTGAGTCTGTTGCCCTTCCCCCCACCAGGTGACCTCCTCCCAGCCGACGGCCTCTTCATCCAGGGAAATGACCTCAAGATTGATGAAAGCTCCCTGACCGGGGAGTCTGACCAGGTGCGCAAGTCTGTGGACAAGGACCCCATGCTGCTGTCAGGTGAGATGTGGCCCAACGGCGGGCTCACTCCCATTGCCAGTTCCCGCCTCAATGCTGCGCGGCCATCTGTGTCCCTGTCATGAGGCTGGAAGTTCTCAGAGATTTGTTCCTTGGCTCCAGACAACAAACAAACATACTTTGAGCCAACTGTGCACTCAGCACTGCTCCAGGCCCTGGGGATAGTACAGTAAATAACGTCAACAGAGAATCCCTGCCCTCACAGAACTTACTTTCTAGTGACATGGCCTTCTGGAAAGTCAGACACCAAAGCCTGTTCTTGTCAGGGATAGGTAAGATTCCCTCAGGTAACAGTTATTTTGGGCACCTACCATGGGCCAGGCACTCGGCTTGGTGTAGGGATACAGCAGGGAGTGAGGCTGATGAAACCGCAGCCTAGAGAAGCTTGTGGTGTAGTGAGAGGAGATGGGCATTGCAAAGCCCCCAGAGGGTGGTAGGTATATGATGGAAATAAAGCAGAACAATGGGAGGCAGGTGGCCGGGGCGTCAGGGAAGGCCATGTTTGAGTTGTGTTGTGAATGAGGAGAGAGAGCTGGCTTTGTAACTTGAGGGTGAAATATATACCAGACGGAGGGAACACCAAGTGCAAAGACACTCAAGCAGGAAGATTGTGAGCAAAATGGAGATGGTGGAGGGCCCAGATGTTGTGGGCCATGGTCGGGAGCTTGGAAATTTTCTAAGTGTGATGAGAATCAGCTGAAATAGTTTTCAGCAGTGAACTGGTCACACATACATTTTTTAAATCTGCCTCTGGCTGCTGCAGGGGGAAAGAGAGGAGGCAGAGAGACCTTACAGAGGTGAGTCCCCCCTGGATGAGACACCCGTCTAACAGGGACACAGAAAGGGTCTCCTTGTCCAGCACTGCTCAGCAAACATCCTCTGAGCAGCAGCTGTGCTGGGCCAGGCCCTGTGCTGAGCACTGGACCCAGGATGACTCAGAGCCTCCCCTGGCCTTGAGAGCCCCCAGCTCACAGAGGCTAGGGGAAGCAGACTTGCAAACAGATCATCCACAGTAGAAGAGTGAGAGAGAGGTGAGAAAGCCAAAAAAAGGAGCAGAACTACCCAGAGTGGGATTGCCCAGGGTTCTAAAGAGTAGGAACTCACCCAAAGTGAGGAGAAAGGGCCTCTTAGTAGAGACAAATGTGTGCAAAGACACAGAGACCTGAAGGAATATGGGATGTCCTTGCAATACAAAGAGAAAGATCAACAGGTCTGCAGGGTAAGATGGTAAAAAGAAATGAGAATCAGAGCTGGGGCATTTATTTATTCAGAATTTATTTGACGAATATTTATTTAGTAGCTACTGTGTGCCAGTGGTTGGTGGGACAAATAATGTCCATGCCATCCTGAAGGTTAGAATCTAGACAATAAAGGAACAAGCAAGCAAATATATAAGGTAATTTCAAATATTAAGATGAAGTCATTAATTATAATGAAATAGAAACTCTGAGGAAAGGGATAGGAAACCTGTTGGTCAGGGAAGGCCTGTCTGAGGAGGTTGCTTTAGAGCTGAAACCAGCACAATGAGAAGAAAGAACATTCCAGGTGGAGGGACAGCAAGTGCAAAGGCCCTGGAGTCTAAGAAATCATAGAAAGCCTTGAATGCCTTCTTGGAATTTAGGGCCACATGAGGGTTCTGTAAATTGTTATGGCCCTGTGGCCCTGGTTCTGACCCCCGAGCTGAAGTGGTTAGCAGAGAGGCAGTCATCCCTGGGAGAAGTGGCCCGGTGGTCGTCTGAATCAGTAGAAGTCAGGTGGAGCCCCTGAGCCTAAATGAATGGGTGACAAATGTTCTAGACAGTTTGGAGAAGGGAAAGGAGGGTACCTTGCAGGAGGCTGAGGAGAGAAAATGTTTGTTCATAATCACTGACTTGATATACCCCAGACCAGCCAAGGAGATGGGCACTGTTGCAAGGAGACTCTGGAAGAGACTTGGAAGGGGCAGAGATAGATGGGAAGTCAGCTAGCCAGCCCAAGCCAAACGAACTTTTTTAGTCTTAATCTTTACTTCTAGCTGGAAGCCCAGGCAAATAGTGTGGACTCCGGGCCTCTGGATGTCAGGAGACAGCAGCCAGGGTCCCTTGAGAAGTCCTTGTGTGCAAGAGAAAGCAGGATGTGCTAGAGCCTGGGAGATTCTGGTGGGTTTGTACTGAGTCTTGGATTGCTGGTAATCCAGTGGTCTTCACTGGAGCTCTATCCTGTTTCAGTATGGAAAGTGTGCCCTCCAACTTTGCAGAGACCATGAGTGCAGGGAGGATGACAAAAAGAAACCAAGAGGCAGGACCCACCGAGATTGCCAGAGTGCAGGGTGAGCTAGACGGGAGAAAGTGACCCTTGGCCGTGAACTGCAACACTGGTGTTCAGAAGCACAATTGCATGGGGCTGGGAGGGAGGGGCAAGTGGCTTAGCCCAGGCTCACGGAGAGATGTGGCGGAAGAGGGAGGGGGTAGAGTCAGCCCAATAGAAGGCAGTCTAATTAGGAATAGAAGAATTCTGAAGAATTCTATAATAGTTTGAACCATTCTAGACAAAAGAGGCTGCCAAAAGGTAGTGAGTTCCTGTAGCCTCACAATCAGTGAGACTGATTGTGTGTGAGCAGAACCTCGACAGGCTGTGGAGTGCTGGGGGTTTTGTAGGGTAGACCCAAGCCCTGGATGGCCAGTGCATTCAGTGCCCTCCCAGGCATACACGTCACAGATTCATCACACCCACCATCGCCCTGCACCTCTGCTGGAGATGCACCTTACTTTGTTCCCTCCGCCCTGCCCCAGCTGAGGCTGCCCCCTCCTCCTAGATGGCCCTCTCCCTTCCTTGTTACACATTTAACTCAGGTGCATTTGCTCAGGCCCACCTCCTCCAAAAAGCTTTCTTTGCCCACCACTGCCCTTGGACAGTCACCCCCAGACGGCTTGGGACTCCCATTTCATCCTACGGCACCCACACTGTGCTTGGTCCATTCGAGCACAGCCCCCTAACATGGGCTGAGTTTGGCTGAGTGCAGACTGTCTTAGATAAAGTGAAGAGAAGAATGCATCCAGTCCCACCACCCAAAGAGATCTACTGGTCTCACTTGTATGGGTCCCATCCAGCCTTGGCCATATGCAGATGGACAGACACCATCATCGTTGCAATGCACCTGTAACTCCTCCTCTCACCGAGAGCCGTCCAGCAGCTGGAAGCCCTGAGCGTGAAGCTACCAGGAGCTCCGTCCCTGGGCCCCGCACGGCACAGCAGCTCAAGCACCATCTGCCAGAGAGAGGAGGGAGGCTGAGGCTCTTGTAGAAAAGGCCAGGTTGGGCTAGACTGAGGCAGATCTGGGCTTGGGAATGAACTCACTGTGTGGCCTTGGGCATGCTGCACCCCTTCTCTTGACCTGTGAGGACTGTGGGGAGGCCCCGGTGTGTGATGTAGGGGAAGCCGCTCCCTAGCCCTGTGAGAGCTGACAGATGCCCATGACAGATTGGTTCCCTCCCCATTCCTTAGGTGGAGCCTGGACTTGGGTAGTGAAACAGGTCTAGGTTCAAATCCCTACTGCCTCGTTTGCTGGGAGACCCTGGACAGGCTTCTTACCCTGTCTGAGCTTCTAGTTCCTCGCTTATAAAATGAGGTGACCCCCAGCTGATGAGGTTGTGTCAAAGTGTCCATTTCCCCCTCTCTTCTCTCATCCTGAATATCTCCCCTTTCCCCTTCTCTGAGCTTCCCGCATCCAGCTCCTCCCCTCCTTCAGCCTGCATGAGCCTGCCTCCTCCAGGGGGTTTTCCTTGATTGTTCTCTTCCCCAGCACTCTGAACTCTGGATAACTGCCATCTGGATGCTCGTTTTTGTGCATGACAGACACGTCGGACCTTTCCCTGGGCGGGGAGGCCTGCGGGGCCTTCCAGTTGAATGCCCCCTGGGGAAGAGAAAGGGACCAGGCTAGGGGCACCTGCGGGGTCCTCATGGTTGTGCAGAAACCCCCTTGGGGTGTCTGACACACTGGTGCACCTTACAGGAAGGCAAAGAACACTCTGGCGCTGGGGGCAGTCGGCCCAAGCATGCCTAGCCTGTGACCCTGGACAGGTCCATTCACCTCCCTGAGCCCCCATGTTGGTGTCTGTGCAGTGGAGGAGTTGCTGGGGGCCCTTCCCTCCTGCCTACCCCACAGGGCTGTTGTGGGGACCCCATGCATGGATGGATGTCACTGTCCTTTGTAAATGGTACTGCTGTGAGGGGCTGTGTGGTGTGGAGCAAGCACAGCATTTGGAGGCAGAACACCCAGGTCCCAAACCTCTGTCAGCTCCAGCCGTGACCTCTGCCCCTCAGGTCCTCAGTCTCCCCATCTGACAAACGGGCACAGACCAGCCTTCAGAAAGACTTGGATATGCCCAGGGACCGGGGCACAAAGAAAACAAAGAAAATCCCAAAGGCCGGGAGCTCATCTCCCAGGATGGACAGGCAGACACAGGCCAGGCAGAGTAGAATGTTCAGGAGGTACAAGGTCGCCCCTGCATGGGCTCAGCAGGGAGAGCACAGCACCAAACCAAGAACATGACTACTTCTCACTGCTGCCCGCAGAAGCCCCGGCCCCAGTGTGGCCACAGCGTTCACAGTGCAAGGGGAGCCAGAACCCACATTTCATGTACACTCTCCCAGTGTTTAACTGTTGGCGAGAAATCCCCATTTGTTTAACAGGCCATGTGGATCAAGCAGCATGTAGGTGAGCCCTGGAGGGCAAACTCTGACCTGGGCATGTTTTTGTTTTTTGTTTTTTGTTTTTTGTTTTTTTTTTTCAGTTTTCTATTTTAAGACCATTTCAAACTTTCAGGAGAGTTGCAAGGCAAGTGCAAAGAACACCTGAATGTCCTTCCTTCTGATTCAGCTGTTGCTACCATTTTGTCCCATTTGTTCCCAGGAGCCTCCCTGTATCATGCAGTCATGATGGCCCTTTGCCCCCTGACGCTTCAGGTGTATCTCTAAAGAAATGTGTGACCACAGCACAGCTAGCCACTCAGGAAGCTCAGCATTGATGCAATACCGTTACCAGAAGGTTCTATATAGATTCACATCCATCGACTGTCCCCACAGCATCCTCCAGGCCAGGACCCACTGCAGGACCTGTATGGCCTGCCCTTACCCCTCTTTTCATGGAAAGCCAGTAGTTTCTGATGCCCTGGGGTCCTGAATCCCCTGAGAGTCCTATGGAAGTAGTGGTCCCTCTTGTGAGAAAGAAATGCTCCAACTTGTGACTTGGCAGCCTTCCAGGACATTTGTAGTTCCCTAGAGAACCCTGGTCTGGTCTCAATTTGCAGCTGGGGAAACTGAGGCCCAGAGCAGGAGTGTAAAGCACCCCAGAAAGCAGGGCCAGAGCAAGACCCCAGCCCTCTAGCTTCCCAGCCCCGAGCTCTCCCTGCAGCCTGCATGTGCAAGCTCATCTCTGAGGACCCTGGGACTTTATGACCCAGCAGCAAGGCCCATTTGGAGCATTTATACTAAATTCCATTGGGAAACCAATGACTAGGCGACCTCTGTGTGGCCAGGGAAAGGACAGGGGCCAGGGGGCCGGGGTGGGGGGTGTCCCCAAAAGCAGCAGGGCCTAGCTCCAGCAGGCCCATTGGCTCCACCCCCGGCAGGACCCCCACCCACCTCCACCACCCCTGGAGCCAGAGCGTTAACAGCAGGAAGTTGCACAGGACATCGGCAGACCCTCTCAGGCCTGCTGCCCACCCTACCCAAGCGGAAGGCCAGGCATGGAGAGCCGGACCTGCCACCACTGCCACCGCCTCCAGGGAGCCTGGGACGACACCGTGACTGCAGGAAGGCCCAGTCTGCCGCTCGGCCCGCGCTCTCTCCATTACACTACCCTGCCTCTTCTCCATGAGAGGCAGCGGGGTGTAGTGGATAGAGCACGGGTTCAAGTCCCGGCTCCACCACTCACAGCTGTGTGATCCTGAGCCATTACTCAACCTCTCTGAGCCAGAGAGGCCACGGGGTGGGGAGGGGCTTGGGGTTGTACTTGCACCAAACCTACCTCACAGGGCTGTTGTGAGGAGGACAGGCTTTGGGGCGCTGAAATGCTTTGCCAACTGTCTGGTGCTCTGCAAGCATGTGTTATTACTGTTATTAACTGTGTTGATAACAATAATGATGAAGGAACCACTCCAGGCTGGGAACTGCATTGGCTTTCCTTGGTGCTTAGGCCTGGAGGCAGATGAGAATTCCCAAATGGCCTTTATCCCTTCTTCACATCTCTGCCCCCAGAAAGAGGCCTCTCCCCTCTCCCGTCCAGAAAGAGGCCTGGGAATTCAAAACCAGGAGAGCCCTAGGTTCAAGCCCCAATCTGTGCCTCATGTGCTGTGCAACCTCAGTCAGCCATTTGCCCTCTCTGGGCTCCGAAGCTTCCTTCTGTAAAACTAGCCGCCCCCCCTCCCCAGCTCTGCCACTGGTGGCTCAGACTACCCCATTTGCCACTGCATGGGGCTTTGGGTCCGAGACTGCTGGCATCTGGACCAGGTGGGGGCTGTCTCCTGCTGCTCGGAGCCAGTCTAAGGCAGAGCTGGCCTTTGAGCCAGCCTTCGAGAAGGTTCTGGCCCAACCTCTGCTGCCAGATCAAAAGCCAGGCGACTCCCCTGTGGGGGGAAGAGAGGAAGGTTCAGGTGGGACAGGTCAGCTGGTTGGTGGGAGCCACAGTGTTCCCTGGGCCCAAGCTCCTCTCTCTATCATGCATGGATGGCTGTTGGGTGGCTGACATAGCTCCCCCTCTGTTCCCTGCTTCCCTCTCACTCCTCAGAGTGGTCCCAGACAGCTCTGCCTCCAGCTTCTCCACAAACCTTCCCAGCAAGGTGGAAAGAGCTGGTGCCACATCCCTGGTCCACGCCTGTGCCACCCTCCCATGACGGATGCAGCCATGACCTCTCCAGGCTGCTTCCCTGTCTGAAATGGGAGTGACGATGGTCACTCACAGGGTGATTATGACAGCCCCGTGGAGAAAGTAGCTCAGACAATACTTAGCACATAGGGACCACTCACTACATGTTCCTGCTCTCCCTCCTTGACCCAGAAATACTCCCAGTTGCTCCCAACTGAACACCAAGAAGACCCCTAGCTTGCAGCCTTCCACTCCAATCTTACCACGATGCAGCGTCTCTCCTGCTCTGCCCCTCACAGCCCTGAGCCTCAGCCCAGTGTATCTGCTGCCATCACACTGGTCCACCTCCCTGCCCTTGCCTGGGCTGAGCCCCCCCATCAGTCCACTGGGCCCAGGCTCTCTGCCATCTTGTGTTGTGGTTGATCTGTGTTCTGGTCTGCGCCCTTTGACCTTAGCTACACTGTGAGCTCCTGGAGGGCAGGGACGTCCCTTTGGGCCCCAGGACCTGGCACAGAGTTGGCATTCTACCACATCTGTCCATCAAGTGAAGAATTGTGACCCTGGGCAGGTAACGCCACACACAGTCTGTCCACACAGGCCTCTACTGGCCCCGTCCCGAACCAAGATCCAAACTCCTGAGATGCAGCATTTTCATGGAGACTACCCTATGCCCCCAGGAGTGGCCCTATCTCTCTGGGACCCTTGGTGCCCAGACTTCATCGCTGAGAAGTGGTGGCATAAGTTAGACCTCCCCGTTGTCCTCAGGAGAGGGCTGGCCTCAGTTCACACAGCAAATCAGAAGCAGACAGCAGACTGGTTCCCGGGTCCCACACGCCCCTCGGCTCAGAGTGCTGTCTATCTACCCGCCCCCGGTGCTTGTGTATTCTGAGGGACTCCATGAGACTAGAGGAAGTGGAGGCTACAGGATGGTGCCAGGGGACCATGGACATGGAGGTCCTGGTGCAAAGCCCTGCCAGCTGCCCCCACCCCCCCATCCAAAGTGTTCTCACCTCTGCCACTACCCAGAGACCCTGCAAGGTTCCTTTGGGAGATCTAGTCAACTGACCTTGACTTGGTTCCACCATTAGAGCTGCAGCCCTTGGGGTCAAATATTGCCCTTTGAGGAGTAATCTGGAGCTGGGGTACAATTGCCACAGGGGGTGACCTGTTCCATTCAGTTCTTCCTTTGCTAGGAGGGGCAGCAGGCTCTGAGGTCCTGGTAGGGGGAAGGCATGGCCCAGTGAGAGGTAAGGAAGAGTGCGAGGCTGGGATCTATCTGACCCTTTGCAAAACTATAAGGATGGCCTCTGAAGGGTGTGGAGATTCTCCATCCTAAATGTAATATGTAGCCACCAGGGTAAATACCAAAAAAGGAGGCAGCAGTTAAAAAAAAAAAAAAAAAAAAAAAAGTGCTGGGGTCCCAGCTACAAGCTGGTCTCTGCTAAGGGGAGACTCCCCCTCAGAACCACCCTCAGGAAGCTTACAGTCTGCCGGCGGAGGGGGGCAGGACTGGAAGCGCCCCCAGGGGAAACTGCAGGGGAGGGCAGTTCAGAGGAGAAGGATGAAGTGGAGGTCAGGGAAGGCCACCTAAGATGAGCCTTCATCCTGAGCCTCGAGGAGGAGGTTTGGGGCCAGAGGAGGGAGAATGGCACTCGGGAGGGGTAAATGTGAGCCAAGGTGAGGGACTGAACACTAATCCCTAGTGACTTGCATGCTCCCAGAGCAGAGGCCACAGGGCAGGAATTGGTGGTTAAGGGTCAGAAGCAGACTGGGGTCTCACCCAGTGCACGCTGAGATGCTACTGAGGGTGTCTGGGCTCGGGGACAGTGGTGAGAGCCATGGCGGGGGCAGGGCATGCGGCTGGAACACAGCTCCCCAGCCCGTTTAATGCTGGGTCTGGAGGACCACCCTGAGGCTCATCTGAGACTGAGCAGGGCATGTGCTGCACCTTCACCCTGTGTCCCCTTGTCCCCGTGTCCCACGCTGTGGCCACAGGCTGCCTCCTTGGGTTCCTCCTCCCTTCTCCCGGCCTCCCAGGGCAGAGCTGCCGACTCCCTGCTGTGATGGGACTGATTAGATTAGAAGGTGATTTGGGTCTGATTATCTAAGGTGGAAATTGGCCCCCTGTGTATTTTTCCATCCTGCTTAGGGCCGGGGAGGTGGGGACTGGCCCCCCCTATTACCACCCGGGCAGAGCAAACATTTTCCGAATGTGTTTGAGACAAGGGTGCAAGGGCCTGGCTTCCTGAAGTGCAGTCCACTCGAGAGAGAGGGGGGTGTTCAAATCCTGGCTCTGCCCCCACCAGCCAGTGACCCTGGGCAAACCCCTTCTCCCTGAACCTCAGTTTCTCCTCTGTAATCGCAGGGCCACGGTGAGGACTGATGAGATGAGGGCCTGTGAAGGGGTTAGCTTGATGCCTGGCGCACAGAAGGCGGCCTGTGGAGGTCAGGGCTGGCCATGGCCACAGCCATCTGCACTCTGAGACAGTGCAGTGTGTTACTCCCTTGAAAGACCTGGAGACGTCCCCTGCCACGTGACCTCCTTGGACCCCCCCCCCCCCACCCCCCCCCTGTCTAATACTGCCAATATTTCACGGTGCCCGCCCACTGCACACTAGGTGAGCCAGCGCACAGAAGTCTTGTCAGCAAGTTAAAATTACCAAGTCCTGTCAGTGGGCCTTGGTTCTCCCAGTTTGTGCCCCTTGGGCAAGTAGACAGGCTCCGGGGTCTGCCTGGGCTGCTCAGCCTGCCACCAGTGTCCGAAGTCATCCTGTGGTCCCTTCTATTCCCTGCTCAGAGACACAAGATTACTGTCCTTCTGTCCTGGGAATGAACAAGGAGTCAGCTGAAGAGCTCACCATCTGAACATCTGGGCTCCATTTCAGCTCACTTGGCTTCGTGCCCCGTGTGGGAGCCTGCATGACTTGGTTTACCCATGCACAGATAGACAGACTGACCTTTACCTGCCATGAAGGAACTCACTGGAGAGTGTCCATCTGTCTGTCTGTAAAGCATTTTTGAGATCATGAGAGATGTTAGAGGACAAGGGGCTAGAACACACACATACACCCATGTGCACACGTCTGCCTTCGGCTCAGGTCATGATCCCAGGGTTCTGGAATCAAGCCCCACATCAGGCTTCCTGCTCGGTGGGGAGTCTGCTTCTCCCTCTCCCACTCACCCTGCTTGTGTTCTCTGTCTCTCTCAAATAAATAAATAAGACCTTTATTAAAAAAAAAAAAAAAAGTCATCAGGGCCTTTTAGCCCTCAACCCCAGTCTGCTGCTTCCTGAGCAGCCTGATGGTGGCCTGAGACACTCCCCTCTCTGCTGGGAAAGGAAATACGCACTGCATTGAAGAGAGCTTTCTACCCAGGGGAGTAAAAGTTTAAATTTAAAATAAAAAATGGGTGCCCAAAGGTGCAAACTGCACTTACACAGATTCTTGACTAAACAGTGGGGCCACTAGCAGGCCAAGGGGCCCTCCCCAGGGGTGCCCAGAGCCTGCTGCAGGGACAGCATGCAGGCCGACCCTATGAGTAGCCTGTGGGTCTGTGAGAGCTCCTAGGGCACAGTGACACGTCCCCTGCACCAGCCTGAGGACAGAGGGCCAGCTCTGCCTGCATCTCTGTTGGGACCAGGCCACAGTAGCAGTGAGCCATGTCCCGGGCTGGGTCCCAGCCGCCCCCCACCCCACCCCAGCCTCACCTGTTTCCCAATTAAGGCCACGGCTTCAGCGGGTTTGCTTTTTTTTTCCAACTCTTTTATCATGGTAAAATACATATAAAATGTCCCGTGTTGAGCATCATTAAGGGTACAGGTCTGTGGCATTGTGGACCTTCACGCCATTGTGCCACCGTCACCACTGTCCACCTCTGGCACTCCTCATATTGCAAAACCGAACCTCCAGAGCCACTGAACAGCAGCCCCCTGAAAGTCCCCCTCCCCGGCCCCTGACAACCACCACTCCATTCTCTGTCCCTGCAACTTTGACTGCTCCACGGAGCTCCTGCGGCAGAATCCACAGCAGCTGGCCTTCTGTATCTGGTATCTTGCACAGAGCGTAATGTCCTTGAGGCTGATCGTGTGGTACCTTGTGTCATAATTTCCTTCCCTTGGAAGGCCAAATAGTATTCCACTCCGTGTATATAGCACAGTTTTCGGCAGCTTTACCATTCGTTTTATCCTCACTCCAGCACGAACCCCCCAAGTGAACCTTGGACCAGCTGCCCTCTGCACCTGCAGGTCGTCGGCGGGGGGGTGTCTCTATCACACAGCAGCTGACACAGAAACCCCAGGGATGAATAAAAGTGGAGCCACTCTAACCAGAGGACCCCTTTGCCCTCCTGTGGCTGACCCTCCCGCCCTTCAAAACAATTCCAGGGTCCTTTAAACCCCAGTTTGAAAATCCTAATGTTCTACAAAAGAGGTTTTCTTGGAGCCTGGGGAGGTCTAGTGTCATCACGTGCCACCCTTACTCAGAATAAAGCTTTAAAATCCACAAAATAGGGGCGCCTGTGTGGCTCACTCAGTTAAGCATCTGCCTTCAGGTCCAGGTCATGATCTCAGGGTCCTGGGATTGAGCCCCGCATCAGGATCCTTGCTCAGTGGACAGCCTACTTCTCCCTCTCCCTCTGCCAACCACTCCCCCTGTTTGTGCTCTCTCTCTCTCTCTCTCTCTCTCTCTGCCAAATAAATTAATAAAATCTTTAAAAAATAAAAAACTTTTTAAAACCGCATAAAACAAAATGCACTGGATCACAGAGGAAGTCCATTATACTGAAATAGTTCACAGAATAAACAACTCGTGATAGGGTAACAAGTGTGCTTCTTTGTCAGCACCCTAATAAGTAGGTAGTCCAATAACCTCTGTACTTGTAAAATCATACTTGTAAAATAAATGATTGCAACAACTACAGAGTCATAGGACAGAGAACCTGTGCTCTTTGTAACACGGGTAATGGCATTGTGAGCCACTAGCACTCCAGGGGTTGGTTGCCTATGCTCAGGGCTGGTGGAAATGCTGAATTTCAGTTAGAGATTTGTGAAAAGAAAGATACCATTGTCTTCCCTTCCAAGTTCCCAGTGCCCTGAGTTCTTCCCTAGATCTTTAGAAGGGCTTTTTTAAGAGGTCCTGTCAGACAGGGTAGGGAGGTGAATCTCCGGGAGAAGGTAGTGGTAGGCCTGAGAAGTAAGGCATGGCAATATTTCAGTCCCAGGCCCACTGCAACTCTGTCCCGAAGTGAAATTCTCTTCAAAGGACCCGCCATACGTACATAGTTTGAACCCGGACCGTGGGGGGCACCCCAGGGCTTCGGCAGGCAAAGAGCCAGGAGCTTTCCGGGACCCAGTTCCTTCCACTCCTTTGGGGAGGGGGCTTGGGCCCATGCAACGGTAACTTGGCTTTCGTCTCCTTCCCCAGGGACCCATGTGATGGAGGGCTCTGGACGGATGGTAGTGACTGCCGTGGGTGTGAATTCTCAGACAGGCATCATCTTCACCCTGCTGGGGGCTGGTGGTGAGGAGGAAGAGAAGAAAGACAAGAAAGGTAAGCACGACCCCTTTACGGACCAGGAGAGGAGCTCTTCAGATCACTTTTTTTGTTGTTTATTCATTCCCTCCACAAAATGGTTATTGAGTGCCTTCTATGTCCACGCCCTGTGCCAACGGCTGCCTCCTGCATCCCGGAGGCCCTGCTTGGGCCGTGACAGTCTGTCGGTTCCATCTCCAGGGTCTTGTCCCGGTCTCTGTCTGTCCGGTCATGTCATGGAGGACCCTCCCCCCACAGGCCAGGCTCAGGGTGCTGAGCACTTGGCTGATTCTCCAGCCTCTAGTGGGACCTGGTCCCTTCATCAGCCCCAGTAGGGAGTAGAAAGCCCCACCTGCCCTCACTCCTACCACTATTCTCAACTCCACAGAGCAGAGCTGCAAACCACCCCCAGCATAGACTCAGCCTAGATGGGGGCAAAGGAGATTCTAGGAAAGGAGGCCAAACTTTTGGTTCCCTTTCTCACTCCCCAACACCCCGTCCCCAGAGCTGCCACCTTGCCTGGCTCCTGGCTCCTCCTTCACCTTTGAAACAAGCTTCCTACTCCCTGGGCTCCCTCTCAGCGCAGCAGGCTGGTAGCCTGGTATACCGGGGCCTCTCCGAGAAGAGGGAGGGATGCCCATCTGGCCAGGCCCCAATCCAAAGGCCCAGGCCTCTGGCTCTAGCACAACTGGCTCTTTCCCCAACACCTACACTCAGTCTCAGGGACAGACCCCTCTCACATCTTCAGTCTTTTGTCATGTCTCCTTCCCCAAGCTCCAAAAGGAGGTCTCCAACAGCCAGACCATCTGGAGTCCAGGAGAAGGAAATGAGAAAGTCGATAGCCCCTCCTTGGGGTACAGGGGAAGCCTTGCTACCTCTTGCTCTCTGCAGCCAGCCAGGCACAGAGCCTGGGTCATAACCAAAGGTTACTGGCTCCTAATGGCAATACCCCATTTTCTAGAGGGGTCCCCCTAAGATTATGGCAGCCCCGCCAGCAGGAACAGTGGAGCTGAGCTGTCCTCCGGGAAGGACAGCTTCCAGAAGCTGGAGAGAACCAGGAGATAGCTGAGGTTGAAAATATTAAGGAGACAGTCCTGGTCAAAAGGCCCGGAGGGAATCAGGACAGCATCCACACGTGAGGTAGAGGTTGTGGCTGGCTCTGACACCAGGGTGCAGACAGTCAGGCAGATAGGGGCAGTAGGCAGGGTACGGCAGGTTGAGGCAGCCTTTGCCCCTTTTCTTGGCCTCACTGGGGCCTGAGTGAGGGAAGCCGGATCTATGTTCCTATGTACCTGTGTACCTATGTTCCTATGTTCCTGAAGATTTCAGCAGGAAGACAGGCCTCTCTTGCCCTGAAGCACAGGTCAGAGTCCTTCACTGAACACACACCTGCACCCCAGTGAGGTGGGGGTCTGTGTAGAGAGAAGAAGTGGGATGTTGGGGGGGCCACAGCAGAGGAAGATAAGGGGTAGCCCAGCCTCTCAGGCGCCTGTGAGCGACATGGATGGGGACTGGGCCCCCTTTGCACTCCCATCCCTTCACCTCCACCTCCATCACGGCCCCATGTCAGGATGAGCACCGGTGTGCAGCCGTGTGTGCGTGTGTGTGTGTGTGCGCGCGCGTGAGTGTGTGGACATGCAGGTGAGGCTGTATGTGCTTCTCCTTCATTAACATGTCTCAAAAATCATCACACAGGTGTGAAGAAGGGGGATGGCCTTCAGCTACCAGGTACAGTAAGACCCCCCTCAGGGTAGATGGGGCTTTTAGAAATAGCAGCAGCCTTTGACCCCCAGGCCGTGGCCCTAGACCCCCAACACACCGTTGGAGGAGGCCCCCTGACCCTGGGACCCTCCACTGGGCCCCCATGTGATGCTGACCCCACTGGAGGAACCAGCCCCTCACTCTACCTATTTGCCCCTCAGTGCTTTTCCCTGCCCTCTGATGCACACGACGCCACCGCCGTCTCCACGCCAACCCCACACAGCCCTCCACCCCAACGCCAGTGTGTGGTGCCCCGCTCATCATCACACGACCCCACAGCCCTGCTCTCATGTGCACACCCCGCAGAGCCCAGCCCGGCTGCCTCTCAGTGCACAGCATGGGCATCTAACCCACCTCACCTTACCCTCTCCTTCCCACACAATCCATCTCCCCCCGCCCCAAGAAAGAACAACCAGAGTGCATCTGACCATCTCACGTCATTTTTAATTGCTAAACTAAGGAAAACTGGCTAGTACCTTTCTCTGTCTCATGCGCAAAGTACAACATGTTGGATGTCACCTCTTCAACGATGGGGCATCTTGTATAGGGGTAACCAAGGCGATCTTTAGAGTGCTGGTTAGGAAGGAGGAGGTGGCTGTGGGCAGTGGCCTGAGTCCAGGGCTCGAATCCTGAGTCACCGCCACCGCTGGACAGTCCCTCTGGGACACAGAGATGGTGGTCACAGCAAGTACCTGATCAGAATGGCGGGTACCTGCACCATGCCGGTTGCTGAATGTTTTGAAATGACTCCTGTCCATGGGTCCCTCTGGCCCTGATGGGCAGCCAGATGCCTTCTCCTAGAAGCTTCTCTGATAGGAACCTGCCTGATTGGCATGGCCAGAGCGGTACATCGGTCCAGACCTTAGTACAGAACGGTGCCATGCTACCTAACCACATTTATCATCTGCCATGTTTTATTTCAAAGACCCTCCATGTCTGAGTTTTTTTTTTCCCCTGATTTTTATGACATTTCTATGGGAACGTTCCACCCCCACCCTCCTAAATTTGAGTTTCCTGATTTCCAACAGAGATTTTTTTTTTTTAAGAATGTAGTCATGTTATTTCCCGCAAGTTGGTTCATGTCTATTGTTGTTGCTGTTCTGCATTGTTGCTTTTCTCCATTGTGACACACTGCATTTTCCATCCCTCCCACCCCCGCAGCGGCCGATGGTGCAGCAGGTTCAAATGCTGCTGATAGTGCAAATACCAGCCTAGTCAATGGTACGTCTCCGATGGCGAGCTCTCGGTCTCGGTTGGATGGGCGTCTCTCTCCCCCACCCCCAACTCTGGGCTTGCCTCTCCCTGTTCTGGACTGCACAGATCTTGGATGTGCATGGGCAGCTCTGGGACAATCATCCTCCCACGTGGGGCAGGCGCTTAAGAGAGAAGCCACCAACGGGGAATCAGCTCCGCGCCTGCTTACGGCAACCCAAATGGCACTGGCTCCTATGGGGCCTTAACCCCCAGTGGAGCCCAGAAGAGGGACATACCCTGGGCTTCAGATTTGGCTCCCAAGAAGCAGCATCCCACCCGTCGTGGCCCTCTCCTAAGCACACTCCTGGCCCCCGCTTGGGGAAGAAGGCCTGGGGTCAGGACCTGGGCTGAAGCTGGCATCTGGGTCCCTAGTGAAGTCTCCAGTCCTGGACTTGAAAATTTCCTCGAGGCAGGGGACCCAGGCCGGGGTTCAGCTCTTTGGCCCCACCCCACAGCATGGCTGAGCCACTGATAAACATTTCTTCCTCTTCTTTTTCTCTGAGTGAACGGGCAGGGGGCTCGCTTGGGCGCGGGCCTGGTTCTATCCCTTGGAAGTGGACTGGTGTTTCCTGCTGTTGCCTGTGCTAGAGCATTTGTCCTGAGTCTCTGCATTCTTATGGGCCCCCTCGGGGCTGAGGGGTGGTGGTGGTGGGGCAACCACGGTAACCTGGGATCTGCATTTTGACCTCCTTACCCACAGGCAAGAAGGAATTCCATTCACTTGCCTCCAGACCTTTAGAGGATTTCTTATTTCTGTACCCTCCCATCTTCAGAGTGATGAGGCTTCTGTGTACTCAGATAGGTCCCCTGTCCCCAGATTAGGTGGCATGATAGTCACCCAAGCTGAGAGCTATAGGGCTTGATCATAAAACAGTTGCCCTGGGGAACTGAGGGAAGGGAAAAGCCTTTCTTGCAGCATTGCTACACGCAAGGCACTGGGCTGCGGGTTTCTCATCCATTATATCATTTCCTCCTCACCACTCCTGGAAGATGTGGAGGTCTTGTCCTACCTCATACTCCCATCCCCTGCCCCAGACCTCTGGCTGGGCCACCTGCATTCAAAATGACCAATGATGGAAGCACCTTGTAGATGTCAGGGGCCAAGAAAGACACTTCTGTGAGCTGCGCCTTGCTAATTTGGGTGTGGGTCTATTTCAGGCACCGGAGGAGAAAGGAGAACAGCTTGGGGTGTGGGAGGTGTCATGCGTCAGGGAGGGGTGGCGAGGGATGACAGGGAGAACCAATATAGGCAAACCCAGGCAGGGGGAGAAGGAAACAGGAGCTGGCATCCTGCTTCCCACAGAGCAGTGAGCGCACTGGGCTCAGTGAACATACAGACTGCATCCAGGCTGGTCCATCCTAAAAAAAGTCTGCTTCACTTCCAAACTGTAGCAGAAAACTCCTGGTATCCTGAGAAAAACTGCAGGAAAGATGGGGAACTTGACTACCTACTGTATGCCAGGCATTTTGCAAACATTTCCTGCTCATAGCCTCATTTGATCCTCATGACAACCCTGTGATACAGAGTTTATTGTCCCCACTTTAAAGATTGGGATACTGAGGCTCAGAGAGATCAAGACACTAGCCTAAGATGACAGAACAAGAAAGAAGCAGACCTAGGATTCAAACCCAGGCCTGCTGGCTCTAAAGTGCATATTCCACTTCCTGATCCAGGGTTTCCTGAAAGAGTGTGTCTTGTAAACATCACAGGAATATTAATAGATCCTGCCCCCAAGAAAAGGATCCTGTGGTCAGAGATGTTTAAGAACCATGGGACAGAATTGGTCTCTTCCTTATTGCAGGACTTCTCAGAGCCTTGAATATGCTGGTATATAGTGGAAAGTTAGCCATGGAGGGCTTCCCAGGCTGATGTGGCTGCAGGACATTTTCTGGCTGAATCTTGTGGGATTGGTTTGTCTCTGTAATATATTTAGGGAAATAGTACTCTAAGCCATTGCTACTCAAAATGTAACCAGAGGACCAGAAGCCTGGACATCTCCTAGGAGCCTGTTGGAAATGCAGAATCTCAGGCCCAACCCCAGACCCACTGAACTAAAATCTGCATTCATATAAACTCTCCAGTCTAGGGCCATACCACACTGAATGTGCCTGATCTCATCTAATGAGCTTTCCAGGCTCCAGACCAGAGTGTATTAAAGGTTGAGAGGTGCCTGGCTGAGCCTTGGTCAATGAGAGAATTAACCATTCCTTTTCTTCCTTCCTCTGAGCCAAATCAGGATGATTGGCTATAGAAAACACACTTACCTGGCAGTAGTCCCTCTGAGCCCACCCCCACCAAGCCCCCTCCCAGCTGAAAGCGGGTGTGTTCCATTCATCTTGGAGCCATTATGATGGCCATTATCATTTTATTATTTCATTTACACTGATTAACATACCACTGTTCAATACGTTGCTTGTAATCACGGTTAGTAAATACACCACTCTGAACTCCAGACATTAACAGGGCACTTGGTGATGCTTTTCCTAAGCATCACTTTGGTCGACATTGTCACATGTCACAGAGGAAGAGATGGAAGCACAGGCAAGAGAAGTAACATCTCCCAGTTCACCTCATTAGTGCTCTGTCTCCCCAAAGCTTGTTTATCAGGTCACCTCACCATCGAGCCTCCACACACACACTTTTCACACCCATGGCCCATAACAGACCTATTTGTCAAAGCTGTGTCTGCATCAGATGTGGGGTGGGGGGGTCTCCGAGTCTCCGCCCAAGTTCCCCACCCCAGCTTCCCTGCAACAGCCCCCTCTCCCGGGTCATGCACGGAGCCAGGTCTGGCTGTCCCCCCATAGTTCCAGGGGCCAGGCGAGCTCCACTTTGGCTGAGAAAAGCCCTTGGCTTCTGAGAAACCAGGCCATGTGCGCAGAAGCACCCCCACAACACTGCTCCCTCCCTTGAACATATGCACTGGTGATTATCTTTCTGGCCACGTGATCACTGTGGAAATAAAAGAGGAAATTGCTAGCTTGGTTAATGGGCGCACACATGGGCTATTGCATTTGATAATATGCAATGCAAATAAGGCCCCTTTGTGTCTTCTAGAACCAAGTATGGAAGAGGAGTCCTCCCATGCCCTTTAGCCCAGTTAGTAAAATTATTTTTAAAAAGAAAGATAATTATTGTAGTTCATTCCTGTTGGCTCTAAAAAGTTTTTTTCTGTTTTGTTTTTAATCCAGCAAAAAGAACTTTGCAATAGAGCAATGGGGGCCTTCTCTTTCCGCCCCCAGGGTGGGTCCCTGACCATTTGCCGTGAGAGGCAGTGGGAACAGCCCAACATTTCCCCTGGAGAGGTAGCACGGGGCTGGGATCCAGGAAAGCCACTTCTCCCCTCCGAGTCACTTTCAGCGTGATCTGGTGTGGGTGAGGACAGTGTTGTGGAACCAGTAAGGTAGCCACAGGGTTATCATCAGGACACTCCAGAAATGAGAGCTGTCTCTGAACCTCTCTTGGCCTCAGTTTTCTCATCTGTAAAATGGGAGTGCTTAGACTCCCTCCCATCCCGCCCACAGGGTATTGGGGAGATGGGCAAGAGAGGAACCCTACAAACTGCAGAATGCTAAATGGGCAAGTGGTTATGACTAAGGCCACTGTCAGGTGCTCCAGAAGCTGAATGTTGCTTCCCTATTTTACAGAGGTGGATGTTGAGACTGGGAGAGGTAAAGCCACACAGCTAGTTCATGTCCAAACAGGGGCACACAACCACCTTGATGACCCTGCTCTGGGTTCAGAGGAGCTGAGAGCTAGCTGTCTTCTCCTCAGCTGGGGTGGAAACATAGATGGGGCCAGCTCTCCGTTAACCCCGGGGACCCGGGCAGGTCATCTGTCTCTCTGAGCCTCAGGTTGTCATCTGGAAGTGGGTGCAGGGCAGGAGTGCCCTTGTAGGGATGTGATGTGGGTTAGATGAAATCATGGAGGTTCTGTATGCACCTGGCACGTGGTGGGTTCTCACAGAACGTGAGCTGTGAGAATCACCTTCACAGCAAATGGCCAAGGGCGGCTGACCTCCGCAGACTCCTCCCAAGGTAGCGAGGCCTGTGGGCAGAGCTCTGAGTGAGCTCAGAGGACAGGCCAAGGGGACAGGAGGAAACCTCCTCTCTGTAGTGCCAGCGGTAAAGGCAGGTGTCTCAGCTGCCAACGAGGGGCTGCCAGTACGGCCCACGCTGCAAACCCAGCCCACAAGACTCTGGCCGAGACTGGAGCAGGCTGGGGGTACTCCCAGGCCACCCTGATTAGGAGGTGAGCAGCCCCAGACTCAGCCCTTTCCCCAGCACTGGCGTGCAGGGCCAGGGCAGGGGGGCACCCGGGGGAGCCCACCAGCCCTACTTGCCTGTCTGCTAGGGCCCAGGCTGGTCAGCCTCAGAATAAAGAGCATACACCCAAGTGGAGGGAGGGGTTGGCAACTTCCCAGCGGGGGCAGTGCTTGGGGCCCCTCAAAGCCTACTACTAGGGAGCTCTTGCTCAACCTTGGCATGTGTCACTCTCAGTGGAGCTGGGCGGGGGGTTGTCCTTGCTGTGGCTTCACACTCCTCCAGATGGACAAGGAGAAAGCAAAATTCTACATACATCACTCCTGGAGCCAGGAACTAAGGAACACATTGACCAAAGTCCTCCCCTTTCTAGAATGTGTGTGTGTGTGTGTGTGTGTGTGTGTGTGTGTGTGTGTGTCTTTCATTTCCTTTGCCTCCTCTCAGCCCACCAAAGCACTGACCAAATTAATCACTGGGGACCTGAGGACCTCTCTGCTTCCTGCCAGTCAGCTCTGGTCCCTTTTACCCTCAAAAGCAGTCACTTACTCAGTACCCTCAGGGCTGAAATAACTCCCACTGAAGCTCTCTCTCCAAGCCCCCAGAGAATCAGGACAGAGCCTGCAGCTAGTGCAGTGGCCAGGTTTCTTCTTGTCTCAGGCCACCCCAGCGTCCCCGTGTGGAGGGACGGAGTCGGCCCGGCCCTTCCTCCATCTGTGACATGAATGTCGGTGGCCCTGTTGCGTCTGTGATGATCGACGTGTGTTGTCTGTTCTCTGTTGTCTGTTAAAATTCTTTGTCGTGTAGGTAAAATGCAGGATGGCAATGTGGACGCCAGCCAGAGCAAAGGTAACCCTTTTGTATTCACCGGCTTCTGGGGTCCCTGCTGCCCCTCCCCCACTGGCTCTGAGAGCCAGGCTAGAAGCAGACAGGTCTGTGCCTGCAGGTGCCTGGCATTGGGGGGGAGGGGTCGGGGAGGGGATGGCTGTGATTCACATGGTGTCAGGCCCAATGGAGACATCACCCATGAGGACAGGGGCCACCTGTGAGCCAGCTCTTCCCCAGCCTTTGAGCTAGGCTACCCATTTTGCTGAAGACTTGAAGCTGGTTCTTTGGAATCCTGAGGGGCTAAGGGATAAGGCCCCAGACCCACCAGTCAGTCCTTCACCGAAGGAAGAGGAGGCTTGGCACCCAAGGATAAGGACACTTTCTTTTATCTTTTAAGCCCCCTTTGTGTCCCTCTTCTCTGGTGACTATTAATATCCCAACAACATACTCAAGAACCCCCTGGGGAAGGCCAAGGCTATCTGTCTTGTCTAAATGTGGCAAAAGCTGAGGGGCCATTTGGGGAAGGATCTCTGGGCTTCTTCAGGCCCAGTGGGGACCCCAGCCTACACCTGCTGGGAACCCAAGAACTGTGTCACTCCCTATTCACACTTGGATTCCAGGTCCAAGGCAGTCCCTGGCCCTGGGACTATGGTCTCCAGCTGGAAGAAGCAGACCCCGTATCACAGGGTGTCTGTGCCAGCCATGCAGGGGTCCAGACAAGGGAGTGAGTGTCTCAGCACACTCCCCTGGGCAAGCAGGGTGGGTGCCAGTATGCCCACCCTGCAGGCTGACCTGGCTGTGTGCGCGTGTGCGTGTGTGCGTGCATGTGTGTGCGTGTGTGCGTGTATGTGCATACTCTGCCCCCTACAGCCAAACAGCAGGATGGGGCCGCCGCCATGGAGATGCAGCCCCTCAAGAGTGCGGAGGGCGGCGACGCTGATGACAAAAAAAAGGCCAACATGCACAAGAAGGAGAAATCCGTGCTGCAGGGCAAGCTCACCAAGCTGGCTGTGCAGATCGGCAAGGCAGGTAAGCGTGCGGCCGCCGTGGACGGTGCACAAGGGGACGTGGGGTACACAGAGGGACCCCAGCCCAGGGCCCCGCCCCGAGCTGGCTCTCAGTTGCCTCATCTGCAGAGTGGGGGCTGGATTAGGGCTCTTGACTGGCCCCCCGACCCCAGCTGCCGTGCAAAGGAAAGATTGAAGAGGTTGAGGGCCATGCTAGGAGCCCAGTGAGAAGCCTCCTATCTGAGCCTCAGCACAAGCCTGATCCCCACCAAGCTGGGAGCTCCAGGTGATGGCTGGTGGTGGCCCCTCCAGCCCAGGAAGCTGAGCTCAGCTGCAAGGCCAGCCCTGCCCCTCTGACATGGCCTTGGCCTCTCAACCCGCATGAGGACACGCAAACACCAAGGCCTCCCCACCTGGCTGTCTCCCGGCTCTAATTATAGGCACCACAGCGTGGAGAAGGGAGGCAAATTACAGGCTTGGCTGTCTATATTTAAACTAGGGGCCTGGTGATAGCTCCCGGCTGCTGGGAGCTTGGCTTCCCGCCCCTGCGACTGTCAGATGGGGATAGAGTCCGCTCTGAAGTCCCACAGCTGGAGATGGGAGCGGGGGAGCGATGGGCCCAGGGATTTCCTCCAGCCTTGGCATACAGCAGACTCCGCAGAGCCACAGTA
Organism: Enhydra lutris kenyoni; assembly: GCF_002288905.1. Taxonomy (NCBI): domain Eukaryota; kingdom Metazoa; phylum Chordata; class Mammalia; order Carnivora; family Mustelidae; genus Enhydra; species Enhydra lutris. The sequence continues at coordinate 41,122,121 of NW_019154094.1, read as the reverse complement.
CCGCCACTGGGGGGCAGGGAAAGGAGCGATGAGAACCACCCACAGCCTTCAAAGCCCTTGCTCACCCCCCTCCCCCTCCTCAGCCTTGCCAAGAATGGAGTTCGGGGTCAAACACTTCTAGGTTCACATCCCACCTCTGCTTCCCTCTTGGGCTGAATTCCCTGAAGCAGAGTCTGAGGTGGATCGGTGCAGGATTTTTAGGGGCAAGGGTGCTCTCCGGTGAGACCTGTAAAGGGTAAGAGACTCAATAGGGCCACGGAAAAAGCCAGATACTTCCTGGAGAAATCCCCATCTCTGCCTACCTCTGCAGGGTCTGTCTGGTCTCGCAGCAAGGGGTCTGGGCTGTTGGACCCTCCACCTGAGCCATTGAATACTGGCCATCAGATTGGGGTGGGGTGCCGTCCCAGATATGTCCTGACAGGAGACAGTGCTCTCTGAAGTGTGGACTTCCTCTGGCAGAGTCTGCAGCTGTGCAAAGCCTCTGCAGCACCTGCACAGTGCCTACAGCTCCCCGAACGGGCCAGGGGGTCTCAGGGGATCCGAGCAGATAGCCACCCACATCTCCTAACTCTGTAGTGTTCTCGGGCCTGTGACCTTGGACAGGTCCCTTCCCTCACTGACCTCAGTGTCCTCAGCTGAAAGAGGGCTCCCTGCTCTTTCCTCCATCCAAAACACTCTTTCTGCACGTCACCCTCTGGCTGATCCTTCTCATCATTCCCCATCTACTCAAGTATCACCTCCTCCAGGAAGTCTTCCCTGAACACCCTCGCTAAAACAGTCCCTCCCCACCAGCCCGTGTTGTTCTGTTTTCTTTTTTGAAGCTTGATTGAAGTACAATCAATATGCAAAAAATTACACACATGTAATGTACATCTTGATGAATTTGGACATGGGCGTACACCCATGATGCCATCACCACAAGCAAGGTATGAAACATATCCCCCAACTCCCAAAATTCCTGTGTTCTTTCCTGGGTTTTTCTGTTTTCCTTTGTTTGGGGTCAGAACACTGAAGAAGAAATCTAGCCTCTTACCCGGTTTTGAAGTTCACAATACCATATTGTTCACTGTTGGCCCCGTGGTGTGAAGCAGAGCTCTAGAACTTCTTTATCTTGCATAACTGAAACTCTATACCCACTGAAAAACAACCCTCTCTCTCCCCCTCCCCACAGCCCCTGGCAACCAACCTTCCACTCTCTGCTTCTATGAGTTTGACTATTTCTATTCCTCATGTAAGCCCTTCCGTGTCTGCCTTCTCTCATCTAGCATCATGTCCTCCAGGCTCATCCATGGGGTTGCAAGTGGCAGGACTTCCTTCTTTTTTAAGGCTGAGTCATACTCTGCTGTGTGTCTGTGCCATGTTTTCTTGATCCATTGGTCTGCCGATGGACACGTGGGTTGTTTTCTTACCGGCAGCCTGTGTGGCTCTCTGTCACATCATCCTGCAGTTCTACACACCATTATCCCTACGTGGACGATCTTGTTCATGAGCTTTTTGCTTCTTGTCTGCCTCCCCCTCTGAAGTCTCAGCTTCTCAAGGGCAGGGAGTCTGTCCTCTCTAGGACTGTGTCCCTTGTTCCTGAATTAGGAGCTACTAGGTGCCTGGGCGGGTGAGTTGATAAATGGTACTAACCACACGTGAATGTGTGTGAGAACTATGCAGGGAGTTCAAACTGATTCCCATGGTCTCAGCACATATTTCCTGATCACCCGCAAGGTGTCGGGCACTGTGCAAGGGGCTTTACATGCATCCATCACTTTTGATCTTTGCAAAACCGCGTGAAATAAGCATGCATCCCCATTGCACAGAGGAGGAGACTGAGGCTCTGTAAGGCTCAAGGACATGCCCCAGGCCATAAAGCTATGAGATGTGGGTTAGGGTCCGCCTAGCCAAGTGTTTGGTCCCCATCTCACTTCCCAGGGCCCCCACCCTCAGAAGAGCCCCTGAGCAGATCTGCCCCCCAACCCGTGTTACAGGTCTGGTGATGTCAGCCATCACAGTCATCATCCTGGTGCTCTACTTCACCGTGGACACCTTCGTGGTCAACAAGAAGCCGTGGCTACCCGAGTGCACACCCGTCTACGTGCAGTACTTTGTCAAGTTCTTCATCATCGGTGTGACAGTGCTGGTGGTCGCCGTGCCAGAGGGGCTCCCTCTGGCCGTCACCATCTCACTGGCCTACTCGGTGAAGGTGAGAAGGAGAGGACCGGCCGGCACAGCTCGGATCAGCTGCCCCCAGCCAGGGCTCTGGGGGTGGCCTGTGGGGCAAGCGCTGGGGCCGTGAGTAGAGCTAAGAAGAAGGAAGGGAGCACCCTGGAAGCTGGGAGATGAGACATATGTGGGAACCCAGAGCTCACATGTCCTCAGGGAGGCCTATAGCAGCCCAGAGGGCCACACCCTGGCTCCAGCGACAGCCATCATTCACCCCAGCCAAGTGTTGCCTTGCAGATGCAGCCCCCCTGCATTGCCCACTCTTCACATTTTTTCCAGAGAAGCCAGAAAGCTGGACTTAATATAAGCTCTCTAGATTTTTAAACATTGATCATCAACTCCACTTTAAAAAAGAAAAAAAAAAAAACACCATAAAAAGCAGACCCAAACCCAACCCCATCACACCAAATGTAAGGAGAAGTCTGAGGTCAAAGTCCCATGGAAGCTGTGATACTTCTGCAACTTGTCTCAGAGGTTGCTCCCTGAAGTTGGGAAGAGATGAGCCTAAAGCCAAAAGAAATCTGATTTAAGGAAACCCCCTCCACTCCGGGGATGGGCTGAAAAGGGAAGAGGTTTTAAAAGCAGTTTCATGAAGGGTGGTAAGTCCATGAAAGCTGACTGTGGATACTTGGGTCGGGGGGTGGGGTGGGTGTTCCTAGTGCTCCCCAGATGGCAGAGCCCTGCCGCCCCCTGCTCCCAGGCCAAGGCCGACCATGGAGTCCGAACACTGGGCTGCGCATCTCAGTGGGTACCTCAAGCTTGGGGCCTCATTCTCTGCCGTTGGCCGCATGGTTTTCCCACCTTGGAGGCCAGGGCTCTGCACTCCTGGTCCCCAGTGCCCCAACGTCAGGATGTCCCTACAAGGATGGAGCCCTGGGCATGTTTATAAACAAGGCATTGGCTCTGAGACATTGGCAGAGCTGCCAGAGGGCACGGCGGCGTCAGTTTCCAACTTGGAATTTGGACTGGGCTTGCCGATGTAATTTCATACAGAAAAGAGATCTCCAGGCAGATGCCAGAAAGTGGCAGCTCTGGGTAAAGGATATGGCCCTTATCACCTCCTTGTTTTAGGGTTCTTGAAGAAACTCCATCTCACAGACCAAAGACCAAACGGGTTACAACACAATACTGCTTGGGGCTTTGGGGCCCAAAGATGGTGATTCTCATTAAGCCATGAGAGGGGACCCCCACAGCCACCCAGCCGAGCTCAGGGTGTCTTGAAAGTCACACAGAGGTAGTTTGGGGTGACCACATACAGACCTTTTTAGGTCTCTGCACCTTCTGCCATTCGCATCTCTGGCATCTGGTACCTTCAGCTGTCTTAGGTCATGTTACTTTTATAGTCACTTGATAAACTGAGTACAGCCCCAACCCAGGAGAGGCAAACTCTCCCCTCTCTGAGCCTGGCATACCCACCCTGGGAGCCGTTATCGAAAGAACAGAGATGACTCAGAGATGCAACGTGAGCCGTATGTGTGATTTTTAAATTCCCTCACGGCCATGTTTGAAGGAAAGAGTAAAAAGAAAGAGGTGACGTTAATTTTAATAATATAATTTACTTCACCTTTAGTAATATCATTTAGTTCACCTTTATGTCCAAACATATTATGTTAGCAATCCAACATATAATCGATATACAAATAGCTAGTGAGATGTCTTTCATTGCCGTTTTCCTAATAAGTCTTCAAAAACCAACACATATTTTTACACGTACAGCGCATTTCACGTCAGACCAGCCACACTTCCAGGGCAGAGCAGCCACCTATATATTCATTCTTAAGCCCAACAGACGAACCCTGTTCCGGCAGTACAGATGGGCAGGGGCCCGATGGAATGACCCAGGCTGTGAAGTTAAACAGAGCCGGGCTCCAGTCTCAGCATTAACCCATATTAGGTATGTGATCCTGGTCAGATCACTTGGCTGTGGCTTTTCCATTGGCCAACGTGGAGGATCGCCATCCCCAAAGGTTTCACAGGCCTCCTATACCATCAGACTAGAAAATGAACCAGGAAGAACTTCGCCAGCCGTACAGCATGTGGCAAATTCCTATTGCTACTGCTCCTGCATTCAACATACATGAGGTGTTACTATTATCGCAGGTTATAAGAAGATTGCAATAGCATATAATTCTACCAATCCTCATTTCTTCGTAACATGAACTACTATTAAAACTATTCTAATGGCGCTCTTTTTTTACCTTTTTTATGAAGAGTTAGGATGGGGAGCAAGAACAAAGGAAACCAGATTACTAGGAACAGACGAGAACTTTGTCTGATTCAGCCTCTAGCAGCTTCTCTTGTCCCCCCCTTGCCAGATAGGGTAACTGGGTCTGCAGGGTCTATCTTAAGCATGACACTTGCTTGAGAATTACTTCATTTGCATGAGTTTGCTTGAGAACCTCAAAGAAGCTAGGAGTGAAGCTGGGAAGACAGAGAGGACGCGAATACCAGAAAATTCATAATAATAAGTATGGTGGGATTCCATTTTTGCTATAAATTTAAGAAGAAAAGATGTCTATACATAAGATGTATCCGTTCTGGGTGATGGCATGAAGATGGATTTGTTTTCTTTTTTGTGTTTGTATATTGAAAAGAAATTTGTGACTTTTGTTATACGAGGTATAATATATATGCGATGCAGAAAAAAAATCTGTAGTTTTTTTTTTAGAATCTATAAATTTTTTTAAAAGAAGGCAGTAAAAATCTCCTGTCATTCTACCATGCAGAAATAATAACCCTAATATTTTGACATTTTTTCCAGATACTGTCCTATGTCTATAAACACATTTATGTATCCTAAATTTATTTATTTTTGGTGGGACCAAAAATGACAATGAAAACCAGGCACCAGCAAAAGATTTAGAAAAAACAACAACAACAACAAAAACCCCTAACCAAATAAAGGATGGCTACTTCTGTTAGGGTATAAGAGAAAAATATTTGAGGTCATTTTAAAAGACCCAACATTAATTTATCACCCTTTTTCCTATCTTTTCCATAAGGAATACAGATCCTAAAAAAAAAAAAAAAAAAAGGTCAATTAATCAGATCTTTTAAGTGGTTTAATAAGGAAAGCGAATTAAAAGGCTGCACATACACAGATCTCCAATTCCACATCTTTGCACATGTGGGAAACCACAGGGCAGATGGCAGCAGCTCTGCACCTCTTACTGCATGCTTTCCCAGTGACTACAACCCACTCCCTGGCCCCCCAGCTCCCTCTCCTCACTGTCGCCCTCTCACCTGCCCCTGCCCCCAGAAAATGATGAAAGACAACAATCTGGTACGCCACCTGGATGCCTGTGAGACCATGGGCAATGCCACCGCCATCTGCTCGGACAAGACGGGCACGCTGACCACCAATCGCATGACAGTTGTGCAGGCCTACGTCGGCGATGTCCACTACAAGGAGATCCCTGACCCCAGCTCTATCAACGCCAAGACCTTGGAGCTGCTCGTCAATGCCATTGCCATCAACAGCGCCTACACCACCAAGATTCTGGTGAGTGGTGCAGTCTCCACTGGAGGAACCAAGGTCCGCGGGGTGACACAGAGACACCAGGCAGATTGAATGATGTGTTTCCTATTTTTGAATCCTGCTGATGTATTTGGGGTGGTCATATAGCAAGCAACTTGTTTCTTTTTGATTTAGCAATGATGTTTATATGAGCCCCCCAAAATGTTAATTGCATTTTTTAGATCCTGTCATTGTCCTCCTTGCAAAAACAAAACACATACTACTAGTTGGCTTTTGCTACATAACTACAGTAGTTCCCCTTTCAGTTACGGGTGGTCAGCCTCAGCCCATAGCAGCCGAACCTCCTTCTGACATATCGTCCGAAGGTCAAGAGTAGCCTTGTGATTTATGGCACAGGCTGTATCCTTCTGCACTTCAGCTCAGCACATAGGCACTTTATCATCTCACAGCAGCACGAGAAGGGTGAGTACAATACAGTAAGATATCTAGAGAGTGACCACATTCGCATAACTTTTACTACAGTATATTGTAATAATTGTTCTATTTTATTATCAGTTCTTAATCAGTTGTTAATCTCTTACCGTGCCTAATTTATAAATTAAACTTTATCACGAAGATACATGTCTAGGACAAAACATAGTATATATAGGGTTCGGTAAGATCCACAGATTTGGGCATCCCCTGGGGGTCTTGGAACATATCCCCCAAAAATAAGCAGGGACTACTGGACTCCAAAACTTTGTGGCTCCAAAACCAAACTGTATTTAGTGCACAATTCTGTGGGTGGGCTCTTCCACTGTCCATGGGACTCCCTCTCACATCTGCAGCTGTGGTGGCTCAGGTGGGCAGCTCTGCTGATCTCAGCAGCACGGTAGGCTGGGCTGGGATGGCCTCAGCTGGGATGGTTCATCTTGGCTCCGTGTGGTCCCAGCTCTTCCAGCAGGCTGGTCTGGGCTGGTTCACAGTGTCATCTTGGTGCATCCTGTTGGCCAAGGCAAGCCAAGAGGCTAGTGCAGATTCAGGGAATGGGGAAATAGACTCCATCTCTTAATGGGAGGAACTACAAGATCACACTGCAAAGGGCATGGATTTAGAGAGGGAACTAATTTGGCCATTTTCAGAAAGGATCTACCACCAATGACATTGTTGTTGTTAGTAATAGTAGCAGTATCACAAATTCCGGTTAGAATTCTCATATTCCTCTCTCAGCTAAACTGTGTAGACTCATCATGCTGTGATCCCTATTTGGTTTAGAAGCACAGATGGCCTTTTTGTAATTAACCAATATTTGGATGAAGAGAAACACGGAATTGTCCATCCAAAGGTCAGTCGGCAGCCAGATATAGGACATCTATAGTGGGAGCATCTAGGTGAGCGGCTGGGCTTTTTTCCTTGCCTCCCAAATGTGCCCTAGCCCCGACCTCTCCCTTCTGTCCCAGAGCCAGCTTGAAGCATCATGGTCAGGCTGGGTTGTGGGAGCCGCCAGGAGTTTATCCAAATGGGGAGGAGAGTGTGACTCAGCAGCAAGGGGCTGAGGGCTGGTGGGAGAAAGGGGAGGAGGCAGCTTCTGCCTCCAGACACTGGGACTGCAAGGTCTGCACTGTCCAGGGCCGAACAGCCACCCACATCACCCCGGAACTGCAGGCTGAGGGAGGCCCCCAGAGGAGAGGAGAAAGTAGGTCGGGAGGACGCATACGGACGGGTGACCAAGAGCCCCTGGGGTGATGCCAGAAATGATGACGTTTTGTCTTCTTCTCACCCCACCCCCGCCCCAATTTGGGAATCAAGGGAACTCAGCAGTGTTTTATTCTGTTCCCTAGGCCTTCCTAAAATAACCGAGATGCTGTTAACGATCTTGTCCTGCAGATGTGGCAGAGAGGGGAGCAGGGCAATTCCCAGAGCAGGCTTCGGAGGATGGGGTGGCCGCAGGGGCACAGCCCTGCCAGGTGGGCTTGGATTGAGATGTAGGTTATGTAATCACATTAAAAAAAAAAAAAAAAAACTCTTTTGGGGTCTTCCAGGAGAGCTGAGGAGACATCTCAATTAGATGTGTTGCATGGCACTGGAGGCAAAGCTAGAATCTCATTTCCAGATGTTGGTCGGGTCCATGTGGCTTAAAGGACAGGGGTCAGTCCGTCTACCTGGGGAGGTATAGCTGCTGAGACTGGAGAGGTCAGGGACCCAGGAATTGGAATCCGTGGTTTGTAATCAGGCTAAGTCACTTACCTCTCAGGCGCCAGTGTTGCCTGATGTGCTTTGAACCCTAGCATTCCAGGACTCCTGTACCTCTTCTATCCGGATCTTTACTGAAAACCCCCTAGCCACATGGCTGTCCTTGCTGGGGTCTGATGGTCCTCCATGTAGAAGGGACAGCAGAGTCCCCTGGTATGACAAGGTAGTTAAACTCATCCTCTGGAGCCAGGCAGCCTGGGTTCAAATCCCTGTGTAGCTATAAGAATGCAAACAAGTTCTTTAACCTCTCTGTGCCTCAGTTTCCTGGGGGAAATGATAGGATTTTTGTGAGGATGAAATGAGTTAGTAGGTGAAAAGTGCTTCGCACAATGCCTGGCTCGTATTCAGCACCATGTATGGTTAGTGTTGTCATTATTCAGCAACAAGATCACCCTTTGAAAGGGGAATCCATCTATAGCAATGCTGAGGCTAACAATAATTAGCAGAAGCATCAGAGCTTCAGAGGAAAATGATCTTACCCAGAGTCACGCAGCCAACTAGGGACAAAGCCAACTGATAGATATTCCAAAGCCAGCTGTTGAGTAGGGTGCCAGACCGGGCTCTCGGTCACTGAGACCAGTCCTGCAGCACCTTTAGCATAAGGTGGTCTCGGAAAAGAAGGCCTGGGGTCCAGATTCACAGCCAGGGACTGCCAGCCATATAGGACAAAGGTTCTCTGAGGGACTGTCCTCCCAGGCCCAGAGGACTCCTGAGAAAAATCAGGGGCTACGTAGTCCAGAGTGGAAGTCCAGCCACCCTCCAAACCAGGCTAGGAAATCTAGACAATAGCACTTCCTAAAGCACACAAGGCAGGTAAAGGCAGACAGTGTCCTCCCCACACCTCCTATCCATCAACTTTGGTAAGGAAATGAACCTGGTCTGAGAAAATCAGACAAGGCTGTGTTTCCTCCTCTGTGAGAGCACTGACTCTCCCATGTCTTCTTATTCTCTGACATAGACAACGTGGGCTCGTTGAGAGGGAGAAACACATTTGAGTCATCTCTGTTCCCCCAGGCATAGCTCCTGGGAAGTACAGGTTGGGTGGGTGAGGTAAGTGAATTGATCAGTGAATAAATGTATGGATATATAATCAATGAGATGAGCTTTAGGTAGGGAGATGGATGGATGGGTGATGGATGGGTAGATGGATGGATGGGTGGATGGTTGAATGGATGAGTGGATGAGTGGATGACTAGATGAGTATGTGGGCAGTGGATGGGTGAATATGAATTAATAAGATCCTCAGGACAGGACTATCCCTATGTTCTACTTTCCTGTTCTTGTGGCAGCAAGAGGTAGGAGTTGGCCCCCTCTCTGTCCCATGGCCAACACCAGTGCTCTGTCGCTTCCTCCAGCATACTGAGCTACTTCTGCAGCTGCCCCCAGCTTCCTAGTCTATACTAATCTAGAGACCTCCCAATTAGCTAGCACCTTTCATTCTTAAAAAGCAAAAACAGAAAAACAACCTACTTGAGTATTTCTAGTGTAGTTTGTATGGGCATCATCTCCATGGACTCACAGGTCTTAGAGACCCTCTGGTCCAGCCCCCTCACTTTACTCTGAGACCCAGAATTAGGAAGGGACTTGTCCCAAATTTCCCCGTGGGCAACTGAAGCTGGAATGCAGATGTCCTGACACCTAGTCCAAGAAGCTGTAAGGTTTGGCTCTGAAGTCCAGCAAAACAAGTTTCAAACCTCATCTCCAGCACTTACCACCTGTGTGACCCCAAGCAAGTTACTTAACTCCTTTGAGCTTCTGCTTCCCAATCTGCAAATCTGTAAAGTGAATATATAATTAATCCTAGTTGCTAACATCACTTAGCCAGGCTCGATGCTAAGAACTTACCCCCATGTAGCCCTTGTACAATGATCCCATGAAGTAGGTGACATCACATGTCTAATTCATAGATCAGACACCGAAGCTGGGAGAAGTGAAAATCCATGCTTGGAGTTCCAGAGCAGATAAGAGGCTGAGCCAGGATTAGAACCCAACCCAGAGCCCATGCAGCTCACCAGCCTTTCCTGCCCAACTCATGTGGCTGCACCTTTGCCTGGAGACCGCTTCAGAGCCACTGTGAAGGTCAGATGAGAAAATATGTATGTCCTCGCACAGCGCCTGACAGGTAGCAAGCACTCAGGCCACGTTAGTTATTTCTCTTATAACTTCTATTATTATTCCCAAGCCATATCCTCTGTTGTTTATTTTGCCAGTCCCTGTCTTGCCTGACCCTCCACCTCCCTTCCAGGGAATCAGGGCAAATAGGACCATTCCCATCTTGCAGCTAAAAACACTGAGTGTAGAAATATCAAGAAAGCTGCTCAGGATTGCTCCTGACCGCCAAGAGGCTGATTTGGACCCAGAGAATTCCAGAGGAGTTTACCAAGCAGGCAAGGGCATTCCAGGCAGGGGCACTTTGCTGCCAAGGCCTGGAGACCTGACGATGTCTGGCTCATTCAGGTGATCTGTGGCCTGAGCACTTCTCTGGGGCTGGAATAATGAGAGCCAGGACTGGGGGGCGTGGGGGACAACTAGGTGGCATCTGATAAGCCCTTAAAAGGATTCTGTTCATGGCACTCAGGAAAAGCAGCCCAGGCACGTGTGGAGAGTGGTGTGAGGCCGAGGCTGCTGGCCAGGAGGCCTGGTAAAGTGGCCCAGGAACCCCATGCTCCATCCTTTCTGAGGATGACAGAACTTTCTTCCCTGTCTTATTTCAAATCATTAGGAACTAAACTTGCCCTCTGAGAGAAGTTATGTGAATCATCCTTGAGTCAGAAATTGCTCCCCTGCCACAGAAATCCTGGCACACCCTCAGATTTGCTCTGTTGTCTCCAACCCTTTGAACATCAGGACTTCTGCTCGCTCCTTCCCGTTGCCCTGCTGCTTCTCAGAACCACAGCTGCGCTTTAAGGTGGAAGGACCTCCTTCCTCACTTGTGAGGCCTTGTGCTTTCTCGGGAAAGCATTCTCCTTTCCCAACCGTGTATGTTCTGCCTGCTGAAACCACCCAAGCAGACCTTAAGTTCATGTTTTGTGAGACCTCTTTCGAAGTAGGTTGACACTGCAGTTAACATCTGAATTATTAAGCCGAGGATGGGGACTTGTGGAGCAGAATTGTTGGAAGTTCATGGCATATTTCTGAACACATACACTGTTGAGAGAAAAACAAGTCTCTCTGGAGCCTCTGGAGTGGTTCAGGAGGAAGGAGCAAAAATGGGTTTCCTGGCAGGATGGTCTTCCTGAATAAATCAGCCACACTTCACCTAATTAGAAGCCCCAGGCCCTCAGGGCACCTCATTCCTAAGCTGAGGTGGCTGTGATGCCACCTTACCCCAGGGAGCCCCAGTAATCCTCAAAGGCAGGAAGGAGCTGCTTAATTGTATTTCCCATGTCTTAGAACTTGGGCACTTAGAGAAGGACTCCAGGAAGCAGAGACCAACCTTGAACCCAGATCTCCCGGCTCCAAACCAGGGCTCCATTGAATATCCCAATGAGCCTCAAAGTCCCCAAGTCAAACCACACTCTGAGAGTGGGCTCCAGCCAAGCCAGGGCAGCCAAAAGGTGCGGAAAACTCAGGAGGTGACTTTGCGGGGCGTTAAGATGGGAAGGTGGGGTGGGCTATGGTTCTGGTAGGTGAAATGGCAGGGGCCCATGTGTTGAACTCAACAACTATTTCAGTTGTTTTGGTTTGTGTTGTTTTTGCAAACACCATCTCTGGGAGAAGAGTTTAAAGCAAATAGTCCCAAATGGGAAATTTGGATTTTTAACAGAGCCGTTAATCCCTACATCACACCCTGTCACCCCACATGTGTCCAGGCACACACACACCGCACACACTGCACACACCACACATACACCATGCACATGCCACATACCACACACCATCACACACATGGAATGCATATACACACACACGGCATGCATATACACACACCTGCACACACACCACACATCCAATTAATTACACACACCACACACACGATGCATTACACCTACCACACCATGCAACCACACACATGCACTGAACACACCACACACACATACACCATGTACATGCCACACACCACCACACACACCATGCACATACACACATATGCATACACACAACACACATACAATTGCATACACACGTCATACAACTGCAGTCACACACTATATACAAACACACACACCACACACAACTGCATATATATGCACACCACACAGATACAACTGCACACATACCACACATACAATTATACATACCACACACATATATAGTTACATACACACACCATACAACTGCACACACACACCATATATAAACACACACACACAACTGCATATATATACACACCATACACATACAACTGGATACACTATGCACATAAACACCACGTGTGTTTACAGCTGTACACATACACAGCTACACTCACACACATCACACACATACAGCTACACACACACATTACACATACAATTACCCATAAAACTGCACACACCACACACAGACATAGCTGCACTGCTGAGCCTGGGAAGGTCCCCAAGGAGTCTGCTTTCTGGGAGTAGGTCTCCCCAGGTCATCTCAGCCAGTCCTGCTGTCCTGGCCACTCACACTGATCTGCCTTCCCAGCCTCTGGGAAAGAACCCAGGGCTCTGCTGCCTCATGTACCTTGGGAGGCCTAGCACTAAGAAGCTCCTGGGGAGACAGGCCTTTAGAGAATTCTGAAAGCCAAAGTTCCACCCCATCTGGCCTTCCACGGGCAGCCCCCCACACAGACAAGCACAGAATTACTTGTGTATTGTTTCCACAAATATTCACTGTTTACCCCATAGTGGGAGACAGACACATTTCCCCCCATCCCCTTAGACTCTAAATCAATCATCAACCAGTTCACTAGTTAACCAGAGATCTCCAGGGCTAGTGGAGACAGGAAGGACTCTGGGGAGAGCATGTGCTGTGGGCTCAGAGCCGAGAACACGGGAGTCAAATCCTAGCTGGGCCGCTGACTAGCGGTGTGAGCTCACCTCTCTGGGCCTCCCCGCACACAGCTGTGAAGTGGGAGCACTCTCGCTGGCCTCCCCAGGCGCTGAGGGGGCACACCCCAACCATGCATGTGACAAGCCCAATAAAGGACAGGGCTGATCGACATTCAAACAGTGGCCGCTGCTGCTGTGGTTAAGCTGGTTGGTGGTTCATCCGGGCACAGGGGGTGGGGGCAGTGCCTGTTGAGGGGTGAGGAGGAGCGGGCTAGGCCACCAGAGAGGGCCACTTGGCAGAAAGTTGTTTTCTATCCACTCCTAGAAGCATCATCATATGGCACGTGCTACAGTTTACTATGCTGGGTTGTTTGGAGGGACTTTCTGGAGGTTTCTAAGCAGTAAAACACCTGTAACATCAAATGAACCATCTAAACTGTTTTTAAGTGGCATTAAGTACATTCCGGTTGTGCGACCATCCCCACCATCCATCCCAGAACTTTTCATCATTCCAAACTGAAACTCTGTCCCATCAAAAACGAACTCCCCATCCCCCCCCCAACAACCAGCCCCTGGTCCCCACCATCCTACTTTCTGTTTCTATGAGTCTGACTCTTCTAGGCAGATGGTACATGTGGAATTCTACAGTGTTTGTCCTTCTGTGTCTGGCTTATTTCACTTGTAATGTCCTCAGGGTTTATCCATGTGGTCACATGTGTTAGAATTTCCTTCCGTTTTAAGGCTGGCTAATACTCCCTTGTATGTCTGGACCACTCTTTATTTATCCATTTATTTATCTATGGACACATGCATTGCCCCCACCTCTTGGCTTTTGTGAGTAATGGCGTCATGAACATGGGTATACAAATGTCTTTTGAAGTTCCTGCTGCCAATTCTTTCAGGGTGGGTGTGTATATATATATCTCCAGAAGTGGAATGCTGGATTATATGGGAATTCCATGTTTAATCTTTTGAGGAACTACCATCCTGTTTTCCACAGCAGCTGCACCTTGTCACCTTCCCACCAACAGCACACAGAGGTGCGATTTCTTCACACGCTCACCAACGCTTGTTTTCTGCTTTGGCTTTTTCTAGTAGCCATCCAAATGAATGTGAGGTGGTACAGGCTAGTTATGCTTCTTTTTTTTCTTTTTCTTTTTCTTTTTCTTTTTTTTTTACTAGGCTTCCCACCAGCATTGAGCCCAATGTGGGGTTTGAACTCATGACCCTGAGAGCAAGATCTGAGCTGAGATCAAGAGTTGGAGGCTTAACCAACTGAGCCACCAGGCATCCCTAGCTGCACTTTGTTTTCATCTCATTTTTGCAGATGTTATTTATAACTTGTAGTTCTTCTAGTCATCATTCCTTCCTCTTGGCTCTATTTACCCCCCAGGACCCCAAACACGAACATGAATTTTCCTCTCAAAATTATGCCTAGTGGCAGCATCCAGCATTCCCAAAGGGCTCCATACAACAGGGAAATGTGTTGAATGAAGCTCTGCGCTAGGAGCCAGGGGCCTGGGGACAGCCCCAGATCTGCCCCTTTGTAGGTCTGTGACCATGAGCAAGTCACTTCCCTGCCAGGCCTGCTTCCTGGCCATGAAAATGGAAACAATACCAACGCCTTAACTCCCTTACAGAATCAGAGCCCTAGAGATAAAAAGGCTCACGGAAAGTCTACAGCAATAGCAAAACTTCTGGGTTTGTCAAGATCTAGGAAAAAAAAAAAAATCAAAAGAGAAAAGGGGTGGGCCCCTGCTTCATAGTATACACGTAGGCGATCTCGGAGCTCAAGTTCATGGAAACAAATTGAATTAATGTAGGAAGCAGCTCTGCCCCTTGCAACCATAGATTGTTTGAAATCCTTTTAGAGGAAAATTAAAATATTTCACAGAGGGTAATAAAATGCCGGGTATTTTGAAGGCATAACTGCTCAGCTCTCTTGGGCTAATAAGTAATTAGACATTTTTATTTAAGTCCTCCATGTTGTCATTTTCTTTCATTAGTGGAGAGGGGACAAAAACTGTTGTGGAAAAGACGTAAAATTCTGAAAATCACCAGAAGGTTAATTATAAAAATGTAGAAAAAGTTCAATGTAAGTAAAGAGGGGGTGCTGGGTGGCTCAGTCGGTTGAGCGTCCAGCTCTCATTTCAGCTCAGGTCATGCTCTCAGGGTGGTGGGATCGAGGCCCACAATAGGCTCCTCACTGGGCGTGGAACCTGCTTAAGATTCATTCTCTCCCTCTCCCTCTGCCCCTCATCACTGCTCTCTTGCTTTCTCTGAAGTAAAAAAAATAATAAATCTTTAAAAATTAAAAAACAAACACATAGGATAATAATTCATGCCCCTTTTAAGACAGAGATTATTTCTGGGACAAGGGGTGGATTCTGCAGACAAGGAGGGATACACAGGGGGACTCACTTTTATCTGTCATGTTTCCCTTCTCCAGAAAGAAAAATCTGCAGCAAATAGGGCGTACTGCTCAGGTCCTACAAAGCTGAATGGAGGGTACACGAGTGTTTCTTTTCTCATTCTCTATCCAGCTTGTAGGTGTTGAAAGAGTTCATAATTTTTAAAAAGCTGATCTTGCTTAATTGCTTTCATCCAAAGCCAGGACTGGGTCTGGGATGGAGAGGGCTGAGGGTGGGGGTGGCAGGAAAGTGGGCAGGCTGGCCCCGGGGTCTGAGAAGCAACCCCATGTGAGCCTCCCTGGCCTCTCTCCCCGCAGCCCCCAGAGAAGGAAGGAGCCCTGCCTCGGCAGGTGGGCAACAAGACAGAGTGTGGCCTGCTGGGCTTCGTGCTGGACCTGAAGCAGGACTACGAGCCCGTGCGCATCCAGATGCCGGAGGAGAAGCTGTACAAGGTGTACACCTTCAACTCCGTGCGCAAGTCCATGAGCACGGTCATCAAGCTGCCCGACGAGAGCTTCCGCATGTACAGCAAGGGCGCTTCCGAGATCGTGCTCAAGAAGTAAGCTCCACATGGCAGGGCTGGGCAGGGGGGACAGGACAGGGAGCCAGGGATCACCAGGTCGTGCCGTGCAGGCTGTCCTTCCGGCTGGGCTGGAGGCCCATCTGGCACCCAGAGGTGCCCTTCCCAATGTCCCGCAGCAGGACCATCTCCAGGAGCTTCCTCCACTATTTCCTCTTGAAACTCTATAGAGACCCCTCCCCTTCTCGTGCCTACATCACAGGATCACCAGGAAGTTCCACCTGCTGTCCCTGTTAAATCTCCCTCATTCCCTCAGCACAGAGATGATTGACGATAGTGATGTTCATTGTTAACCAGTCAACTCCGGCTCCAGGTGCCAGAGAGAAGCCTGGGGAGCTAAGCAAGTCACTCCTGGTCCCTGGACCTCAGTTTCCCCACTCAAACCTTGATGGGATTGGTCTAGCCCAGTGGTTCTCAATCCTGGATACACATTGGAATCATCCCAGGGAGCTTTTAAAAAACCACTGATACAGGGCGCCTGGGTGGCTCAGTCACTTAAGTGTCCAATTCTTGATTCCACTCAGGTCATGATCTCAGGGTCGTGAGATCAAGCCCTGCATTGGGCTCTGTACTGGGTGTGGAACCTGTTAAAGATTCCCTCTCTCCCTCAGCCCCTTTCTCCCAAAATAATAAAAATAAATTGGAACCTTTGGGGTAGGGCTCACACATGGGTCTTTATTTATTCGGTATTCCCCCTAAGCCATTCTAATGTGTGAACAAGGTCCAGAACCACTAGCCTAGGTTTCATGCCCTCTGAAAACCATTTTAGCTGTGGAACTATTTTTTCAGATGAAATCTCATGAATATAAGACAGATCAAAGTAGACGTGCTCTTGCTGAATGGACTGGGGCAGATATGGCAAGAGGCTGCCTGATTTCTTTTTGGTTGGTCCTGATTTCATCCCTGTGTGGGGCCCAGGGGCCTGGACCAGCCCTGAAGCATTATGGGAGATGAAGTGGATGGATGCTGGATGACCAACCACAGCCAGCTGGGCATCACTGGGGACGGGGAGGGGAGCAAGAGCTGGTCAGACGGAGGACCCTTGGGCCCTTGGCTGGACCTTACCCAGCTCTCCCCTCGTCTGCCACCAGATGCTGCAAAATTCTCAATGGGGCAGGGGAGCCCCGGGTCTTCCGGCCCCGCGACCGGGACGAGATGGTGAAGAAAGTGATTGAGCCCATGGCCTGCGATGGGCTGCGCACCATCTGTGTGGCCTACCGCGACTTCCCCAGCAGCCCTGAGCCCGACTGGGACAATGAGAATGACATCCTCAATGACCTAACCTGCATCTGCGTGGTGGGCATCGAGGACCCCGTGCGGCCCGAGGTAAGCCCCCTACCAGCAGGCTTGGAGGGGCTGGGAGTCCAGCCTGCTGGCAAGCTAGTATAAGTTGCCTCATCTCCCTGAGCCTCCGTTTCCTGGTAGCATCCACAAGGCTTTCTCTTTACCTACTCCTAAACTCTCAGACTCCTGAGACCAGCGTAGGCCACGTTGGCATTGGTCTGCTCAGGACATCAGGCAGCCAGCAGGCAGGCGCTGCTTTGCCACGGGAGCAGCCCTAGAGCCATCCACCCAACCAGAAACCTCCCCTTGATCCCAAGGGACAAGCATGAGGGCTGCCCTGCCTTAGCAGCCTCTTGCCCCACAGAAGCCAGGATCTCCTATAGCACAACCATAGGCATAGGTTCCAGGGTCCCCATAAAGGAAACACCCAGAAACTAAGTCACTGGTGTTCAGGAAAACCCCCAGTGTGATGTCACACATGCAGGTAGAGTTCTGTCCATTAGGATCCAGTTTCCCAATCAATGTAGCCTAGCGGGCTTGCACAGTGACACAGCCCACAATCTCCCATTCTCAGATCTCCAGGGGCACAGGGCCAGGAAGTTACCCAAAGGTCAGACTCCCAGGCGGAAGAGAAGAGGGATGATAGCAAACCACCCCCCCCCCACAAGAAGGACCCAGGAAGGTGAAATAGAAGGTGCACCTAAAGGAGTGCTCAGATCACACAGGTGTTCAGTCTCCTTTAGCTTCATCTGCCCCGGGCGGGAAGACGGAATTCAGTGCTGGGGTTCACAGGGTTGGGGGAGGATAGACATGAGTGCTGTCAGACTGCCCAGGCTGGAAAGGCTGTGGGAAGAAGAGAGGGCAGCCTCGAATCTCCAAAACGTTGCTGTGGGCAGGCAGAGTGAGTCCTCACCCTGGGGGGCCCCAGAGGGCAGAGCCCAGGGCAGGCTGGCCTCCACATCATCGGAGGACTAACAGAGCTGCTGGGTCCAGGGCTGATTCCCAGGCCGGCGGGGACTGGGCCCACCTTGGTCTTGGCTGTGGAATTCGGTGATGGGGCCTCTCAGGGCCACCTTCCTCCACTGGAGGCAACTTCACTGTCCCCACTTGTCCTGATACCATTCTCTAGGGGCCTCTCGTTTTTCCCTGCTCCTTATGGAGCCTCCACTTCCACTTCTTTCCAGTGAAAAGGGGTAGATAAGTGTTTTCCAAATTCCTAGTCCTGATGCTGTAAGAGTCTGTGTTCTAAAGACCAAATGAAACTAGAATGTCACAGATGTGGACTTTCACGTTTTTGTAGCAACAAGAGGTGTCGTCGAGAGTGTGAGCTCAGGCCTCAAACAGACCTGGGATCCTGAGTCTCAGCATTACTGGCTGTGTGACCTTGGGCCTGTTACATAACCTCTCTGAGCCTCTGTTTCCTCATCTGTAGACTGGGGATAATAATAGTATTCTCCACACATACACTTCCCAGGATACTATGAGGTGTCAGATCGTGCACATACCACAAACAGTCAGTGTCTGGCATGAGGTACATGGCCCTTAAATGGGGTTCCCTTCCTCTGTGCCCCTCCCCAGTAGTTCAGAACTCTGGACCCAGTGACAGGTAACAGCCCCTAACACAGAGCCCGGCTTATGATTGATTCATTCCACACAATTAAGTGAGGAGTGAATGAATGAGAATGAACAGGACTTGAATACCAGTCTTCCAATACTATGCCTGGTACTCATCTCACATGCTCACACCCTCCATAGACCTCCACAGACCTCTTCACTCCCACCCAGAGCCTAAAGCATCAAAGGCGATTTGTTGCCCAGGTGCTTGGCCCTGGAACCATATGTGTTTTCCTGCAGACTGTGTCTTTCCCTGGACAGACGGGCCATTTAGCAACCTCCCCACGGGATGCCCACTCATGACCTGCCACCAGTGGGTTCAGGCTTCCCATGACAGGCTATCCCCTTACCGGCACCAAGGACTAGTCTCCACATAGCAGACGGGGCCAGCCTGCGGCTCCCCTGTCCTTCTCGTCCCCAGAGGTCCTTGCCCATCATTGCGCCTCAGAACCATCCCCAAAGTGGGGTGGAAAGCAGCATCAGACACATATCTTTTTTTGGTCATGACCTGTGCTAATAAGAAACATATTTTATATCATGACTCAGTAAGCACATACACTTAACCAAAATAAGGATGTCACAAAGTAACGTGATGCCCTTGTATTTTCTATTCTCTTCTATTTCTCTTTTTTTTTAATGCTAGTCACCACCTCCTAAACTGATTTGACAATGCACTAAAGGGGTTGAGCTGCTGCTGACCTAGACCAAATGCCTCCCCCGGCCCCAGGGTGCAGGTGAAAACACTGAGGATAAGCAGGGACAATGAGTTTCCGAAAGTCTCGCTGTAAGTGGCTGAGCTAATCCAGATTAGAACAGGTTTTCTGCCTTCCTGCCCCAGGCCTTGCTCCTAGGTACCACAGAAATGAAAGGGTAAGGGGTTCTAAGTCAGGAGGGTGAGGAGAGGGAGGACAGGGCCTGAGAAGGGCTGAGCTGGGTCCTGGAATATTCCACTAATAGCATGATCATCCAGAGAAGCAGGCTTCTGGCACAGACTCCCAGCAGGGCTGGGAGCACTTTCATCCTGGAGAGCCCTGCCTGGGAGAAAGGGGGCCTGGATACAAGCCCCAGCTGTGCCACTCACAAGCCACTTCCTCCTCTCTGTGCCTTGGTCTTCTCATCTGTAAAATGGGAGGTTGACCCAGATGCTCTTCAGATCCCTGCCAAGCTCCAACATTCTGAGCTGGCTGACAGGTAAATCTCACCCTGACCCCTTTCTTTGCTTCCGTCAAGTAAGAGCATCCTTGTTGGTAACCTCCTCTCTGCCCTGGCTCTCTCCCAGGATGTAGATTTTGATGTCATAAGCTGTGTTGGGGAGCAGGAACTTACTAGGCTGACACAGCAGGGTCAAGACACATGGGTTCTAATCCCGCCCCAGCCACTCCCTCACAGAAGGCTTCAGGCGAATCTCCTCCCTGGGTCTCAGTTTCCCCATCCGAACAATGAAAGAGTTGGACATTCCCAAGTGAGAGACACCAGCACGGTTGCTGGTGACGCTACTTGAAAGTATAAAAGCTCTGACCTGTCGATTCACCATTTCCTAGTGGGGTGGGGATGGCTTTTGATTTATTTGGGTTTTAAGCTGATGGATTTATACACATGGAGCCAAATTCCAACGGTTCAACAGACAAGGTGAAGTAGCCTCCCATGCTCCCCTCCCCAGGGCCCCTGACTCCCGCCTCACAGGCAGCTACCGTCACTAGCTTCTGGGATGACCTTAGGGCAGTGTCTGTGCCTGCGGTTCAGGGCAGGCTCTCCCAGGCAATCCTGAGGCTGGCCAGAGCACAAAGGTCAGCCTGGGCCACTTGCGGGCTCCTGCAAACATTTGCAGCAACTGCTGGAACACACACTACCCCCTCAGTTTCCCTATCTGTTGAGGGAATAAATGACGTTGCCTTCCTCCCTTGAGAAAACAGAAGACAGAACAGATCAAAACAGGCTTGTCGATCACCCCCCAGACACAAACACGTTTCTTAGTGGGTACGTTTTCCGATGCCGCTTGAAGACACCGCGGATGAAGCCATGAGAAGAGCAGCAGCCTGGGATTCACCGGGTTATCCGGGGGTGTTTGGAGCCCTTGGAGTCACAGACAACGGGTGTCACCAGAAACAACAGATGTTTAAAAGCCTTTATTTAATGAAAACAGGAAGCGCCCATTTTCTGGCTGGTTTTCCTCCGTGAGAAAAATCTTGGATAATTTTAGTGAAAGAAGGAATTTTTTTTTCATTTTACAGCAATTTTGTCTATGTGGAAAGTATATTTCCGCCAGATCGGTGCCTCGGTGGCTTGGGTCTTAATCATCCCTGGCTCCTCAGTGTCCAGACCAGTGAGATGTTCAGTAGCTGTTTGTCAAATGAATGACCTAGTGAGCAGTACAAGAAGAGGCTGAGTGTAGTTTAAGGAAGCACCCCATTGGGCTGGAGGAATCCAGAATGGTTTTATGAGTAGGGGCATTTCATCTGAAAGGGGGAGAGACTCCCAAATTAAGGGAGAGAGGGCATTCTAGGCGGAGGGTACAGCTTGGGCAAACGCAGACAGGTGAAAGTCTAGTGAATACCGTGGACTTACGAGAGAAATGGGAAGGAGGGGAGCCTGGAGCTAAATTGGGAAGAGTAGGCATGTCCCCACCCAAATCCATTCACCAGACCAGGCTTTGAGGGATTTCAGCAGAGAGATGTTTCATGATGACCCGTGTGCCCTGTGCCAGGCCTC
Source organism: Enhydra lutris kenyoni (assembly GCF_002288905.1). Lineage (NCBI taxonomy): Eukaryota > Metazoa > Chordata > Mammalia > Carnivora > Mustelidae > Enhydra > Enhydra lutris. The sequence continues at coordinate 41,100,647 of NW_019154094.1, read as the reverse complement.
TGGATGTGACCTGAGCAGTCGGCAGTCCCTGCCTTCCAGAGCCCACAGCCTAGTGAAATGCCCAGTAAAAGGGGACGAGTAAGTAGACCCATAGCATGTGAGAGTGTAAAGCCAGACTGAAGTACAACAAAGACGTCTGGCTACAGGGTCCACTGCCCAGTAAGGGAGGTGGCTGAGGCAGCCCTCAGGGGTGTCCAGGTCCATCTGGAATCCCCCCTACAGGCAGGTCACAGGCCTCTAAGGTACCTGACCCAGGAATCGTGGTGGCATGGCCACACCATTCCTCCACCCCAAACAAATGGCTGCCCCTCCCTGTCCCCAGATGCCAGGTGTGCCCCACCCCCCCACTACATCTGTATCCACACCCTCGACATCCCTCCCCATCTCCTGGAGCAGAAAGAACAAGGAAGAAAGACCATGGTCAAGTGCATTGCCAGCCATCCTACCCCCACCACCAGCATCTACTGTCCCCAGGCTTGGTACCATTTGCCCTTGCCACAGCATCACCTAGCCTCATCCCCACTTTACAAGCCAACACTCAGGTGGATCCCCAGGGTAAAGCCCAACCCAGGCTTTTGGTCCCTAAACCCTCTCTCCCAGGGGCAGAGAAACCTCCACCACACAGAGGAAAGGGTAGGAGCCAGAAAAATTAGCTGCCTCTTTTTTCTCCCTGAGCCAGCTTGTTTTGGGGAGCCCTAGAGGGTGGGGATTCCAAGCAGGCAGATTTCAGCTCCCTGAGACAGCCTTGAAAGCATTAGTCTTTATAGAACAGGGTTCCAGTCACCTCATTCCCAGCTCAGAACTTATCATGGCTCCCAGGCCTAGTACTGAGCCCCTGATTCCAGCACCTTCTGACTGCAGGTCCTTCTCCAGCTTCATGCTTCCTGGCTCCTGCCCCACATCCTCCTCAACCTCACCCCCTCCAGATCACCTGCCATGTCCTTTCTACAGCACCCTTCCCAACTTCTCTGCCAGTGCCTCTCATGGGGCACTTCTCTGTGGCCCAGGCCACAATGAAGCAGTCATCTGTGTAGCCCCAGCCTGGGCAGAGTGCCAGGCACCAGAGCCTCAGTTAGTGCTGACTGAACAGAAGAAACTCAAACATCCCCCTCTCCAGGAAGCTTTCCCAGATTTCTCCTCTCCCTCTACTTCCTTCTGAAGAAATGGCACCCTCCTCTGTGCTCCCAGAGCCCTTCGTACAGAGATCTTTACCAAAGACCCTGCCTCCTATGAGAGTATAGGCCAGACCCAGAGCACCTGCTCTCATCTGAAAGAAGAATGATTATGTGAAATGATATGATAGACTTGTTCCCCTATGGAGTGGTCAGCCTTGGAAGGAGTGAGTACCCCAGGATCCGAAGCCTGCAAGCAAAGGCTGGCTGGCCATTTGTGGGATGCCTAACCAGAGATCTGGGCAATGAAAAGAGTCAGAGTCATGACCTGAAGTCCCTTCCAACTCTAAGAGCCCAAGTATCTTTGAATCAAACATAACCTGAATTATTCCTTTGAAGGCAGGAGCCAGATAAGGTGTGTGTCCCCAAAAGAACAGTGACTCTTTCCTTTCCTCTGGAAAAGGAGACAGCAGGGGGCTGCAGTCTGGGTTACAGACACTGTGAGGACATCAATAAATTACGTAAGCAGGATGTTGGACATTCCACATCCCCACTCCCTCTGGGTCTATAAAAAGAGGTCACATTTGCCTGTGTGAGCCGCTGCTGTGGCATGAAGCAGAGGCCTTGTTCACGTGGTCCCCAAGCCCCAAGTGGGCACCAGAAGCCTCTTTGGGCCCCAGAAATGCACCTAGAGGAGACCTGTGGTCAGCTTATCCTGCTCCAGCCCTCGTAACACAGAAATCACTACCTGTCACCACAGCTGGTCTCTGATACAGTTCTGGGAGCCAGAGGGGTCTCCTGGCCTTACTTAGCCTAGAGCCGGCCTCTTCATGGCATTTGTTCCTTGCTCTGCCACGAGATGGCCATGCTCAGGAGTCTTGATTTTCTCTACAAGCAGCAGGGGGGAGCCCCTGAAGGAGAGTGACACCCAGGCTGAACTTTAGGCAGGTCGCCCACTGGTGGTCAGGTAGGGGAATGATGGAAGAGGGGCAAGGCCAGAGGCAGGGAGACTGAGGAGGGGCTGGGCAGTGACCCCGTGTTGGAATGGTGGTTCTCTGTGCTCACAGAACAGCAGGGTATGGGAGGGGGCGGGAAGAGGCTAGAGATTTTCAAGATCAGTCCTTGTTTTTAAAATTCCCAAGGGCAGGAAGGGGACCAGTGGGCAGGTGTTGTCCACAATCAGGTTATGAACCAATGTTCTAATTCTTTATTTGAGTTTGCTGGGCTGCCATGATGAAGTAGCACAGATTAGGGGCCTCCAACAACAGAACTGGACTGCCTCACAGTTCTGGAGGCTGGAAGTCCAAGATCAGGGTGTTGGCAGGGTTGGTTTCTTCTGAGGGTTGTGAGGAAGCATCTGCTTCAGACCTTTTCTCCACCCCCAGTGCCCCCCCCAAGCTTACAGGGGTTTGCTGGGAATCTTCAGCATTTCTTGACTTGTGGCAGCAACACCCAATCTCTGCCTTCATCCTCATGTAGCATTCTCCCTGTATCTGTGTCCAAATTCTCCCTGTGTCTGGGTCCAAATATCCCCTCTTCATAAAAACCCCAGTCACATTGGTCTAGGGTTACTCTACCAACCTCATCTTGATTACCTTTATAAACACCCTATCTCCCAGTAAGGTCACATTCACAGGCAGTGGGGGGTTAAGAATTAAATATATTTGGGGGGTGCAGGGGGGTAGGGCATGGCCATAGTTCAGCCTATAACAGTCTTCAGACCCTCTCAGCAGTGGCTTGGCAGAGTAGGAATGGGAATGAGCTCCCAGGCACTGTGAAATGCAAGAGGAGTGGTAGTCAGACTCCACCTTTCCAAGCCTGAGATTCTAAAGTGCTTTGGTCTTCTTGTACAACTGGATTTTCTGCCCTTCATATGTCTTCTTCCACCCAAAGACATTTTGCAGCAAATAGCAAATATTACCTTATTATTTTATCATTGGTCACTGCCCATGGGTCAGAATCCCTTGTTCAGTTGGTCTGTGTTGTGTGTGAAGACCTGCAGCAGCTCCAGGCTGGTTTCTGCATCTTAATCACTGGGCAAATAAATCCACAACTCTGCATAGGAGCAGGGGGATGGGGGGTGCCGTGCGGGGCTTACCCTCTCCTGACTGGCTGCATCTGCTCTGGCCTGATTGGCCCAGGCATCAGTCTATCATTCATTACAGGCAGAGAAGACAGGAGGCAGTCCTTACTCTCTTATGTCAAGGTCCTATTTTACATTACGTATAATCATTTGTATTTATTCAAAGCCAGTGTCACATTTTGTAAATGAAATTCTCCCAAATGCAGTGCCCCCACGCCCCCAGCCAAAAAAACAAAAAACAACAACAAAAAAAAACCCTGAAAATGTGTGAACATATTTCTCACTGAGTTCACAGGAACTGTGCATGTGAATAAAGTAGGGACACATTCCTCTGTATAACAGTGTTCTAACCCCACCTGGGGTGTTACTGAGGACTTTCTCAAAGTCCTTGCCCCTAAGTCAGGATAGCCCGTGGTTTCATCTCAGAAGAGACCATCATAGTGTTAGGTGGTAGCTGTCTGGGACTCTGTTGAGAATTCTGAGACCACATCAGGGTTTAATCAGCAGATTCTGGGATTGATTAACAATGCCTGCCATGGACACAGGATGGAAGAAGAGGGTCTACATGCCATATGTGCTGTCAGCATCTCACAGTCATCAAGGCCCCTTCCACTAGAGCTGCCCATGAACAGGGCTCACTCTGGAATCCATAAGGGCAGTGAGGGCCTGCCCCAGGGGTGCTCACCTCCACTGCTCCTGCCCCACCACGGCTAGGTCCCAGAAGCCATCCGCAAGTGCCAGCGGGCAGGCATCACCGTCCGCATGGTCACCGGTGACAATATCAACACGGCCCGGGCCATCGCCATCAAGTGTGGCATCATCCATCCTGGGGAGGACTTTCTGTGCCTGGAGGGCAAGGAGTTCAACCGGAGAATCCGCAACGAGAAGGGGGAGGTACTTGCCCAGCACATCTGTCAGAGGGATGAACTGGGGGGTGGAGAGTGCTGCCTGGGAGGCATGGGGGCTGCATGACTGTACGGAGGTCAGCCAATGTGCCACTCAGAGCCCTGTGACTTTGGGTGCGCCCCCTCCCTTCTCCAGACCTCATTTCTCTCTCTGACCCTCTCTGCATCCCTCTCCAGATTGAACAGGAGCGAATTGACAAGATCTGGCCAAAGCTCCGGGTGCTGGCTCGCTCCTCCCCAACAGATAAGCATACCCTCGTCAAAGGTAAGACTTGCGGGGCAGTGAAGCCAGGATCCCCTCCTATCCTGGTGCCTGCAGCTTCTTTCCAGGACAGAGGGCTTTTGCATGGGGCTCCCCACACCTGGCAACACCCTTGTCTCACCTCACTGCCGTCCTGGGAGGCCCTCTAAGAGCCCTAGTGATCTGGAGAGGTTGTGAGTCTTCTCTCTAGTTTCCGCTTCTAGGAAGCAATGGGACTGGGTCTGTCTATGTCCAAAACTCTTAGCCTAAGGGTCGGATAGGGCCCACAGACATGTTGTGGTTGGCTGGTATAGTACCTTTTTTGTGTTGAATTTGGATGACTTTGAACAGACTCTCCCCTCACATTTGAATCAGTCTTCCCTGCTCCTCAATGTCTGCCATCCAGGTGACTTCACTTCTTTATGTTCTCGGTCTGCCCCCAGAGCTTGTGAGTTTGAGACCCTTGGTCTGCCTGGTGTCTGAGGACCCCAACCAGCATCTGTAATGGGGACCCGCAGGGTGGGCTATCCTGGGAATAGCAGCCTGAGATATGAGGCCAAAAGCTAGCATCCTTCTCCTTCCTTGTCTTCCTCCAGAGAGAAGGCGTACCACCTGTTGAGCCCATGTAGGTGGCCAGGTGCTGGGCATTTTTAGAGTCATACAGCCCTGGCTTCAAGTCCTGGCGTGGCTGCTAACCTGTTGTATAGCCTTCGGCAAGTCTCTCCTCTTCTGGGACTCAATTTCTCCATCTTTAAGATGGCCACCGAAGGGCAGGTTTCTGGCTGAGGTCATCCCTGGGGCATCTTGATTCCTCTCCCAAAATGCTGCCCAGGACATTAGTGGAGGCAGATCTGTCTTGGGGACAGAAACACAGCACCCCAGAATCACAGATACCAGAGCAGGAGGCACCCCCAACCCACCTCCATTTCTTCTTCAATGACTCATTCATTCAATTACTCATTCTCTTGATATGCGTTTTTGAAGTACCTACTAAGTGCCAGGCCCTGCTCTTGGCAAACATGGTCCTTCCCTCTTGGAATTCATGGTCCAGATTCCACCCAGCAGACATTAAATAGATTTCCTTGCACAGACCTAGAGGTTGTATTGGTGGAAGAGAAGGGTGGGGCCTTCTGTTGGCCTCTTATTCAGGCTAGGGATGGATGTCACATCATAGGCCATCGAAAGTGGGTTGAGGGTCCAGGAGAAAGGGCCTGTGTTTCAGGCGGGGCAGAGAACTGCACTGTGAAAGACCAGAGGCAAAGATTTCCAAACACCTTCAAGAAGTAGAAAGAAGCTCACTTGGCCAGGCAGGAGGAAAACTCAGCGCCTTCCCTGCTCTGGAGGAGCACGTAGGAAAGCGGAGGGAACCAGGGGGAATAAAGGCATCGAATGCCCAGTAGACAGAGACTGGAGGCTGAGTGTTGTACAGGAACTCGGACTGCTGCCAGCCAGGGGGAGCAGCCCAGGATGACTCCCAGAGCACATGGCCTTGGAGCTAGGCCTGAAGAGGGTGGAACTTGGACACATACAAAGGGCTAGGGGAATGGTTGGCGGCTACAAAGGCTTCTCAATTTGGGGACCTTTTCCCTCATCCCACAGATGCTACTTGCAACACAGAATAGGGAGAGACACATACCGGAGCTACAGTGATCTGATTAGGGCAGGTGAGGGTCCTCAGGGAGTCACAGGGACTTCCCCAGGAGAAGTGACATCTAAGCTGAGACTACAGTTGTGGGACAGGCACAGCTAGCCGAGGGAGGAGCCCGGGCAGACGGGTGAGGGAGCCGGCTTTGCAGATAGTCATTCCTGTGACTGGAGCACAGATTGAGAGCGGCCAGAGACAAGAGAAAATCAGAGAATGGGTGAAGCCTGACCACCAGGGATTTCGAACTTTCTGATTAGAGCTAAGAACATGGATGTCACCCTGAGGCCACTGTGGGTAGTGATAGAATGCCTCTCAGCTGGGGGGGAAGGGACAGGTCAGTCCTGGGGGTGGGGGTCGAGAGAAATCCCAGCACTGCTGTGCAGAATGGACGGGCAGCCTGGGGTTGGTGGGGAGCAGGGGTATGCTGTTGGCACAGGGGGTCGGGACAGAGAAAAATGAAATTGTTCCTGTGGGATCTTGGAGCGGAATCTGCAGATATCAGTGACAGATGTGAGGTGTGGGGTAAGAGATGCTCATGCCAAGAGTGACATTCAAATCTCTGTTCTGTGCATTAATATATCTTCTCAAACTCCACATGTGCCCAATGATGACACCCTTCACCTACTCTTTTCCACTGGCCCCAGCTCAGTGACCGGGCCACGTGCCATCTGTTTATTCTATTTGTTGAATATTTTCTTTTTATTTTTTCTTTTTTTAAAGATTTTATTTATTTGAGAGAGAGAATGACAGAGAATGGGGTGGGGATGGAGAGGAGCAGAGAGGGAGAGGGAGAAGCAGGCTCCCCCCTGAGCAGGGAGCCCTCTGCGGGACTTCTGTCCCAGGACCCCAGGGTCATGACCTGAGCTGAAGGCAGATGCTTAATCGACTGAGCCACCCAGGCTCTCCTGAATATTTTATTGAGGGTGAATGTCTGGAGAGAGGTCAAAGCCAGATGATGGATCGGGGGCCATTGGCAAATGGGACAGCCCAGGCCTCCTCAAGAGCGACTGAACCCCCAGGTAGAAGGTGCTGAAGGAGCAGATGGTGGGAGAAGGGAGGAGCTCCTGGAACCCAGGCAGAGAGAGAGGCGTTTCCAGCTGGGGTGGCCACCCGTGTGGCCAAGGGCTGCAGAGAGTGAAGAGGGTGCTGGAGAGACCATCAGGGCCCAGACCACAGAGGACCACCAGCCAGCACGGGGCTCAGGTGCCCAACATCCCCAGCAGGTGCCGGCAGCTGTGGGCAAGCCTGGAGCTGGGAAGAGCCACAAGAGGGGGGAGGTAGGGCAGGGGCCAGAGAGGAGGCTGGGCCTGGCCTGGGGTCTTCCCAACAATCAGGGCCAGCCCCAGGCTGCCTCTGGCCCACAGAGGGTCCCAGGGCCCTGACACACTCCTGCCCTGCCCCACAGGCATCATCGATAGCACGCACACCGAGCAGCGGCAGGTGGTGGCCGTGACCGGGGACGGCACCAACGACGGGCCTGCACTCAAGAAGGCTGATGTGGGCTTCGCCATGGTAGGGGCAGCTGGCAGCGGGCCCCAGGGTGGGGACTGGCAGGAGCTCCCAGGCAGGGGGTGTGGGCAACACAGCCTCACACTGGCTGTGCGGGACCCCCGGTTCACACTCAGCTCACCCACCATCTACCTCACATGCCCAGTACTCTCAAGGCTCAGCCTGGCCCCCAGGGTCTTCCTGGAAGGGTGGAAGAGGGCTCCCTGCCATGATGGCTGTGGGAGAGGACGGGCTAGGGAAAGGCTTCCTGAGGGCAGAGTTGGCCTCAGGGCGCTGGGGCTAGGAGGAGAACATGCACACACACCCCGTGTGGTCTGGCTGGGAGCTGGGCAGCTGGGAGTATGCATGTGCGTATAGGACTGAGGGTGTGCAGGGCATGAGAACAGCATTGCTTGAGCTGTGTACCACCACCCAGCCGCCGCACACAGGCTCCTGTCCCCATAGGGCATCGCAGGCACGGACGTGGCCAAGGAGGCCTCAGACATCATCCTAACAGATGACAACTTCAGCAGCATCGTCAAGGCAGTGATGTGGGGCCGCAACGTCTACGACAGCATCTCCAAATTCCTGCAGTTCCAGCTGACGGTCAACGTGGTGGCTGTGATCGTGGCCTTCACGGGTGCCTGCATCACGCAGGTGGGTCCTCCGGGGGGGGGGGCGCAGGCGCAGGGGTAGGCGGGCAGGATGGGGCATGCCAAAGCCTGGGGGAGCCCCTACCAAGGACCAGGAGTTGCATCACAGACCTCAGGCGCAAGCACCAGCCCAAGGAAATGAAGCTCAGCTAGGTGAGGGGCTGGCCCAGGGTCATCTGGCAAATAGGAGACATCAATCCTCACCCACATGGCTGCCTGACCCAGTCACAGACCTGGTCCTCTCTCCAGGAGGCAGAAGAGGTCGTCCTCAAAGAAAGGCAGAGCCCCCAAAGGGAGGCAGGGGCCAGGCAGGGCCCATGAGGGGATCAGGCTACCAGCTGGGGGCAAGGGACCGGCAGGGCCCTTGGGGGGCTTAGTTCCGTCAGGAGTGTGGCAGAAGATGCCTGTTTCCCTGGAGCTCTGAGGCCAGGTTGGGGCTCTTTGTCACTGGGAGAGGTAGTTGTCTGTCAAGATCACCATCTGGGGCCCCATCCCAAGCTCAGGGGAAGCCAGCCAGCAGGCCTGAATGTCTTCAGCCTCACTGTTTCCTTGCCCAGCCCCATGAGGCAGAAAGTATGGTAATCCCCATTTTACAGAAGCAGAAACTGAGGCTCAGAGACTGGACCAACCAGGGACCTGCCATTGTTCCTGCAGCCTCCTGCTTTCCCCTCGGGGCTGACAGCCTGGCCTGGGGAGGAAAGGGCCAGTATTCTAAGGCCTCCTGGCAATCACATGGGTAGACAAGCTCCTATGCAGAGAGGAGCCCTAAAGTCCAGAAGGCAGCACTTCTCCAGAGAGCTTTGTGGCCTTAGGAGTGCTGCTCCCCCCTGCTGCATTCTGAGCCACTGGGGCTGCATGCGGCAGCACCCAGTACCATATTCTGAGAGTCAGAGCTGTGAGGTGGCTGGTGGGTTCCTCTGCTGAAAGGACCCACTCCTGGTCTGTGGATGAGAGACTCCCTCTAGTGGTGGCTCAGGGAACACTCCCACAGCACAGCCGCTCCTGCAAGGCTCCTTGGGGGACCCCACTGATGCCAGATGGGGAAACAGGTTCAAAGAAGACTACCAGTTTGCCTAAGGCTTTAGATTGAGTTGGTGGCAGGGCCATGCAGGACTTGATGGGGAGATGGGGGGCCCTGACCCCAAGGCACATGTCAACAGAGAAGGCTGATGAGCAGGAAAAAGGTGCAGGACACGGGGAAGGTGGCTGCTCTGGGACACAGGTGGGAGAGGCGGCCTGGAGGAAGGGGCTCTGATGAATCCAGGAGGCGAGTGAGTGTATGGGGAGCAGGCAGAGTGGGCCTTGGGGGCTGCACTAAGAAATGATAGAGGGGTGAAGAACTGCTTAGTTTAGGCTACTAGGCTTACAGGGTCAGTGGGCTTCCTGAAGGTGTTCCACCATGGATGAAGCTAACACCAGAGGGGGAGGCCTGGGCTGGAGAGAGGGTGACACTAGGGAGAGGGGGGCAATGCAAGCCAGGGGGACAGGTGTGGAGAGGAAAGCAGGGCTAAGGAAGGGGCCGTGGGGGGCACAGAGTTAAAAGACTGGGGAAGAGGAGCCCTGAGGGAGAGGGAAATGGAATGTTCAAGGAGGAGGAGGAGGGCCAAGAGAGTGGGGTCAGGGGCCAGGAGGAAACTGTGGCCAAGTGAGGCAGGGAGGTCAGTGAGAGGAGGCTGGAAAATGTATCTCTCGACTGGTGACAGGAAAGGTGCTGGTGACCTTGGAGAAGGGGATTTGGGGGACATGGACAGGCCAAAGTCTGGCTGCCAAGGACAAGATACTTGGGGGTACAAGGGGACAGTTGATCAGCTCCTCGAGGCAGTGTGCCCCACATGATATGACTGTGCACTGAGCGGTATGACCATATGATCCCAGTCTCAGCCAGAGAGAGACATGGAAGGATCCACACCAGAATGTGAATGGTGGTCGCCTATAAGTCACAAGATCACTGACGAGTCAGCTTCCTCTGTTATTCCCTACTAACCTGAATTTTCTACCATGGATGTATGTTATTTCTGGAATCATAGATACACACAATAATTGCTTAAGGTAAAGTAGGATGATGAGGTAAGAAGGAACTGGGTGTTAGTAACAAGGGGACAGGTGTCATAGGCACTGTTGGTGGGACAGCAGAGACCAGAGCCACATCCGTGGAGGGGAAAGCAGCAGCGGGAGGCTGAGAAGACAGGATGTGTGCTGAAGACGGGAGAGAGCTTGGCCTTTGCCAGGAGAGATGTGTCCATGGGGGCTGAAGGGATGGACAGCACATGGTGGGGAAGTGGGTGAATTTACTAGAAGGCAAGGAGCTGCTGACCATCAGGCCTGGAAGACTCAATTTTCTCCTTGGCGGAGAATGGTGGGCAGGTCTAGGCTGTTCTTCAGGGAAGGGAAGGCCCAGCAAACCTGCGGGGTGCCTGTTCAGGAGCCCAGCGGACAGGCCAGCTGAAGGCAGACCCACTGGGCAGAGCCAGCTCAAGACACCAGCAAGAAGCTACTGAGGCCCACACCCGGCCCTTGGTAGCAGCAGGTGCGGCCGGCCTCCCCCGTGACAGCCTCCCCCACCACTACTGTCCCCAGGACTCCCCTCTGAAGGCCGTGCAGATGCTCTGGGTAAACCTCATCATGGACACGTTCGCCTCGCTGGCACTGGCCACGGAGCCACCCACCGAGACGCTGCTTCTGCGGAAGCCATATGGCCGCAACAAGCCCCTCATCTCACGGACCATGATGAAGAACATCCTGGGCCACGCCGTCTACCAGCTCACCCTCATCTTCACCCTGCTCTTTGTTGGTGAGTCCTCCACCAGCCCACCTGGGACGCCCCAGCCTGGACCCGGCGTTCTGGAGTCACACCCTCCCTCTTCTCTGCCAGTGAAGTTATAGGGGCCCGGTGCCATGCAGTGAGTTGCTCAAGCTCACATAGCAAGTCTTGCGCAGAGCCGGGCCCTGTCTCAGATCTGGCCAACCCCAAAGCCAGGGCTCTTCCACCGATGACAGCTCCAGGCATGGAGTACACACTAGGCAAGATGGCACCCAGGTGCTGCTCCCTGCCCCTCACAACTGCCCTGGAGGGGCCTGAGGCTCTGGCCCCTTCCCTGACCCATTCCTGCACCTCTCTGGGCCCCGTGCGGGCACCCTCACTGACCCCTCCTCGGGGAGGGAACAAACACCTGCAGAGCCGCCCATGATTTCCATAGCATTTTCCTTTAGGCTGCTTGCTTCGTTTAGGTCTTCCCCGCACTCAGCCAGGCAGGCGCCTGTCCTCATCATGCGTTACAGGGAGTGCCCGGAGGCACACAGTGGTGAGGGGACCTGCCGCCGGACTGAGGAGCCTGGCTAAAGACTGGGCCTGGATCCCTCGGGTGTTTCAGAGAGGACGCAGGCAAAGCCTACCCCTGGGTCACAGAGAGGCCCAGCGTGGGAAGGGGCTGGCTCACAGTCACACAGGGAGTTGGGGCCAGCCAGGAGTCCCCAGCCTGGGCAGGGCCCCTCCACGTGAAAAGCTGGGCTTTCAATGCCGACAGGCACTTGTCCTCAAGGTCTAGGGTACAGATGTGGGTTGGGCATGGATCCTATGGCTTAAAGGGAAGTCCTCTTACATAAACTTGGAAGGTGATACATTGGCAGGACTATTGTCAAGGTTATCTTTAGAGTCTTCAAAGAAGCCGTGTGAATGCAAAACTAGGAGAGAAGGCTGCCGGGTAGGGGAGGAGAGGGGGACAAGTTCCTGGTTTATTTGCTGGCTTCCCCCTTGAGCACCTACTCTCAGCGGCCTTGAATTCAGCTAGACACCTCACACTCAGAAAACCCCAGAAGGCCTCCTGGCACCTGCTGAGACAGCTTTGCCAAGAGACATAGGATAGCCTCGGGCCTGTCATCAGTGCGTGTCCACACAGCAACCCGGGGGCTATTCTCCACCCATCCTGTGATAACTCATGAGGCCATGGGACTGGAGCTAGCCTGGCCTAGAAGCCCCAGCCTCCACATAGCAATCGATATATCCTAGAAGAGCTCCAGAAGCTTCCAGGGGTCGCAGCAAGGGCCACAGTCAGTTACAAGAACCATCACTTACAGGGGAGCCCAAGGCCATGGCCTCCCACCAGGGATTCTGGTTCACAACCCATTCTCCCAGTCTTCCCAGTCCAGATGAGTTTGCCAGCTGGAGGTCACTGTCAAAAATAGCATCACCTGACAGGACAGGTTAAGTCATTCCACCTTTAACAGGTTTCCACAGAAAAGCAGAATAAAGTTCACCCAACATCTCTCTCCGTAGAGAAGAAAGGGCTTTGTCATCCCTCCACGCACACTCGGGACCACCCAACAGTGCAGCCCCCCACCCCGGTATCCAGAGCGCCGCCTCTGTCTCCGCCTGACCTACCAGGCTGTGCAGAGGAGGCCCCCACTCAGGGCCCAGCGTCTCCCCCAGCGAGGCCCTCAGCCCCGCTCCCGCCCTCTCGGCTTGGCAGGTGAGAAGATGTTCCAGATCGACAGCGGGAGAAATGCACCCCTGCACTCACCACCCTCAGAGCACTACACCATCATCTTCAACACCTTCGTCATGATGCAGCTCTTCAATGAGATCAACGCCCGCAAGATCCACGGCGAGCGGAATGTCTTTGATGGAATCTTCCGGAACCCTATTTTCTGCACCATTGTGCTGGGCACTTTTGCCATCCAGGTAGCCAGGCCCCCACCCAACCTGGGCCGGGGTGGGCAGTGAGCAGCCAGAGCCCCTTGGCTGTGCCCTGCGAGCCCAGACCCCTGAGTTGGCCCCTGACTCACTCTCTGTGTCTCTCCCCATCTCTCTCTGTCCCTGTGCGCCCCTTTGACCTCCAGATAGTGATTGTGCAGTTTGGGGGGAAGCCGTTCAGCTGCTCTCCCCTGCAGCTGGACCAGTGGATGTGGTGCATATTCATCGGACTGGGAGAGCTTGTCTGGGGCCAGGTAAGCTCCAGGGGGGTTATAGGAGCTGGACCAGGAATCCTCCAGTCCCAAGAATGGGTCCTGACTCTGCCATGGACTCGGTGTCTGACCCTAAACAAGGCCCTCCCCATCTCTGGGCATCTGAGCAATGGGGGTTGGCCCAGGTCCCACATACTGGTCTTTAGGGTACCACCACTATGATTTTTGCCTTATGTCCACATACCTCTGAACATATTATTTGTTTGATAGTTTCTTTCAATCAAACCAGTTTTTTTATTGAAATTTGTTTCAAAAGGTAGCTTTATATTATTAACGTGATTAGAAAATCAGTATCATTTACCATAAAGAGAAGCTAACAAAATAAAATAATAACATAATGAAAGCAATGTTATTGAACTCAAACTCGATGTCATGGCCTGCAAAGGCTCAGAGCCTAAAGCCAGCTTGTTGTTTAAGAGGATAATTAGTAAGTGGTATTACACCAAGCAGATTCCTTAAGAGAGCTCTGAGGAAATGTAGGAGGAGTGAGCTCTGCCTTGGCTCTGAGTGATGCAGTGCTGGGTCTGACATCCTCTCCCACTTCGGGGAACCGTGGGCTGGATGCTCTGTGGGGGCCCTTCCAGCTATGACCCAGAACATTCTCCCACCAGTTCCCTTCCCTACTTTTGCCCAAATCCTAGGCATGTGTGCACACACGCACACGTACACACACACACACACACACACACACACACACACACACACACACAAACACACACCCCTTGCCAGCACTCACTACTTGCAGGCTGACCAGCATTCAGTGCATGTTAGAAGTACCTGGAGCCGGATCTGGGTCAAAGGGTCTCTATTCCCAAGATGCTCCATCTTCCAGCTAGTGGAAGCCCCAAATGGCCTGAGACATTGTCCTTGTCTTCAAGCTGTTCCAGGCTTGAGTGGAAAGTTGCAGTAGCAGAAATTAACTAGAAGATAGGAAGAAATTTTAGTTTCATCCAAAAGGTCCTTCTTGAAACTTTGGAGCTTCTTTGGAAAGTTGATAAACTAGATTTGACTTAGAGAGCCCATTCCCTGGGCACCCTCAGAGCCAGGCCATCTTTATCTGCCTGGCACCCACACCTTCAGGGAGCTCTTGGCATCCGGGACAGCAGACTCCTAATGCCCGAGGATGATGCCAGGGGGCAATGCTGAAACCTCCAGGGAACCCATGAGTCTGTATGCAGGCCAGCCCTCATCTGTCCCTACAGGATATGAAAGGAGCCTCTGATCTCTGCCACCTCAACCTCCCCATAGGGCCTCGCTTTCACACCTCCGCCCCATGGACAAGCCCTTTGGAGGGCAATTAAGGATAAAAGCATATCCCCTACTCATACTTCCTCCCATTTCTGGGAGGGCAGCCATTCCCTGAGTCCCAGGACTGGCTGCCCCCATGGTACCCAGGCCCTGCACCTCTGTTGCCCATACTCAGGTATCACAGGACCCAGTGATCAGCAGGAAGGAGCCCAGGGACCTGAGGGCCCGCTGTGGGCCAGGTTCATGCGCAGCAACTTAGACACACCATCTTGCTTAATCCTCAAACTCTGAGAATCACCCCCAGCTTTACAGATGGGAAAACCAGAGCTCAGAGAAGTTAAATGACTTACCCAAGGTCACATGACCTAGAAGGTCTGGGGTATTCAAGGTCACACCTGTCCAGCTCCTAAAGGCCAAGATTTTCCACTGTGCCCCCAAACCCTGGATGAATGAGTGAATTACAAAGCAAATCAATAAGAATTATAAAAGATGGAATTGAGAAACAGGTAGGATGAGTTAAGGCGTGAGCCGAGCATAACTAAGTGGGGAGGGGTGGCAGGTTGGGGAGGAGGCCACCTGAGGGACAGGCCCCATCACCCTGACGCTGGACCCCCTGCAGGTCATCGCTACCATCCCGACCAGCAGGCTCAAGTTCCTAAAGGAGGCGGGCAGGCTCACGCAGAAGGAGGAGATCCCAGAGGAGGAGCTCAATGAGGATGTGGAGGAGATAGACCACGCTGAGAGGGAGCTGCGGCGAGGCCAGATCCTGTGGTTCCGAGGCCTTAATCGGATCCAGACCCAGGTACAGGAGGCTCCTGGGGCTGGGTCACACCTAGCCAGGGTGGGCGGGGGATGGAGGTGGGCGTACTCCGTGCCACCCCACAGGCCTGCAGAGACGGAGCTCGGGCTCTGCTCTCTCACCTCGCCAGCCTTCGGTACACCCTTGCTCCCCACATGCACGCTCCCGTGACTGCTAAAGAAGCTGCAGCCTCCTCAGGAAACTTCCATCTCACCCCCCAGACCAGCGAGGGCTCAGCCCGGGGGTCACACCTACCATGGGTTTCTGGGGGAATGCCCTTCAGTGGGGAGGGGGCCTGAGTGCTGAGGTGAGTGTGGGGCTCCGGTCAGGGGTGTGGGGCAGCCACCAGGAGGGGTGGTGCAGGGCTGGACACGAGTCAGTGTGAAGCCAAGGCCAACCCCAGAGTCTCCTGGGCCCGGGCATCAGCCTGCGAGATCCGGGCATCTCTGCACATGTGGACATATTCCCCACCAGGGCCTTCAGACACTGCCCTCCAAGCCTCCGCCACAGTGTCACAGCCACTCTGGGTTTTCCCCATGCCTACACAGACACGTACGTGCGCAGCAAGGGCACACATGCCAAGCACATGTGGGATGGGTTTCTTCCCAGCCCCCACACACACAGGCCACACGCTGTCACATAGCCCTCTGCCCAGGCTGGAGTTCTAATCCAGGTTGTGTGTTCACAGCCCTGTGGGATGAGGGACACAGGGGACTAGGAAAGTAAGAGAGGGTGGGCCTCTTGCCCAGACCACACCTAGGTAACCAAGAGTAGATCGCCTGGGCTGCTTCGCGCCCACAGGGTGCTCCTGAACATTTCCTCATTGGCATTCACAGCGCCCCCCTCCCCGGTTTTAGGGGTGACCGAGGTTCAGGAGACAGCCCTCTCGGAGAGCTGGGGTGGGGGGGCAGGGGAGGTGTCCCACCCAGAGCCTCCCGACACAGCCAGGCTTCTCCTCCTGCAATGAAAACCCCAGTGCGCAGCCCTCGTGGCCAGCCCTCCCTGGCACTCTGGGGCCTACAGAGGGGCCTGGCGCCGAGCAGATGTCTTTCAGAGCCTTTGAGTGTGTCTGGTAGTCTTTGTTTGATTTAAGTCACGTTGTCATTGTCACCGTGGCTGCGGCTGTGCTCGTGCCGTTGCGCCTGTCAATCGTGTAGCTGTGTGTCCGTTCTTCTCGCAACTTGTCTCGTTCTCTCCTCCGTTGCAGATTGAAGTAGTCAATACTTTCAAGAGCGGGGCCTCCTTTCAGGGGGCCCTGCGGAGACAGTCCTCCGTCACCAGCCAGAGCCAGGACGTAGCCAATCTCTCTAGCCCTAGTCGCGTGTCGTTGTCCAATGCTCTTTCCTCTCCGACCAGCCTTCCTCCTGCTGCAGCTGGGCGTGAGTGTGAATCCTTACTGCCTCGGGCGCCACCGACGCCAGTGCTGGGCGGGCAGGGGCCGGGGCACCAAGGACATGGGGGGCAGTCGGTCATGGTGAGGCCCAGGGGGCTAAGGGGACACCATCATTGAGGAGGGTCCCCGTTGGTCAGGAGAGCATAGCCAGTCATGGGGTGGCCGTCCCTTGGTGGGCCAGGGTTGGCTGGGGTCAGAGTCAGGGGCTTAACCATTCAGTTAGGGGGTCGTGAAGGTCAAAAGTGGCCCAAAAAGGTCTGGGTCAGTCAAGGATTGGCATCTGGTGGGGAGTTTACAGTGAGTGAGTTTACAGTTTACATGCTCTAGCCCACCAGAGGGTCACAGTGGCCAAGGGGGGGCAGTCAGCCAGGACAGCAAGGAGTATGCCAATTGGTCTAGTGCCATACTCAGACAGGAAAAGCCTGGCCTACAAGGCCAAGGTCATAGTTGGCCAGGAGATCAGAGTCTCACAGTTAGTTAGGTGAAGGGTTACCATGGGTCAAGGCCATCAGGGATCCCAGTCCGTCACAGTGGGGTCCAGCCAAGTGAGGGGTCACTATTGATCAGAGGTCCCAATCAGGGAGGAGTCCCAGGCCACCAAGGAGTTCAGAGCCTGAAGGCCCCAGCCACGGTAGTTCAGAACCCTGTGCCTTCTTCCCTTATACATCCAAAGGCATTAACTGCCTTACACACTACTACCCTGCCCGCTGAAGGTCTGACCCCTTCCTAGAAAGGACGGGGCTTCTTACCCATTCAACTTGACCTCAGGCAGAAAACAGTGAACAGGCTTCACTTCTTGGCTGGGTGTCAGCAATCCCTGGGGGATCTGGTCCAACCCATGGTTTCCTGCCCTTCCTCATCTGAGGGGTAGTGGGGACTCTGGCCCCCTCCATCTTCTCCCTCCTGCCAAGCTCACCTTCCCATGCCACCACTTCTGACCTGGATCTCTCATCTCTGGCCTATCTAGATCTTTCCAAACCCCTCCATAGCTTCTGGCCCCAGGGGGAATAAGAAGTCTCTATTTACCCCCTACCTTCCTTACCTTGTCTCCAGTCAGCCCCTCCCAAACAGCGGGGGAGGGCCTAGTCCTGGTCTTCTCAGATTGCCACAATGTATATGTCCCAGCCCTCAAGCTTTTGATGAGGAAGGAGTTCTGGGTTTCATCTCTCCATACTTTATACAGCGCCTGTACCCCTATCCAAACACAGTACACCCACTGCACACACCCCTCCCATTGAGCAGGAGAGGACCTGCATGCCAGGTGGGAACTGGGCCACCTGAGCCCTCTGACGGGAAACACGAGCCACAGAGAGCCTATTGCTGGTCTATGCTCATGTCCCGTGATTGTCAGGGGGGTGCAGCCCTGCCAGGTAGGCAGGGTAACAGGGACATGGCAGAAAAGGGAAGAAATGCCCTTCTAGGTTCATTCATAGCACAAACACCCAGGGATGGGGAGACCAGGCAACCCAAGGTGAAATGGAGATCTGTTTGAGCAGACAGGGTCCAGTCACTAGGAAGGCACTGCCAGGTTTTCTCAGGGCAGGAAACACTTTGGTCCCATCCTGCCCCTACCCCCTGCAGCAGAGAGGCTCACTGAGCTGACCTCCTCCTGCATCCACTTAGCCCTGGCTTTGCTCAGCACCACCAACTGTCTTGAAGTCCAAAGACCAAGTGTTCCAGTCTGGAGGTGCCTGGCTGGCTCAGCTGGTAGAACACACAACACAATCCTGGTTTGAGTATAGAGATCACTTTAAAAAGGGGGGTGGTTCCAGTCTGGAGAGCCTCTGGGGAAAGAAACCGTTTCTTTGGGTTCCTGCCATCCCTCCTGGTGACTCCCACATCCCTCTGGCTGGATCTGACCTCTTTGAGGCACGGTGCTTCACACTGGCCACAGCCAGAGCCTGCCTGGCATTTCTGGGCATGCAGGCAGACTTTGGAAGTCTTCCCATGGCTTAGCCCCACACCTTAGTTCTCACAGCCTAGAGAAGGAGCTCGGTCACCTCAAACCTGGGCAACATCATTCTCACCTTTTCTTCTGTCCTTTATAAAACCATTCAATGAGGCCAGTCAAGTAACACCCAGTTCTCAACACTCCTTCTTCAGAGACTACATCCATATCTGCCCACCCTCCATTCTCTCTGAGGCCCCAAAGGGGCTGGCCAGGCATGACCCCCTCATCCAGCTGCCACCTTGCCTCCTTGAGTATCTTGTATTCCTACCCTCTACTGGAGAATCTAGACTGTAATTTGGGGTGTATTGTGGGAGCCTGACCATCCCCGTAGCCAAGAGTACTGGTTCCAAAGGGGAATCCCCCCAAATAGCTTCAACACGCACATTTTGATCAAGACGGTCACAGTGTGAACTCTCAATAAAAACTCCCAGTTCCTCCCTCACCTGAATATTTGCTATAACAGCAGCATCTCCTCTGTTCTCCAAGGATTCTGAAGGCCCTCTAGTTACCAGGCAGGGTCTCTTCAGGAGTCAAAGGCTTTTTTTCCCACAGGGAGGTGTGACACCAGTAGCCAGGAGTCAGAGAAGGGGTTCTGGATTGGGTGGGCTGGAGAGGTAGGCTGCCTCCCACCTCCTCTGAGCAGGCAGAGACTTCTTCCCAGGGATTCTCCAGCAGAGGAGGGTGGCCCTGTGCATGCTGAACCCAAAATACCTGGGATCTTATACCTTAGAAGGAGTTAGACCACCATCCCCTGGGTTGCCAAGAGTTGACCACCAAGGCCTGTGATGGGCCACTGTCTGCTTGGGGCGGACTTCTGACCCATGACCTTGGGGTGAGGAGCCCCCAACCATCCCTCCCCTGGTACCACTGTGAGGTGGAGGGCCCCAGGCGGACAGGTGCATGCGGTGATGTGACAGGCAGGTCAGACTTGCATCTAGAATGTTTGGGAGGGAACTCTGCTCCACACTCTTGCTTTCTTCTTCTGACTGACACAAAAGTGAGTTTGTTTTTTCCCCCCGAAACTTAAAGGCACACGCCTGAGGCCTTATACTTGAGCCCCACTCAACATTTTCCAAAGTAGTTCCCCTATCCTTCACTTCACATATGCCTCACCAGGGAAATAGAAGGGAGGATCTGCCAATACACCCATTTCACTGAGAAAGGCTCTGAGGCTCAGAGGACTGGACTGACTTGGCCGCGATCACACAAGTGAGTGGCAAGGGGTCTGGCTCCAAGGTGCCTCATTTTCCCTAACGTCCCACACCACTTTCCAGACAAGCCTATAGCCCTGGAGCTTCCAGGGGTTGAATTTCCATTCCAGAACCAGTGCCCATGCCTACAGCCTCACAAAGTGGAAAGGGATCCATCCTCTGGGCTCTAGAAGGCCAAGAAAGCTGTTTCTCTGCTGGAGTCTCTGCCAGCCTGGCCCGGACTGGGGAGAAGGGCACCTTCGGCTCTGTAACCCGAAGCCAAGCCCCCTGCCACTCCTGCTTATACCCCTCAAGCAACTAACGCCTCTCAAACCATTTTTGTATTTAGCAAGTTTGTAGCAGGCTGTGTTGGTCAGCAAAGGTCCTCCTCCTTCGAACCAACCAGGCCAAGCAAGCACCAGAGACTCCTAACTCAGAACCGGCCACTTCCTGGCCACTACCACCCAGGGGGCATCTCCGGCTGCCATGCCCCCTTTCCCCTCCTGATTCCAAGACGGCTAGGGCAAGGAGTGCACATCTCTTAAGGGGAGAGATGAAGAAGGAAAGAAAAGAAAGCTGTGCCTCTCGTTAGTGTTTTGGTAACGAACTTAGTGCAATCTTGGGTTGGCGAAAAAATGGCTTGCTTCTGGGGTGGGGCCTAGACCTCTCCACTGTCTGAATATTCCATGTGTTTGTTTCCCTAGAGGGCTAGAGAACCCTGGAGACAGAGTTCAGCAAGAGAGAGTGAAATTAAAAGAGGTTGTGAGTCTTTAACCTTGAGCCTGAAATGAATGTGAATCAATCCCAGACTCTTGGCTTCCCTGAAGCCGGGTAAACATTCGAGTATGTTGAACCGTCCCAGCCTGTCCCAGCCCAGGGCCGACGCATTCCCTCAGAGCCCTCCAAGAGGGGTGTGGGTCTCCTGCTCCCTTTGTGCTGATGAAACCACAATGTCGGAACTCCCACAGGCCGGGTCCTTTCCCCTCTCCCATCCCCCCATACCCAAGTGCAGCTTCTGCCCCAAAATCTCACTTTAGGGTAGGCAGGGATGGGAGGCGGAAGAGCTTTTTTTTCTTCCCATATTTTTTTCATTTCAGCCTCGGAGAGAACCGAAGTGGACACTTGAGATGACCGTGGCGGGGTGTCCCGAAAAGTCTTGTCCCCACAGTCTTGTCCAGAGTAGTTCATTCTTTCTGTTGTCTCCATGCCAGGGGGAGGGCAAGGGGCCTGCATCTCATTGTGTGTCGTCCCCTCTGCATTTTCAGTCACATGATAGGGTCCCACCACCATCCCTCCTCCTCCTACCACCTTATTGCAATTCAGCCTCAGAACACACCGGACACTAGGCTGGACAGTTCCAGTGGCGATGCTTCCCATTTGACAGATAAGAAAGATGAGGCCCATGACACCTTTTTTGTTGGTTTCACTTAATCAAGGGTGTAAATGGCCTGCTCATCAGGAGATCAGAATATTTAATCATCTATACAGAGCCACGAACAGGGAATCCAGGGAGAACGAGACCTCCGAGCAGTCAAATGGCTATCACGGTAGTCTGCTGACTCTCGCTTGGCGCCTGATGCCTCTTATTTAAAGCATGATTCCAACAAGCAGGGTCCCCTGGAGTCCCCATCCCACAACACATAAGAGGGAAAAGGGACAGAGGTGCTTTTGAGCAAACAAGGAAAAGTCAGAATGAGTAATGATGGCTGACAAAGAGAGAAACTATATATATATATCTCTCTCTCAAAACTCTGGGGTCTTCCAGAAGACCAAAAGTATTACTGACCAACTTAAAGTTAAATTCTTCTCTGTGTACACTAAATCAAAAGGCACTCCTGTGCTGTAGAAACACTTCCCATGGAAAGAGTACAATAAGCCCCATGCCAGGACACTTAAAACCATCAGCCGCAGCCATCTAGAAAATTCACTTCCATGGACAGGGCTTTCCCCACTGTGCCCCACCAACAAGACACCCCTGGGTTTAGCTGAGAGGTCCATAGATCCTGGTACCACAAGGGCCTCCCCACAAGAACCCCACTGGTTCTCTGCACCCCCCATCCCAACCCACCCCACCCCTGCCTCAGGCCTGTGGTGTGGAGGTTCCCACTGCTCTACAGGGAGGGCCGTGAGCACACCCTCCACTCCACAGCCAACTTGGCTGAGGCTCTGCTCCTTGGAGGCACTGATGCTGCCTTGTATTCCCCCCGCCACCACCTCCACTCTGAGTTGGGGCTAGGAAGAGAGGAGGAAATACCTTTGTCCCAAATCCCATCTGCCTCTTGATGACTGGCATGGCTTCCCCCTCCCAGGAGTCTGGAGAAAGGGACCCCTCTCTCCAACACGAGGGTCCTGTTCCTCTGCACCCCGTGAGGTAGGGCAGAGGACAACCAGTGAGGCAGCGTGTCTTGCCCGTGGTTAAAGCATCAAAAGTGGCAGAGCCAGGACTCAGACTCAGGTCTCCCTATGAGTCCAGTGATCTTTCCGCTAGTCTGGAAGACCTGATGTCCAACCTCCTTTCACTCTTCCGAAAACCATGGGTTCAAACTAAGACACAGAAAATGAAAGAATGTACTTTTTTGTGCCTCGGGTCCACAGCCTCTAGAATCCCACCCAGGGCTGGGTTTGGCCATCTGATTCTGGCCTCCATTGGGGGGGGTTGTGTTTTCAAAGCACAAACAAAGAAATAAAATGCTTCAGGAAATAAGAGACCCCCAAAGTCAACTCCAATGACTGGCCAGGGCTTTGAGTCTATACTCGAGTGTTTACCTCCCAAATGCATGAAGGAAAGAAACGTTGGGTACAAAGACCTCCGTTCACATTGTCCAGGCTTCCAAGTGTAGCTGTGTGTCTGTCTGTGTGTGCCGTGTGGTTCCCGATCCCTCACCGTGGCATGCTCCCACCCCTGAATGTCATCAGTCTGCCGGCTCCTCCGTGCTTTCTGGCTGCCTCTGCTCTGCACCCCAGAAAGCCCTGAGTTGGCTTTGGTTTGCTTTGCTGCCTTCGGTTTGATGTTCCTGTTCTCTGGCCCTCGTGTATCTTCTCCCATCCCAGTTCATCCCGCTGTCTCTCCTTTCCGTTCCTCTTCTGTTCGTGACATGTTATCTGTTCCATGTTGTATGGTTTCTTAACTGCGTGTGGTTTTCTTAAGATTAATGTTCTAAAACGAGCTTCTCCTCCTTCCTCCTTTATTCCCACCTGGTCCCAATCCCCTTCTGCATGGTTGAACTTCTGCTTTAAAGTTAACAAGGCTCAGTCTCTCACTAGGTCTGGGTGCCCGCCGGAGTGGACTATGCTTCCTCTAACCACTGTTTCCACTATCTCTGTGATGGGGCTTGATTCCTCCTGTCCTAATATTGTAGTTCTGACCAAAACCAAAGCAGTTTTTAAAACCTCATGGATGCATATAACCTGAGCCCCCTCTCCCATTCTTCCCCCTCCTGCCCGTGCTCATAACACCCAGCGACTGTGGATTCCAGCCGCCTGCTGTGCCCTAACCCCTCCCCATAACCCCTCCTCTGACCGCCCCCCCAGCTTGGCTGCTGCCCCTCACTCCAGGACAGTGCTTCTCACCCCTGTGCTTCCCTTGCAGATTCGCGTCGTGAAGGCGTTCCGTAGCTCTCTCTATGAAGGTCTAGAAAAGCCTGAGTCTCGAACCTCCATCCATAATTTCATGGCTCACCCTGAATTCCGGATCGAAGATTCACAACCCCACATCCCCCTCATTGATGACACCGACCTGGAAGAAGATGCCGCACTCAAGCAGAACTCGAGCCCGCCGTCATCGCTCAACAAGAACAACAGCGCCATCGACAGCGGGATCAACCTGACGACCGACACAAGCAAATCAGCTACCTCTTCAAGTCCAGGGAGCCCCATCCACAGCCTGGAGACGTCGCTTTAGCTGAGGACCCCGCTGCCACCGACCCACCTCTCCCCGGGCCCCATCCATCCAGGCACCCAGCTCACCCAAACAGCAACGAGCAACAACAGGAAACCAAATACTGGCGAGAAAACCAACATTTCCACCCAACAGACCCTTTTTCTGGCTGCGATGCTGTTTGAACTCTTTTTCACTTTGAGGCAAGGGGCGGGATCTGCTCGGGGAGGGGGGCTTATGGAAGTGAGCGATTTTCTGAGAACCAGCCCTTCCCGGCTCCCACCCAGACACGGACCAGCCATGCACCCGCCAGGCCACCATGTCCCCTGCATGAATGTACTGGACACTTCCAGTCCTCCCCTTGTTTGGTTTTGGGGGGGTCGGGGAGGGTTTTTTGTTTGTTTTCTTAGGCGGGAACTGCAAACAGACTCTTTTCTGAGACTATTTATCCAATCCACTGGTCTGTGAGTTTTTGAAATGCTTGTGCAGCATGGTCTCAGTTGTATAGGTTAATTTAACAACTTTTTGAAACTGCAGAGCTTAACTCGCCTAGTAAATTTGCACCAACCGAACCGAAGAACTTCATAGACACTCACGAGGTTATATCCATTTCTTTGTATCTATATCAACGTATACTTTTCCAAGACTGTATACGTCCATATAGATATGTGTGTATATATATATGTGTGTGTATATATATATATACACACATACACACACACACACACACACACACACACACACACGGATATATAAAGTTTTTTTGCCGGCATGTTGCCTTGTTTCCGCTTAAATTGCTCTATTTTAACTTATTTATGTCCTAAAACAAGAATGTAATTTGTTTACAATCCTGTAGATAACGTCCTTGGCTATTTGTATGGTTTAAGAACACTGGTGGCTGAGATGCTATAGAAAACAGCTCAGCCCAACAGACACTTCCCTGGATTGCAACCTCGATGTTTTCCAATAGCCATGCTCTGATTTTTGCCTGCTGTTTCCGTTCAATCATGTCACTACCGCGGGAGGCTCAGGCAGAAGCCAAACGTGACCGAAGAGGAGTCTCCATCTGGAAGGGGGTTAACACAGTGCTCCGTGCTCCGTAGACACAGGGAGAGGAGGAGAGAAGGCTTCCTAGGTTCGCAGCACTAACGGCGGGCCCGGCCCGAGGATGACAGGGTCCACCCAGCTCTGGTCGAAGACTTTTCTCTCGATGAAACTCACTTGAGTTTACTAAGAGCATTTCAAAAGGAGGTTCTCTTTGGCACTGTCTGGACAAGGTTGAGGTAGTGTTGCAATATTATAAATGCTACTGTGTTGATTTTTTTTAAGTAATTTAGAGGTTTATTTACTTATAAATTGCAGCATATGAGCTGTTGGCATACTGGATGAGGATCATGATGGCTTGCTGCTTTTATTTTTATTTTTGAAGAAGAATAGCCTTTTTCTCTGCACTATTTAGATCCGAACGAACCTTATGATGTGTATATTGAGATGTATTCAGTGTGATTTTTAAACCAAATTGTCTTCCTGTAGTCGCAATATATACTGTAGCCTTTTGACAGCAAGTCTTGCTTTCCCAGACAGAAAGCCATTCTGAAACCCTACAGTATCACAGGTGAGAAAAGGTGGTTATTTTTCCCCCAAGACAATAACAGCACTAGTAATCCCACTTAATGAAAGCTTATTTAATTGTACGTCAGCCTCTTAACTGCTAAGCACTTTGTGGGTATCAGCTTTTTTCATAAAAGAACTTTTGTATTTAATACAAAGTTTGCTTTGAGACTTTTCAGCATACGATCTTTTTCCATAAACTTGTACAGTGCAAAAGACATTTTGAATACCATGATCAATGACGTCCCATGCTTCGAGGAAAACCAAACACTTTCCACCTCGCTTGCGAAATTCATTCCTCATACTGACCCCTTCCCACAGTTGCTCTGTGTCAGCTCGGCCCTTCCCTTCTCCAAGCCCAGAGAATTCTTCCACAAACAAGATGAGAGCCACTCGGGAAAAGAGCCATAGTCAGCTGGGAGGGCCTACGGCTGGGTGGCTGTTGAAGGAACCTGAGGCTTTGGGATCCCAAGTCAGCCCATCCCACCTGGCAAAACCATCCCGGAAGGAGGACTTTCTGTGTGTGAGAGCATCACCTAAATGTCGTGAGGGAATCTCTCTGAATGTACCTAGCAGAGAAAACTGCATCCCCAAGGGGGTGACCAGCCCTCAGATGTGCTTATTGGATTCCAATACAAACACCGCCAAAAGCCAGCCTGCTGTTCTCCTGCCGAGAAAGTGAAGACCTCCACATGTGACAAAACCTGGAGCAGCTTTGGAACATGGTGTTTTTTTGTAGTTTCCTTTCTCAAGGTTTTCCATCACCCACCTTCTTCTTGGTTCCAATCCTGTGTCCATGACCTCATTCCCCTATAGCAGGAAAGCCGCACTTGCCCCCCATGGTCCCTGTTCGTTTGGAGCCGGGACACTGGGAAGACAGGAGGGCTTTCTCTGAGCAGAGCCTAGCTTGGGGAACAAGGAGCCGTGGAAGTGACCGAGGACACCCGACATCAGTGTTGGTCTTTTCTTGTCAGGGATGATGGATGCACACACACACACACGCACACGCACACGCACACGCACACACACAGAGGAAATGATTGGTTTGTCAAAACTCACTGTAGTACATAAAGCTTGCACTCTGCGTCCTATATCTAGCAGCATGGGGTACGTTTGGCAGTTCACCCCATTAGGGGGTCAATAATTTATGACCATTCATCTGTTTTTATGAATTTTTTTATCTAGACAATAATTGTAAATAAAGAACTCACCGTCTCTGTTCATTTAATACTATGCAATGGTTATGCTTTCAATTGCTGACTCTTCTTACTCCCGCAGTGTGGTTCTGAAATGTCTGTGGTTTAAAAAAAAAAAAAAGGCAAAAAACTAAGATCAAACAGAACACAGTAAATATATACTCTGTAATGTACATTTTTTTTTCCAGTTTGGGACTGCACCATCCACTCAGCTGCTTCTCTGTCCTCTGGACAAGGGCTCCAGGAGAAGATAGCCGATTCCTTCTTAGGTCTAAGCTCAGCAAATTTGTCTCCCCTCAACAGATGAGAGAAGAGCAGGGAGCCCATTCAGTGACCCTTGGGGCTGGAGAATCACCCATCTTTGGAGGTGGGTGGGAAGGAATGTTTCCTCCCTGCGACTCGGGCCTGAGCTTTGCCTAACTCTGAAGCAGCCTCCAGTGCTCCCACCAACCCTTCACCATGGCCCCTTGCCCCTTGTCCCCACCAGAACACAGAGTAGACAAGAGAGAGGGTGTCCCGCTTTTGAGACCAGACCAGTGTTAATGATGGTACTGGGCCAAGGATTCTGGACCCGTCTCAGCCTGGGTAGCCTACTTACTGAATAGCTGCTCTTTTCCCAATCATGCTGAAATGCCACCTGTACCACATACTGATAACTTGTATAGATTTGGGTCTATTTCTGGAATTTCTCTTCTGTTCCCTTATCTGAGTGGCTCATCGGGCACCAGCCATACAGTTCTAATTACTGTTGCTTCAGATAATGTTTTACCATGCAGAAGGATAAGTTTTTTCTTTTTCAACAAAATGTCCTGGTTATTGTCTCACAGCTATTCTTTTAAGTAAGCTTTCAAATATTGCCAAGTCTTCCACCCGAGCACTTCCCCCACCCAAGGGCCCTGCCATTCGATGTGCAAAGGCCTTCCTTCCTGCCATCGTAAATACTGTTCACTCAGGGTCACTAGATAGAGTGTCCCATGAGGAGAAGCAAAAAGAGCATCCTAAATTTTGAGGAAAGCCATATGTTCCTCCCACCATCTCACCTGTATCCTAAGTCAGGGTGTCACCAGGAGAGGCCACCAAGTCCCCCACCCCAACCTCAGTTTGGGACCCAAAGTCACCCACCTTGATTGTCCTGGGAGTGGACCCTGCATCTGCCCCAGGTCAGAGGAGGAAGAGGGCTCTCTTCCACACCTGGAACTACCAGAATTCATGGCCCAGTTGCTTTTATTTCTAACTCTCCTCATGAAGAAACATTTATTCCCATCTCCCTTTCCTGAACTTTTTTTTTTTTTTTTTTTTTTTTTGCCAGGGGTGGAAGGGGTCACTTCTTGTTCTTTATTCAAAGCTTTTTTGGCGATTGTGTGATAGGTCCTTTGGGATGCAGCAATTTCTTTCCTGGACCTTCACACCACCCAGACTCCCCCTACGCATTCGTGCTCCACTTAAGGGAGGCTGTCAGCTGGGTGTACCGTGACATGCCTTCCACCCTAAACTCTCTCCATAGTGTCTGAAATCCCATTAGAAGATTGTTGGGGTGCGTTTCTTGAAGGCTTTGGGTCTTCCAGAGCCAAGTCCTATCAAACAATAGCAGAAAACCCCCAGGTCTTTTCCAAGTTCCAAGACAAGCTCTCCTGATTGTGATATAGAGATCCTACTCGACCAAGTAGAGGGAAGGGGATCCCAGGCCCTGGGCATCAGCCATCACCCCCTCCACCAAAAACAAGACCTTTGAGGCTGCTCCGGGACCTTCTCAGCCCCCTAAGTCTGTTTTGTAATGCCTGTGGTGCTCTCCCTCCGGACCTTTCCTCTTGGGGGTCGCCACACTTTGCTAACTCTTGTGTGCACATATTTTATAACAGAGTAGCGAGGAAATGGTGCCGCTCCAGCTTCCACAAGCTGCCCGGGCTCTGGGGGGCTCTGGGACAATCGAGGCTGGGAAGTGACTGTGCTCTTATTGTACACTCTTTATTTCTCTGTATCTCTGGCTTGTGCTCTTTGTAATTAATGGGATTTGTCTGCCTTTTCAACACTATCCTGAGCAATAACAATAAATGCACACGTGGAAACGCAGACACGGTACACATCACAAGGCCTTTTTCCGCAGGACAGCTGGGTCCCCGCCCTCCATGGATTTGGACTCGGCGGGGAAATGGGAGTCCCTGGGAGGGAAAGTTACTTTGTCCAAGGGTGCACAACTCGGTGGGCAGTCTCTCTCCTTCCACCACATCACACCTTTCAAAATTCCACCATTTAAGGGAGCAAGTTTAACCTGCCATTAAGTCATTAACCTTCCATGAGCAACAGTGGACAGTCCCAATGAGCAAGACTTTGGGGGAAGAGGTCTTGGGAGAAGAAAGAGATTTGGAGACAGAGGGTCTGGGAGGTAGGGGCACATACTGGGGAAAGTTAAGAATGGCCTGATTTGGGGTCTAGGATCAAATGCAGGGAGGTGATGGGACAAAAGATGTGGGTGGCACCCCTCACTGGGGAGAGAGGAAGCAGAGGGAGCCTGGCGCCCCAAGAATCTGAACTTTGCAAACCTCTGCTGAGCATCAGCAGAAAACAAGAATGTGGCCAGACCAAGAGATGATCTCAGTGTTGGCTCAAATGTTGAGGGTTGCACATGTGCACTTACACACACACACACACACACACACACCACTAAAGGCCAGCCCTTGTCAGGGAAAACTGATCTTCAGATCAGGCACCGTAGAGGCCCATCCAAGTTCTAAACAGTTTCACCTCCCAGGGTCAAATTACTCCCAACATCAATGATGCTTCAGCATAGGTATTTTAATTTCCACTTAACAGAAGAGGAAACAGCAGCTCAGAGAGAAGAAGGCTAGGCCCAGCTAGAAAGGATAAGATAAAGTAGTGCTCCTAGCAGTCTTGATGCCAGAATTGGCCCCTGAAACCTCTATATTACAGTGCCTTTCAGTCTGACTAGTAAATAGCTTAATGAATGAGATACAGTTGCATTGCTTGTCCCAAATCCCCAATCTCTCCAACGTCAGTGCCTATACCAGGGAATTCCTTGAATAACAACTATGCCCCATGCATTATATTTGCATTATGCCTTAAATGTCACTGTCCCTGTTTTCCACTTGAGAAAAGCAAGGCTCAGAGAAAAGCAAGGCTCAGATGCACCAGAGAATCAATGGTGCAGCTAGAGATGGAAGGCCAGGGTTTGTCCCTTGAAGAACAGGAGACCCAAGAGCCCCACCCACTTTGTCCCCAGCTCCACCTTAAGTGCTGCTCCCCCCCCCCTCCATCCTTGCAATATTTCTCCATTAGAGAGGAATAATCTTGAAAGCTGGGGTGGGGGTGGAAGGGTGGGCTGCTGTCTGGAGACTCAGCCCTTAACTCTGTAAGAACCCACACCCTTACTCCCTCTCCTAAGCTCCTTGATGGCCTAGGTCTATCACACTCTCTGAACCTTAACATCATCTCTTCAGCAGTGACCATCTCCAGCTAGGGATCTTCCGTCCAATGTCAAGAGAGAAACTGAGTGATTGTGACTTACTCATGGAGAGCCTAGGCTCCACCCTAGGTCCCTGGACTCCTTAACACCAGGAGGGGTCTAGGTCTGCCAGACCATGCGTGTATGGCTGAGGGGAGCTCCCAGGCCCCACCCAGGAGCACAGCATTCTTCATGTGCTTGCGGGAAGCCCGGGACCTAGGGGCTGGGGCCACTGGGGTTTGGGGTCTCGGTTCTAGTTGCAGGAGCCTAGCTAAGATCCCACCCTGTCTGGGGTTTCTACCTCACAGGACCCCAGGACTGTGGGGAAGGGGCAGTTTGAAGACATTGGTTCCCACGGCTTGGAGAGGGCAGAGTGAGAGGGCTTTGCCTCTGGTAGTTGGCATTCCCTGGCCTTCTCTGCCCCTAGTTCCCGCTTTGGGTGCTGAGGAGGGACTAACAACAAGGAAGCAGTAGATCCGGTCAGTCTACCCACTACCCCAAAAATTACTCATCCGACAATGCTCATCCTAAGGCCGGTCGCACCCAGAACCGCAGGGAGGCGGATGAAGCTATAGCTTTGAATCCTTCCTTTCGTGTATAGATCTCAGCAAAAAGGAAGGGCTGGTCAGGACAGAAGATGGGCGATGCCCAGGATCAGTGTTGCCGCGGAAACGGGAGCCCCGCCCCTTTGGTATCAACGGGTACTGCGCACAGAAGGGGCGGGGCATCGGGAGGGCTGGGGCACCGCCCCGGGAGGGCGGGGCGCTGCCCCGGAAAGGCTCGGAACGTTTGTGCGAACGGACCGCGTTGCTACCCGGCCGCTCCAGCGCCACCGCCGGACCGCCCACCAGCCCGGCGCCGGAAGTGAGCTGTTCGGGGGCGCCGCCGGGAGCTGCCACGTCCGAGAGCAGGAGCTGCTGTGTTCGCAGCCATGGTGAGTGTGGGGACCGGGGACACGGCCCTCTCCCGGGTTCCTTGACCCTGCCAAGGTTCAAGCCCGGGGCTGGCGCCGTTCAGGTTCCCTCCGCCGATTTGGGTTTTGCGGGGTTCTGGCCTTGCCCCTCGGAACCTTTCGGAATGGGAGGCCGGAGGGAGGAACCTCTTGGAACTCTGCGGGCCACGCCGCTGCCGCGTCTCTCGCTCCTTTTCTTCCTCTTCCCCCAACAATTGAAAACAAAACCCAGAACATCGTACGAGCTAGTGTATCCCGAGCCCTTAGTAAGTTCTAGACGTTGTTCATAATCTCAGCCTGCTAACAGCCCCGCAAAATAGGTGCTTCTGTTATCGACACTTTACAAATGAGGAAGCTTGAGTTTCGGAGAGGTGAAGTCTCTTACACTACTAGTTAAGTGGCAGAGCTGAGATTCGAACCCACGTAACCACTCCCTTCTACCACCTACCACCTCTCCCACCGGAGATATACGTGGACATAGATGTAGGGCTCCGAAGTTGATGGGCAGTTCTAGACACTGATGTAAGGATGAGCTAAATTACTCTCTGAAGGTAGGGACTCGGGTTTTAAATCTCTGCAGTATGCAGTGTACAGTCATTCCACATTTACTCATTGAGTGAATGCCTGAACGGTAACGAATGAATAAAAGTGCGTCGCTGGAGCCTGGCACAGAGTGGGGGGTTCAGGTATCCGGTGTGCTCAGGAAAATGGGTGTGCCTGGGGTTCTGAGGGAACTTGGGTGAACCAGAAGTCAGGACACTGGGTTTAGTTCTTGCCCTACAGGGTTTGAGATTACTAATCTCTTGAGGCCCCTGATTCTTCAGCTGCTGAGTAGAATCTCTTGTGCTCTGATACTCAGCTCTCTCCCTAAATGAAATTTTAACTCTTCAACGAATTCTGCGGAGCTGAATTGTTTTAAGGGCTGCCTCTTACTACTTAACAAGGACCAGACCACCTAAGGTGCTTAGGAGGGAGGGTTTTTTTAGAAAGGAGCTTTTAAAAAAAATAAAAATAAAAACACTTGTTCAGAATTATGTTCACCATCCCGGCTGTTGGGTGAGAGTGGCTAAAAATACATGCTTGTTATGCTTAAGGCCCTTTGGTGACCTCATGAAACTACTAGGAAACTTCTCTTCCTTAGTGTCCTTAGCCCTCAGCCTTTGATTTAGGGAATTCAGTGTAACAGCTACTTTATGTTCCAGATAGGCAGCCTATTTGAGTGGAAAGCTTTGTGAGCTGGGAATTAACAGGTGGGGGCTCTTTTTCCAGCTCCGCCTGTAACCACCTCTGTGATTTCAAGTGCTCCCTCCTTTCTGGACTCCTTCGGTTCCTTAGTTATCAGACTGCTCCAATTAATTCTGCCCTTTGCCCTTCCCAGTGCACATGTGAAAGCACTTTGTAACCCAGACAGCTTGGCAAGAGTAGGAGACGCTTCTCTTTCTTGCCTCTGCAGATGTTGAAGGCCCGCTTATTAGGGAGTCTTGAATTTAATGTGCTTACTTGATAAATACCTTTGAACTGCTTTGCACCTGTCCACCACCAGTGTCCACCTTTCTGAAAAGTCAAGTCAGACTTTATACCTGCAGGGCTTGTGCTGGAAAAAGATGAAATGGGGAAAGTGATAAAAAATACCAGTTCCAAACTGAAACCTCCCTTTCAACTTTTTTCTATCCCTGGAAGCAAAGTAAAACTATTTTTATTCGTTTACTTATTCATTCAGGAAGCCGTCACTGGGTTCCTTTTGGTTGCAAAGCACTGTGCAAGGTGATTTGAAAAGTTTCAATACTGTGGATGATACAGACCCTCGGTCCAAGGAGCTCACCTTCTGGTTGTGAGAACAAAGGGTATAAAGTGTTGTAGACGTTCAGTGCTTCAGATATTCAGAGGAGTCCAGCTGGTTGGAGAATCTGGGAATCTTCAAGAAGGGGGACATAATTTGAGCTGCACCTCAGAGAATGAGTGGGAGAGTGATGACCATGACATCTGTGTTCCAGCCCCATGAGCTGCTCAATCCTGGATCCCAGTAGATGACAGCCTAGGATCTGTCATAGGTGGTGGACCAGAGAGCAGTCTACCTTGAATCATTTCTCCATGTGTTGGGTATTAACTCTCATATGCCCCAAACTGCCTGTGAGATCAGAAGCTCTGTGATCCAGGAAGGGAACAACAGCCATAGATCCCCCAGTGTCCCTCTTCACCCTCAGAGTGGTGAAGACTGGTTGCCATTCTCCCCTCTTTGCTCATGTTACTCCCTCTGCTTGGACTGTAATTTTTTCCCCCTGTGCCACTTGGCAAATTCCTCCTCATCTAAGCCCCAGTTCATGTCTACCACCATCAGCTCCGCAGGTGGCTATAGTACATGTAAACTGCTGTTAAAGTACTTACCTTTCCATGGTAGAGTTACTTATGTACAAGATTTTCAGTGGGGGGGGGGGCAAGAACACTTATTTGTATCTATATCTCTAGTCTCTGGCACGGTGCTTAGCAAAAAGAAGGTACTTAAAGTAAATGTTTAATGAGTGAACAAACAAATGCAGTCAAGAACCTTGATAATGAACGGTAGTTTTAATAAGATGATTGCATTCCAACTGCCATCTGTTCATTCACCAACCGTATCTTTGGTTCTAGGTGTCAGTAATTAACACTGTGGACACCTCCCATGAGGACATGATTGTAAGTATTCCTTTTTTTTTTTTAATTTAATTTTTTTTAAGTGTTCCAAGATTCATTGTTTATGCACCACACCCAATGCTCCATGCAATATGTGCCCTCCTTAATACCCACCCATCCCCTCACCGATCACCCAACCCCCTCCCCTCCAAAACCCTCAATTTGTTTCTCAGAGTCCACAGTCTCTCATGCTTTGTCTCACCCTCCGCTTTACCCCAATTCACTTTTCCTTTCCTTCTCCTAATGTCCTCCATGTTATTCCTTACGCTCCACTAGTAAGTGAAACCATATGATAATTGACTCTCTCTGCTTGACTTATTTCACTCAGCATAATCTCCTCCAGTCCCATCCATGTTGATACAGAAGTTGGGTATTCATCCTTTCTGATGGCTGCTTAATATTCCATTGCATGTATGGACCGTATCTTCTTTGTCCATTCATCTGTTGAAGGACATCTTGGCTCTTTTCCACAGTTTGGTGATTGTGGCCATTGCTACTATGAACATTGGGGTACATATGACCCTTCTTTTCACTACATCTGTATCTTTGGGTAAATACCCAGTAGCGCAATTGCAGGGTCATAGGGTAGCTCTATTTTTAATTTTTTGAGGAATCTCCATACTGTTTTTCAAAGTGGCTGTACCAACTTGTATCACAGTGTAAGAGGGTTCCCCTTTCTCCACATCCTCTCCAACACTGGTGTAAGGTGGTATCTCCATTCAAATTTTGATTTGAATCTTCCTGATGGCTAATGATGATGAACATTTTTTCATGTGTCTGTCAGCCATTTGTATGTCTTTTTTGGAGAAGTGTCTCTTCATGTCTTTTTCCTATTTTTTGACGTGACTATCTGTTTTTTGGGTGTTGAGTTTGAGGCGTTCTTTATAAATCTTGGGTATCAGCCCTTTGTCTGTAGTGTCATTTGCAAATATCTTCTCCCATTCTGTGGGTTGCCTCTTTGTTTTGTTGACTGTTTCTTTTGTTGTGCAGATGCTTTTTATCTTGATGAGGTCCCAAAAGTTCATTTTCGCTTTTGTTTCCTTGCCTTTGGAGACATATCTTGAAAGAAGTTGCAGTGGCCAGTGTCGAAGAAGTTACTGCCTGTATTCTCCTCTAGGATTTTGATAGATTCCTGCCTCACATTGAGGTTTTTAAACCATTTTGAGTTTATCTTGTATGGTGTAAGAGAATGTAAGAGAATGGTCGAGTTTCAATGGTCCAATTTTCCCAGCACCATTTATTGAAGAGACTTGTCTTTTTTCCACTGGATATTTTTTCCTGCTTTGTCAAAGATTATTTGACCTTAGAGTTGAGGGTCCATATCTGGACTCTCTACTCTGTTCCACTCTGTCTATGTGTCTGTTTTTGTGCCAGTACCATGCTGTCTTGGTGATCACAGCTTTGTAGTAAAGCTTGAAATCAGACAATGTGATGCCCCCCGCTTTTTCTTTTTCAACATTTCCTTAGCGATTTGGGGTCTTTTCTGGTTCCGTACAAATTTTAGGATTATTTGTTCTACCACTTTGAAAAATGTCAGTGGAATTTTGATCAGGATGGCATTGAAAGTATAGATTGCTCTGGGCAGTATAGACATTTTAACAATGTTTATTCTTCCAATCCATGAGTCTGGAATGCTTTTCCATCTTTTTGTGTCTTCAGTTTCTTTAATGAGTGTTCTGTAGTTCCTTGAGTACATATCCTTTACCTCTTTGGTTAGGTTTATTCCGCGGTATTTTATGGTTCTTGGTGCTATAGTAAATGGAATCGATTCTTTAATTTCCCTTTCTATATTTTCATTGTTAGTGTATAAGAAAGCAACTAACTTCTGTGCATTGATTTTGCATCCTGCCCCATTACTGAATTGCTGTATGAGTTCTAGTAGTTTGGAGGTAGAGTCTTTTGGGTTTTCCATATAAAGTATCATGTCATCTATGATTAGAGAGTTTGACTTCTTTGCCAGTTTGAATACCTTTTATTTCTTTTTGTTGTCTGATTGCTGTTGCTAGGACTTCTAGTACTATGTTGAGCAACAGTGGCAGGAGTGGGCATCATTATCATGTTCCTGATCTCAATGGGAACGCTGTCAGTTTTTCCCCATTGAGAATGATATTCACTTTGGGTTTTTCATAGATAGATTTTATGAAGTTGAGGAATGTTCCCTATATCCCTATACTTTGAAGAGTTTTAATGAGGAACAGATGCTGTATTTTGTCAAAAGCTGTTTCTGCATCAATTGAGAGGACCGTGTGGTTCTTCTCTTACTGATCTGTTCTGTCACATTGATTGATTTTCAAATGTTGAACCACCCTTGCATCCCAGGGATAAATCCCACCTCGTAATGGTGGATAATCTTTTTAATGTATTTTGGATCCTATTAACTAAGTTCTTGTTGAGAATCTTGGCATCCATATTCATCAAGGATATTGGTCTGAAATTCTCCTTTTTGATGGGAACTTTGCCTGGTTTGGGGATCAAGGCAATGCTGCCTTCATAGAAAGAACCTGGAAGTTCTCCTTCTGTTTCTAATTTTTGAAACAGCTTCAGGAAAATAGGTGTTATTTCTTCTTTGAATGTTTGGTGGAATTCCCCAGGGAATCCTTCAGGTCCTGGACTCTTTTTTTTTTTTTTTTGGAGGTTTTTGATCACTGCTTCGATCTCGTTACTAGATATTGGTCTATTCAGGTTGTCAGTTTCTTCCTGTTTCAGTCTGGGAAGTTTATAGGTTTCCAGGAATGCAGCCATTTCTTCTAGGTTCCTTTACTTACTGGCATATAACTGTTGATGATAATTTCTGATAATTGTTTCTATTTCCTTGGTGTTAGTTGTGATCTCTCCCCTTTCATTCATAATTTTATTAATTTGGGTCCTCTCTCTTTTCTTTTGAATTAGTTTAGACAGTGGTTTTGATCTTATTGATTCTTTCAAAGAACCAGCTTCTAGTTTCGTTGGTGTGTTCTACTGTATCTTTAGTTTCTAATTCATTGATCTCTGCTCTAAATTATTTCCCTTCTTGTTCATGGGGGTTGGCTTAATTTGTTGTTGATCTTCCAGTTCTTTAAGGTGTAAAGAGAGCTGGTGTATGTGGGATTTTTCAGTTTTTTTGAGTGAGGCTTGGATGGCTATGTATTCTCCCCTTAGGACCACCTTTGCCGTATCCGATAGGTTTTGGACCGAAGTGTCTTCATTCTCATTGGTTTCCATGAATTGTTTAAGTTCTTCTTTGATTTCCTGGTTAATCAAAATATTATTAAACAGGGTGGTCTTTAGCTTCCAAGTGTTTGAATTTCTTCCAAACTTTTTCTTGTGCTTGAATTCCAGTTTCAAAGCGTTGTGATCTGAGAACATGCAGGGAATAATCTCAGTCTTTTGGTGAGGGTTGAGCCCTGATTTGTGACCCAGTATGTGGTCTGTTCTGGAGAAAGTTCCATATGCACTCAAAAAGAATGAGTATATTGTTTTAGGGTGGAATGTTCTGTATATATCTATGAGGTCCATCTGGTTCAATGTGTCATTCAAAGCTCTTGTTTCTTTATTGATTTTCTGCTTAGATGATCTGTTAATTGCTGAGAGTGGTGTATTAAGATCCCCTACAGTTAATGTATTCATATCAATATGACTCTTGATTTTGATTAACAGTTTGCTTATGTAGTTGGCTGCTCCCATGTTGGGGGCATAAATATTTATAATTGTAAATTTGTAATTCTTGGTGGATAGACCCTTTAAATGATATAGTGTCCTTCTGTATCTGACTACAGTCTTTAGCTTAAAATCTAATTTATCTGGTATGAGAATCACTACCCCAGCTTTCTTTTGAGGCCCATTGGCATGAAAGATGGTTCCCCATTCCTTCACTTCCAGTCTGGAAGTATCTTTAGATTCTTGTATCTCTTGTAGACAGCATATGGACGGGTCCTGTCTTCTTATCAAGTCTGTAACACTATGCCGTTTAATGGGAACATTTAGGCCGTTCACGTTGAGAGTGATTATTGAAAGATAAGTTTTTATTGCTATCATGTTGCCTGTGAAGTCTTTGTTTCTATAGATTGTCTCTGAAAATTTCTGTTCTACATCACTCATGGGTTCTTCTTTTATAGAAGAACTAAACCCAGTGTCCTGACTTCTGGTTCACCCAAGTTCCCTCAGAACCCCAGGCACACCCATTTTCCTGAGCACACCGGATACCTGAACCCCCCACTCTGTGCCAGGCTCCAGCGACGCACTTTTATTCATTCGTTACCGTTCAGGCATTCACTCAATGAGTAAATGTGGAATGACTGTACACTGCATACTGCAGAGATTTAAAACCCGAGTCCCTACCTTCAGAGAGTAATTTAGCTCATCCTTACATCAGTGTCTAGAACTGCCCATCAACTTCGGAGCCCTACATCTATGTCCACGTATATCTCCGGTGGGAGAGGTGGTAGGTGGTAGAAGGGAGTGGTTACGTGGGTTCGAATCTCAGCTCTGCCACTTAACTAGTAGTGTAAGAGACTTCACCTCTCCGAAACTCAAGCTTCCTCATTTGTAAAGTGTCGATAACAGAAGCACCTATTTTGCGGGGCTGTTAGCAGGCTGAGATTATGAACAACGTCTAGAACTTACTAAGGGCTCGGGATACACTAGCTCGTACGATGTTCTGGGTTTTGTTTTCAATTGTTGGGGGAAGAGGAAGAAAAGGAGCGAGAGACGCGGCAGCGGCGTGGCCCGCAGAGTTCCAAGAGGTTCCTCCCTCCGGCCTCCCATTCCGAAAGGTTCCGAGGGGCAAGGCCAGAACCCCGCAAAACCCAAATCGGCGGAGGGAACCTGAACGGCTCCAGCTCGGGGCTTGAACCTTGGCACGGTCAATATTTCTTGTAGTCCCACCTTGGTGGTCGCATAATCTTTTAAACCTTGCCAGTCTTGGAAGCTCTCTCTCTCTCCATCCATTCTGAATTTCAGCCTTGCTGGATAAAGTATTCTTGGCTGCATGTTCTTCTCATTTAGTGCCCTGAATATGTCTTGCCAGCCCTTTCTGTCTTGCCAGGTTTCTGTGGACAGGTCTGACATTATTCTGATGGTCCTTCCTCTGTACTAAGGAATCTCTTCCCCCTAGCTGCCCTTAAAACATCCTCTCTGAATTTATATCTCATGAATTTTACAATTCTGTCTCGTTCTAGACTCGTTGATCTTGGAGGGTGTCCTCTTTGCCTCTAGGACACGAAGACTTATTCCATTCCCCAGGTTGGGGAAATTTTCATCTAATATTTGTTCAGCTATATCTTCTAGTCTTCTTTCTTTCTCCTCCCCCTCAGGGATCCCAATAATTCTGATATTGGAACGTTTTTTGGCGTCCTTTATTTCCCTAATTCTGTTTTCATGTTATCTAAGCTGTTTGTTCCAGACCTCCTCCTAATCCTTCTTTTCTATCAGATAGTATTCTAGATCGCTAATTTGAAATTCTGGATCTTCTGCCTCATTTACCCTAGCTGTTAGAGTATTTAGATTAGATTGGATCTCATCGATAGCATTTTTAAGTTCTGCCAGATCAGATCTCATTTCTGCCCTTAGAGATTCTATGTTACCACTAATGGTCTTCTCCAACCTAGCCATTGGCTACATAATTGTTACCCTGAATTCCATTTCTGACATATTATTTATGTCCATATCCAATAGTTCTGTGGCAGAGGGCACAGTCTCTGAATTTTTCCTGTCTTGGGTGTTCCTCCTAGTCATTTTGGAGAGAGGTGGTTGAGGGATGTATAGCTAAATATATCCACCATGATCCAGTCAAGGTGCACTTCTCCACTGATTACCTTCTGCCACCATAGAGATCCAGAAGTATATAATCTTTCATCTCAAGCTGATCTCATGGGCGTTCAGAGTGTTCTGGTAGATATTTAGCTCAATTCAGGGGACCAGTTGAAACAGGGCCTTGTACTTTTCTGCCATCTTGCCTCTCCTCCCAGTTGTAAGTATTCCTTTAGCCTTCCCTTACATACTATAGATGTGGGCATTTCAGTGCAGGGCGAACATTTCTGTTGATCATTCCTGAATCCAGTATGGCTTTGCACCCTTGAGTCAGGCTGTAGCCTCGGCATGTGGTCAGTCTCCCAGCAGTGCCTGCCATGTTGGCAGGGCTATGGCATTCTGGTCACTCTCTGGTGGGAGGAACCTAGGAATGGTTTATAGCTCAAGGCCCTCAGTCTTCAGGCCAACAAAGTAACCTGCTCTGGGGTGGAGGCTAAGCTGGTGTGAAAGTTTGACAATAGTCTTTCCACCTGCCTTCCCCGTGCTGCCACCGCTTAACCCCTTCGGAAAGGGGGTTGAAGGAAGAAAGAATGGGAAAATGACTCAGTACAAGGCCAGAGAGCAAGCACAGTGAAAGCCCAAAACAGAGCCAGATAGGACCACCACAGATAGTGGGCCAGGCAAAGCCCTTTGAACCAGAAGTCATTAACTCAGGGTGTTTCCTGAGAGACAAACACGGGGCAGTATCGGAGGACAGAGTTGTGGGAGAAGGTCCACAGGTTAAAGTCTCCAGCAGCAAAGATGCAGACTGTGCTTCATGCAGGGCCAGGCAATCCAGGCAGACTTTGAGCAAGTCTCTCTGGTCAGTCAGCTTACAGTATTTCATCTCAGGGTTCCTGCCTACCAGCGGATGCTTTTCATCTTCTGATAGGTTGCCTGGTCTCACAGTTGTATATGTTTCGTGACTGCAGTCATTTAACCACATCTTCTTGGAGACAGTGTGGTATCTTGGGTATGAAAATCCAATCTGAGACTGCCTAGCCCATTTCTTAACTCTTCTGAGCTAGCCTTGATTTCCTCACAGCTAAAATGGGAAAAAGAACATGTATGCTACCTACTTGTGTAGTTTGGGTTTGAGAAAAAGATGAGGCAAAAATAGCAATGGCTGGTGTCTGCATGTTCACTGTCAGACCCCATGCCCTACCCTTTTCATTCAGTGTCTCATTGAACCTTCATAGCAACCCCTAAAGCATATGCCACCATTGGCTATGGTGATAGCCATAGTGGTAGCCATAATGATGCCACCATTAGCCCCATTTAAAGAGAAGGAAACTGAGGTTCAAGGAAATCAATGTAATTTTTTCTGAACAACAGGTAAGGTCAGGAGATGTATTTAAATCTTTAAAGGACTATCCCCTTCTTCCTCCCGAAGTGTGTGATAGCACTCTGCAGAAGTACCTGAGAAGTCTAAACACTTAGACTTCAGTGGGACAGCAGGCATTGCAGCTCAGAGGAAAAAGACGAGAGCTGTAGGCAGGGACCAGCCCTAGGATTGCATGGCCAGTCAGAATCGAGAAGGTTGGTTCATCAGTGGTGGAACTATTGACATTTAAGGCATGGGTGGAGAGTCTGGGGTTCTAGGCATACTACTAGGAAAAAGGTCTAGTAAAAATCCAGGAACAAAGGTCCACAAAGGATCTAGGGCCATGGGTGGGGGAAGGAGCCATAATGTCTGAATAGAACCTTGTGTCTAGGCCAGATATGCATTATGGAGGATCTCACTAGGGCCCTACAGGTACTCAGAGGCTACTCCTTTGTGTCACCATCAGCCCTGGGTTTTGGGGCTGAGCTGAAACTCTAGGCATCTTCCACAGTAGCCTGCAGAGCATCAGAACATGGTGGGGCCTGAGGATGGAAGAAGAAAAGGGAGGCTAGCTAGCCACTGTTTTGTCTCCCAATGTTTTGTCTTCCAATCCTACAGAATAGGATTGGAAACGGCTTCCCCTCTCTATGTAGAGGGTCTGAAAGCAGCTAGGATGGGAGGGGGGTTGTCCCTTTCAGAATGACATTCCTGTCAGAGAAATGGAATTTGGAGATGCTAGCTTGTTGCCTGAAAATGATGCTTCTTTGAGGTTAGATTATTACCAGGTAAACTCTGGTCCATACTAGATTCTGTCCTGGTGACTACGCCACCCCACCTCACACACCCTCCCAGCCTGCAGTCTTCTCAAGCTGTCCTCCCTTTGCAGCACGATGCCCAGATGGACTACTATGGCACCCGCCTAGCAACCTGCTCATCAGACAGGTCTGTCAAAATCTTCGATGTGCGAAATGGAGGACAGATCCTCATTGCCGACCTCAGGGGGTGAGTCCAGCCAAGTCTTGGTGAGGTCTCAGAATGATTGGGCTTCTCAGACCTAGATCAGAGGAGCTCCACAGTGCATTTAGCAGAGAGGACACCCCTCCCACCCCCGCCAGTCCCAGCCAAGCAGCTGTCCTCAGCATACATTCCGGGCTGATGGATCCAGGAATGAATCCTAACTTTGCTTCCCCAAAACCCACCAGAAGACCTTGGGTAAGAGTCAGTCTACGTAGCTCTCAAAGGCTTTATCTGCTAACCCTCAAAATAGGCAGTTGCTGCCTCCTTCCAGGTAGAGCCTGTTCACAGCATGCTTTCGGTAGCTATTGCTACTTTTAAAAGTGGGAAAGAACTTTTTCGTTGTTGTTTTTAAAGATTTTATTTTTTTATTCGACAGACAGAGATCACAAGTAGGCAGAGAGAGAGAGGGGGAAGCAGGCTCCCCACTGAGCAGAGAGCCCAATGCGGGGCTCAATCCCAGGACCCTGGGATCATGCCCTGAGCCGGAAGCAGAGGCTTAACCCACTGAGCCACCCAGGCACCTGTTGTTTTTTTTTTTTTAAGTTTAGCCAACCTGATCTAAAGTGTTACTAAAGGCAGTAATGTAAGAATGATGTTAATGTAATCAAAGAAAGAATAATATTAATGTAAGAATGCATTAGTAATTACATAAGTCCTATAATTTTGCCTATTTGCATGCCCACAGCAGATACTCAGTGAATATTTACAAATGTTTTATTTCCCCTCTCCCTACCAAGATTCTTGAGATCCTGGCTCATTTTTATGGCTACACCTGTACTGTTTTCCCTCAGTCCACTGCCTTCCAGATAAATAGGAGTTCTTAACCTGGAATCCACAGATTCCCAACGGTTCTGTGGTTAGAATTCAGGGGCTGGTGAACTAGGGCTGAGAAAAAAAAATCACTCCTTTATTATCAGTGACTCAGATATTTAGCATTTCTTTCAATGATGGATGTAGGCTAGAAGCCACAGTAGTATTCAGAGCATCTGTAACTTTGTTACCAGTAGAAGACACAGCTATCTTCATATCACATTCCACTTCTAGCTGTCTCAAAATAGCACTTAGGCTTATCACTACTTTGAAATGAGAGTGGTTATTGGACCTGCCACTAGAGTTTGTTAGTTAATGTGCTAACAGAAGTACATGTGTCCCTATATAATAAATCCATCTTTAACATTTTATCAGTGTATTTCATTATGATTGGGTTTCCTTTATAATCCTAGCTGTGTGTGTTGTATCCATTATTCTGGGTAGGGACCAAAGCCTTCAGCAGACTGCACAGGAGAAATTATGAACCCTGATGAGTAGGAGCTCAGTACACATTAACTGAATTAAGGCATAACTAAGTAGCCACTTAGGGAAAGGGGTATAGAAGTTCCCGTCTTCCTGAATGTCAAAAATGGAGTGACTAAGGGGTCAGATACTGCTTTCCCTGGCTGTGCAGAGAGCTGCCTGCTACTGGCACTGGCAGAGGTGGTCACATCCGCTGTCACTCGGTGCTTTCAGTCCTGTTTTTCTTACACTGAAAAGATGTGCAATATTATAAAATTCACACCCCCTTTTTTTTTTTTTTTTTTTGCCTCAGTTAAAACTATGCTAGTTATAGGACATTTTCATCTCCTCACAGTTTCCTTTGTGGCTCCTTTGTGAGGCCTAGGAATTGTCCCAGCCAGAGGGAGACAGACACTTTGCGTGTGTGCAGCCCTGGGTTGGAGGAGTGAACAGGGAACAGCAATACCAGCTGACAGGCATGAATGGTTTTTTCTTTTCTTGTGCCCAGCACTATTCCAGGCTTTTTACCTGAGTTATCACCTATATTTCCCCTCCTGAGCACACCAAAAACGTTGCTGATATTTCCATTAGGAAACTAAGCCATAGGAAGGACATGGCCCTTGCCTCAAGTCAAAAAGCTAGAGTGAATGGGGAGTGAGGGTGAATGAGCCTGGGCTGTCACCCCTCTGCTGTGTACTTGGTGCCCAGCCCTTGCCTGGACCTGAGAGGTGGCCCCAGTACTGAGACCAGCACCAGGTACGTGCTCAAATAAAACTCCAGGTGAATGCATAAAGATCAGAAGAGCAGAGGAGAGGCATGTCCTTGAACAAATTAAAAGAATAGTGGCAAATGTGAAACAGATAGTGCTTGCTCAAAAAGTTAACCATCTGGGGACGGCCTGGGTGGCTCAGTTGGTTAAGCAGCCGCCTTCGGCTCAGGTCATGGTCCCAGCGTCCTGGGATCGAGTCCCACATCGGGCTCCTTGCTTGGCGGGGAGCCTGCTTCTCCCTCTGCCTCTGCCTGCCATTCTGTCTGCCTGTGCTCGCTCTCTCTCCCTCTCTCTCTGACAAATAAATAAAATCTTTAAAAAAAACAACAAAAAAAACCCTCTGAAAAAAAAAAAAAAGTTAACCATCTGGAAGGATAAGTAGCAATTCACTCTACAGATACTTCCTGAGCACTTGTGGGGGCAAACCCTGAATTGATCGGTGCACAGATGAATGAATAGTCTGAGAGGCTTTTCCTGAGGATGGCCGATGTAGGTGGTTCTGGCTGCAGTGTGGGTCAAGGTGGAGAGGGTTCTGTCTGGTCAGGACAGAGAGGCTGACTTGGAGTCCTGAATTGTTTTCAAAGCCTCTGGGACCTCTGGGCCTCAGGATCTTCAGTGCCCAACAAAGGTCCCTTTTGGCAGTGACTTCATATAGCTCTCCCTTAAGAAATCCTCAGGCAGCTCTGTCCCGAGATACTGTATTTGCCTACCAAGAAAGTCATTCACTTTGGTGCAAACTAGTGGGTGGCAGAGCACTGTAGGTTCCTGTGACCCATCTGACCAGCCTCTGACCCTCTCCCCTTGTAGTCACGAGGGTCCTGTGTGGCAAGTGGCCTGGGCCCACCCCATGTATGGCAACATCCTGGCATCCTGCTCCTATGACCGGAAAGTCATTATCTGGAAGGAGGAGAATGGCACCTG
Source organism: Enhydra lutris kenyoni (assembly GCF_002288905.1). Taxonomy (NCBI): domain Eukaryota; kingdom Metazoa; phylum Chordata; class Mammalia; order Carnivora; family Mustelidae; genus Enhydra; species Enhydra lutris. The sequence continues at coordinate 41,056,142 of NW_019154094.1, read as the reverse complement.
GGAGAAGACGCATGAGCACACAGGACACGACTCCTCAGGTACAGTCAGTGTGGTAGGGGCAGTTGGATGGGGCTTTGTACCCTGGCTGACGCTCCCATGCCCTTTCCCTTGTGATGCTCCTTGTTTGTCCCTTGGGTTTGGTTGGCTTTTCTGCTGTCTGTCCACAGCAGACATAAGGCCCTAAGACCTAAAACAAGTGTAAAGCAAAATAAGAAAAGGAAAAAAACAATGCAGTGAGGTTTTTTTTTGTGTTTTTTTTTTTTAGTTTTATTTATTTTATGTACTGGCCTTTATTCTTAGATTATTGTCTACTCTACTTTTTTTCCTAGTTTTAGTAATTTATTTTTATTAACATATGATGTAATACTGGTTTCAGGTATGTATTATGATTCACTATTTCTATCCATTACTCCATGCTCATCACAGTAAGCATACTATTGGTCCCCTTTATCTGTTTCACCTCACCCTACTTTTTGTTAAGGTAGACTGTAGTTTACGAAATTATGATATTTGTAGGTGATGGGTTTTTAGAATCTTCTTATCTTCCTCCTAGTGGTCCCTGCAATTTTACTTTAAAAATATAGTAAAACGGTAAACTTGGGAAATCAAAGTCTGCTAACTATGCCTCCCTCCTTCCTGCAGTAAACTCCGTGTGCTGGGCCCCCCATGACTATGGCCTAATACTGGCCTGCGGGAGCTCAGATGGGGCCATCTCCCTGCTGACATACACCGGGGAGGGCCAGTGGGAAGTGAAGAAAATCAACAACGCTCACACAGTAAGTCCAAACCTTGCCTGTGTGTGGAGGGTAGCTCTGCTGCTTTGCTGTGTGTCTCCTGGAGACTCCCGAGAGGTTGGCAGGAATAGCATCACTGCTGTGCAGGGGACTGGGGAGGGAGTGATGCTCAGACATGCTTGGAGGGTCAGTTTCAAGCCTCTTTAGCTCTGAGGCCAGACAGACACTGCATGCAGGGAGACCTCTTCATTCAGCCCCGGACAGGGAATTGGCACAGGTTCCTCCTTGAAGGCGCCCAAGTCGGAGAGGGTCAGGGCCTTAGCAAGGTGGCAGCAGCAGCCTGTGTCCCTGCTACCTTTGCTATGGGCATCTCAAGTTGACATGCTTGCAGTGGTCATTGGGCCCCCCAGAACTGAGTGGTGTTATACAGGGCATCATAGGAATACAGTCCCTTGCACTTATAGTCATTAGATGTTGAAATAGTCAAGAAAGCACCATGGATGGTGCGGGAATATCTCACAGTACTTGAGCCCCCACTGTGTGTCATGTAATCCTCACAAATGTCTATAAATGAAAGAAGAAAGTATGAAATGTACAGACTTGCAAGGTAAGTAGTCCTGTTTCCGTTTTATGATGAGACAGATGAGGTTCAGAAAAAGTAAATGACTTAGATAAGGTCCTGTACCGGCGTTAGAATTCAGAATCTGTGTGCTTTCTCACTGGACAACACTTCCAGCTTTGGTGGCCCCAAATACTTCTGAAACCTACCCAGATGGAAACTTAGTAGCTCCCAAGCTTGACACTATACTTGTGAATTTCTCAAATTCAGGGGATCCACTCAGATTTCCATCTGCTGACTAACTTGCAAAAGTGAATAGGCTGAGAGGCTTCTGGGAAGATTCTGGGGAATGGCATCACAGCTTTTCAGTCTTTCCTCATCTCTGTAAAAACCAGCAGAGCAGCTGGATAGCACAACCAAAACCTCAGAAACATTTACAGCAAAACTAGGTAATAAGATATCTCCACAAACTCCAAAATAGAAGCAGAGAGGAATAAACCTGCAACAACCACAAGATTGCATTGTAATGGTATCTGAGCAGGAGGGAGCAACAGGGTGCCTTCTAACAGACTTGAGAAGGGGAGTACTGCCGAAATAGCCAGTGAGGCGTCACTGGAAAGCATAGCTGGCCAGTGTTTCGTTTTGTTAGGTTTTTACTTATCTATCTATCAGAGAGAGAGAGAGAGGCAGGCAGAGGGAGAAGCAGGCTCCCTGCTGAGCAAAGGGCCCAATGCGGGACTCGATCCCAGGACCCTGAGATCATGACTGAGCTGAAGGCCGATGCTTAACCAACCGAGCCACCCAGGTGTCCCGTAGCTGGCCAGTTTAAGAACAGCAGCTGAAACTAGGAAAAGTTTGGGGGTTTCTTTTGTTTTTAACCTTTTTTTTTTTGATACACAATTGACTTACATAAAATTCACGCTTTTTAAAGTATACAATTCTGTAGGGTTTAGTATATTCACAAAGTTATGCAACTATCAACTGCTCATTTTCAGAACTTTTTCAACACCCCAAAAAGAATCCTCATTAGCAGTCACTATCTTACTGCCTACCTATGCAGCTACTAATTTACTTTCTGTCTGTATGGATTTGCCTATTCAGGACATTTCCTCTAAGTGAGGAAACACAGGCATACCTTAGAGCTGTTGTGGGTTTGGTTCCAGACCACTGAAATGAAGGGAGTCAGAGGAATTTTTTGGTTTCCCAGTGCATATAAAAGTTACATTTACTCGGGGCACCTGGGTGGCTCAGTGGGTTAAGCCGCTGCCTTCGGCTCAGGTTATGATCTCAGGGTCCTGGGATCGAGCCCCGCATCAGGCTCTCTGCTCAGCAGGGAGCCTGCTTCCCTTCCTCTCTCTCTGCCTGCCTCTCTGCCTACTTGTGATCTCTCTCTGTCAAATAAATAAATGAAATCTTTAAAAAAAAAAGAAAAAAGTTACATTTACTCGTTTTGTAGTCTTACAGTCATAGAGTCTTATAGTCTCTTAAGTGCAGTAATAGCATTGGGTCTAAAAAATAGTGTACATGCCTTAATTAAAATTTACGTTATTGCTGAAAAATACCAAGAATTATCTGAGTGGTCATCGACTTATAATACTGTTTTGCTGGCGGAGGGTCTTGCCTCAGTGTTTGGCTGCTGACTGATCGTGGTTTTTGAAGGCTGCAGTGGTAATTTCTTAAAATAAGAGCGCTGAGGTTTCCCACATCAGTTGACTCTTCCTTTCACAATTTCTCTGTAGCATACAATGCTCATAGCATTTTACCCACGCTAGTACTTTGAAAATGGGAGTCAGTCCTCCCAAACCCTGCTGCTGCTTTGTTGACTGAAATGTATGTCAGATTTTAAATCTTTTGTTGTCATTCAACAGTCTTTGCAGCATCTTTAGCAGGAGTAGATTGCATCTCAAGAAACCACTTTCTTTGCTCATTGATGAGAAGCCGTTGCTCATCTTGTCACAGTTTGATCATGAGATCGCAGCAGTTCGAGCATGTCTTCAGGCTCCACTTCTAATTCCGGTCTCTTTTGCACCCCATCCACAGTTACTTATTTCCTCCCCTGAAGTCTTGAACCCCTTGGGAGACATCCATGAGGGTGTGTTCTTAATGGCATCTGGAATGGCGAATCCTTTCCAGAAGGTTTCACTTTACTTTGCCCAGATCCATCAGAGGAATCACTATGGCGGTTATAACCATATTATAATAACAAATAATAAGATTTAAGAGTAGAAATTACTCCTTAATCCATGGAAATTGCTGAGTGCATGTCATATTAGCTGGCATGAAAATGACATTAACCTCGTACATCTCCATCAGAGCTCTTGGGTGACCAAGAGGTGCATTGCCCATGAGCAGTAACAGTTTAAAGGAATCTTTGAGCAGCAGGTCTCAACAGTGGCCTTAAAATATTCAGTAAACCACATTGTAAACAGATGTGTGCCATTGAGGCTTCGTCATTCCGTTTATAGAGCACAGGCAGAGTAGATATAGCATAATTCTTTTTTTTTTTTAAGATTTATTTATTTATTTGACAGATCACAAGTAGGCAGAGAGGCAGGTGGAGGGGATCGGTGGGGGAAGGCTCCCTGCTGAGCAGAGAGCCCGATGTGGGGCTCAGTCCCAGGACTCTGGGATCATGACCTGAGCCAAGGGCAGAGGCTTAACCCACTAAGCCACCCAGGCGCCCCGATATAGCATAGTTCTTAAGGGCCCTAGGATTTTATGCATGGTAAATGAGCACTGGCTTCAACTTCACGTCGCCAGCTGCATTAGTCCCTAACAAGAGAGTCAGTCTGTCCTTTGAAGCTTTAAAGTCAGGCAAGTTTGTAGATGGCATCTTCCACTAGAAGTCTGTTTCATCTATGTTGAAAATCTGTTGTTTAGTGCAGCCGCCTTCATTCATGATCTCACCAGATCTCCTGGAGCACTTGCTGCAGCTTCTGCACCAACACTGGCTGCTTCGCTTGCTCTTTTCTGTCACGGAGACGGCTTCTCTCCTTCACCCTCGTGAACCACCTCTGCCAGCTTCACACTTCTCTTCTGCAGCTTCCGCACCTCTCTTTGCCTTCACAGAATGACAGAGTTAGGACCTTGCTCTCCTTAGCTCCAAGAGAATGTTGTGGCTGGTAGTATCTTCTCTCCAGACCTCTAAAAAACCTCCATATCAGCATTCAGGTTGTTAGACTTTCTTATCATTTGTGTGTTCACTGGAATAGCGCTTTTCATTTCCCTCAAGAACTTTTCCTTTGCATTCACAACTTGGCTGTTCGATGGAAGAGGCCTAGCTTTTTTGGTCTGTCTCAGCTTATGACATATCTTTCTCGCTAAGCTAAATAATTTCTAGCTTTTGATTTAAAGTGAGAGATGTGGTACTCTTCCTTTTACTTGAACACTTAGAGCCCATTGTAGGGTTATTAATTGGCCTAATTTCAATATTGTGTTTTAGGGAATAGGGAGACTGAAGGAGAAGGCGAGAGATGGGGGGACAGTCAGTCAGTGGAGCAGTCAGAACACCCATTTATCAAATAAGCTTGCCATTTTATATGGGCATAATTTATGGCAGCCCAAAACAATTGCACTAGTAACATCAAAGATTGCTGATCACCATATAATGAATATAATCATGAAAAAACTTGAAATATTATGAGAATTAACAAAATGTGGCAGAGTCAAAGTAAGCAAATGCTGTTGGGAAAATGGCATCAATAGACATGTTTGATACAGCGTTGCCACACCTTCAGTCTGTAAAAGAGTAACCGAAGTTCGATGAAGTGAAGCACACTTGAATGAAGTATTCCTGTATATGGCCTTTTGTAACTGGTTTCTTTCACTTAACATGTTTTCAGGCTTCATGTCGTAGTATGTATTAGTACTTGATACATTTTTATGGCTGTATGGTAGTCTAGCTTGTGAATTTACATATTTTGTTGAGCCATTTATAAGTTAATGGACATCTTCAGCCATTATGAATAATGCTGCTATGAAGATTCATGTATTTTTCTGAGTATATGTTTGTTTTTTAAGATTTTATTCATTTGTTTATTTGACACAGAGAGAGACAGCAAGAGAGGGAACACAAGCAGGGGGAAGGGAACACAAACAGGGGGAGTGGGAGAGGGAGAAGCAGGCTACCCGCAGAGCAGGGAGCCTGATGTGGGGCTCGATCCTGGGACCCTGGGATCCTGACCTGAGCCAAAGGCAGATGCTTAACAACTGAGCCACCCCGGCACCCCTGTGAACATATGTTTTTCGTTTTCTTGGGTATATACCTTGGAGTGGAATTACTAAGTCAGGGACGCCTGGGTGGTTCATTCAGTTAAGCATCTGCCTTGGGCTCAGGTCATGATCTCAAGGTCCTGGGATCAAGCGCCACATTAGGGTCCCCATTCAGCAGAGGATCTGCTTCTCCCTCTCCTTCTGCCTCCTCCCCCCTGCTCATGTTCTCTCTCTCTCTCTCTTTTAAATAAATAAATAAAATCTTTAAAAAAAAAATTACTAAGTCAGATGGAAAGTCTCTAACTTTTTGAGGTACCACTAAACTTTTCCAAGTTAAGTGTACCATTCCACATGGCTTCCAGCAATGTATAAGGATTTCAATTTCTCCATATCCTTGCCAACTCTTAACATCTTTTTTTGTTGTCGTTCTAGCCATTTAGGTATTTGTGAAGTGGTACTTCATTGTGGCTTCAATTTTTACATTTCTTTAAGACTAATGTTGGGCACATTTTCACATGCTTACTGGCTATCTATATTATATTTGAAGAACTCACCAGGAGGGGTTTTGTACTATATTATACCAGGTGAGTGCAAGCTGCCCAGCCTAAGAAGGATTAAAGGGTCTTGTAGAGATCTGACCCTCATAATCCGCTAAGTCTCACTTCCACGACAGGGCCTCTTGTGAGGAGAAACTGGGAGTGAAATCAACATGGAGTAGGAAGGAGACACAGAAAAAGGAAAGAGAATATAGACCAAAGTCAGGGAGGGGAACAGGGCCAAGAAATCCTGAAAGCAAGTTGTCACATTTGTCAACACATACATTAACAAAAACTTCTTACCTTGAAAGGCATTATTGAACCTCACTTTGTCAGGAAAACTAATTTCAAATAAAAGTAACAGAAGAGGGGACGCCTGGGTGGCTCAGTTGGTTAAGCAGCTGCCTTCGGCTCAGGTCATGATCCCAGCGTTCTGGGATCGAGTCCCACATCGGGCTCCTTGCTCATCAGGGAGCCTGCTTCTCCCTCTGCCTCTGCCTGCCATTCTGTCTGCCTGTGCTTGCTCTCTCTCCCTCTCTCTCTCTGACAAATAAATAAAATCTTAAAAAAAAAAAAAAAAGAAAGTAACAGAAGAGGGCACCTGGGTGGCTCAGTTGGTTAAGCGACTGCCTTCGGCTCGGGTCATGATCCCGGAGTCCTGGGATCAAGTACCTGCATCAGGCTCCCAACTCCGTGGGGAGTCTGCTTCTCCCTCTGACCTTCTCCCATCTCATGTTCTCTCTCACTGTCTCTCTCTCACATAAATAAATAAAATCTTTAAAAAAAAAAAAAGAAAGGTAACAAGAGTATTTGAGGCGAAATCACATAAAGTTTGACTTACAAAAAAGGAAGAGAATATAGAAACTGGTTTAGAGGCTGGTGGGCAGCAGGTTACTTCAAAAGTTTCTAATTTAAGAGGGGATGAAGTAATCAGGCTATCAAAATATTTGAGTAATTTACACTCTTCTCAATGTATATAACGTACATTGGAAATTTTTAGGAGCTTTAACCTTAACCAGATTCCTTAGTTTTCTGAAGGTTTTAAAGATGTTTCTTAGGGGGAAAAAAATTGTCCAGAAGTGGGATGGGGAATGGGTGAAATAGACAGTGGGGATTAGGAGGTGCATGATGAGCACTGGGTGATGTATGGAAGTGCTGAATCACTCTGTCGTATACCTGAAACTAAATATAATATTGTATGTTAACTAACTAGAATTAAAAACTTAAAATTAGAAAAAAGAATACACAGAATAACATCTTGAGAAGTAGTGAAAGAAGACTTGCCCACAAAACAGAACCAGCTGTACCCACTATTTGAAATGAAGCTAAGAAACCTTTTTTAAATATTACAAGATGTGAAAAAAATACCGTAAGTCAAAATTAGGAAAACTCCAAAATGAGGTGACAGAATTTAGGAAAGAATTAGGAATAAAAAATCATTTCAGAAATAAAGACTAAATTAGAAGGAATATAAGAACAAATAAATACAACAGATAATGCCTCAAGAGAAATAAGTTGTAAAAAGAGGAGTTTGTTTTTTTTAAGATTTTTTTTTTTTTAAGATTTTATTTATTTGACAGACAGAGGTCACAAGGAGGCAGAGAGGCAGGCAGAGAGAGAGGGGGAAGCAGGCTCCCCGCGGAGCAGAGAGCCAGATGTGGGGCTCGATCCCAGGACTCTGGGATCCTGACCCGAGCTGAAGGCAGAGGCTTAACCCACTGAGCCACCCAGGCGCCCCCTGTTTTTTAAGATTTTATTTGAGAGAGCATAAGCAGGGGGAGAGGGAGAGGGAGAAGCAGACTCCCCACTGAGCAGGGAGCCCAACATGGTGCTTAATCCCAGGACTCTGGCTGGGATCATGTCCTGAGCTGAAGGCAGTTGCTTAAGTGACTGAGCCACCCAGGCAACTCTGGAAAGAGGAAGTTTTTTAAAATCCAGAAAATAAAGATATGTAGAGTTTGAGAAAATGAAGACAGGCAAAGAAGAAACATGAATATGAGGAATTCCTGAAAAAGAAAAAAGAACAAATGCTAAAAACTAAAGAAAACTATCTAAAATTATAAAACAATATTATTTGAAACTGCATTTTGAGAGAGCATGCCCTGCACTTAAGAATATCCACCCAGGGCACCTGGGTGGCTCAGTGGGTTAAGCCGCTGCCTTCGGCTCAGGTCATGATCTCAGGGTCCTGGGATCGGAGTCCCGCATCGGGCTCTCTGCTCAGCAGGGAGCTTGCTTCCCTCTCTCTCTCTGCCTGCCTCTCTGCCTACTTGTGATCTCTGTCTGTCAAATAAATAAATAAAATCTTTAAAAAAAAAAAAAAAAAAAAGAATATCCACCCAGAAGGGGGCCTGGCTGGCTCAGTAGAGCATGTGACTCTTGATCTCAGGGTCATGAGTTCGAGCCTCATGTTGGGCTTGGAGCCTACTTCAGAAATAGAATAACTAAATTGTGTGTGTGTGTGTGTGTGTGTGTGTGTGTGTGTGTGTGTGTGTGTGTGTGTGTATTTTAACCCAGAATCACCAGCAGAAAAGACATAATTTTAATAAAATTACTGGCCTTAAAACAAAATTCTTTGGTCATCTAGGGGGAAAAAGCCATGTGACTTATAAGGGAAACAATATTAGACTTTCATCAGACTTCTCAACAGCAATGATCCATGCATAGAAAAAGAACAAATTCACAATACTCAAGGAAAATTTGTGGGCCAAGGATAGATAACTAGCAAAACTGACTTTCAAGTTCACACAAAAGATCATAGCAGCTTTAAAAGCCAAACTGGAAATTAATCTACATTTTTATCAGCAAGTGAATGGATCACATTGTGGTTTGTCCATAGTAAAGAAATGCTCTTGGCAATGAAAAGAAATGACTACTGATACACATAAGAAGGAGGAATTTTAAAATAATTATACAGAGTAAAAAAATCAGACCAAAAGCACCTATTATGAATTCCAATTCTCTAAAATTCTAGAAAAAGCAAATTGTAGTGACAGCAGATCAGCTAAGTTTGGGGTAAATCAGGGCCAGAGGAGGGATCAGGAATGGGACTAGAGGAAACTTCAGGAGTGATGGATATGTTTATTTTTTGTTTGATTTTCATTAAAATATTTTTATCACCTCTTTTTTTTATTGAGGTATGATTGACATACATTCAGATATATAAGTAACGATTCAGTATTTATATCCATTGCAAAATGATCACCACAATAAGTCTAGTTAACCTTTGTCACTGTGCACAGTTACCCAAAAGAAGTTTTTCCTTGTAATAAGGACTTTTAAGATGTGCTCTCCTAGCAGCTTTCAGATAGGCAATATAGTATTAACTGTAGTCACCAAGCTGTATATCACACCCCTGTGACTTTTTTTATACCTGAAGTTTGTATCTTTTGACTCCTTTTACTCATTTATCCCACCCCTCGCCCCCCACCTCCAGCAACCACCTATCTATTCTTTATGTTTAAAAGCATGGAGTTTTTTCTGTTCATCCTTTTTAAGATTCCACATATAAGTGAGATCATACGGTATTTGTCTTTCTCAACTTATTTCATTTAGCATAATGCCCTCAAGGTCCATCCATGTTGAGGTGCCAGAGTAGCTCAGTTGGTTAAGTGTCTGCCTTGGGCTCCATCAGAATCCAGGGTCCTAGGATCGAGTCCTGCATTGGGCTCCCTACTTAGCAAGGTGGCTGCTTCTCCTTATCCCTTTGCCCCACCCCCTTGCTCGTGCATGCACATGCACGTGCGTTTTCTCTCTCTCTCTCTCTCCCCCTCTCTCCCCCTCTTTTTCTATCTCAGATAAAATCTTTGGAAAGGGGGTGTCCATGTTGTTGCAGATGGCACAATTTCATTATTTGTGGTTGAATAATATTCCTGTGTGTGTGTGTGTGTATCACATTTTCTTTTTTTTATTCTTCCATCGGTGGGCACTTAGGTTGCTTCCATGTCTTAGCTATTATAAATAATGTGCAGGGAACATAGGGGTGCAGATACTGAATTAGTGTTTTTATTTTCTTTGGATAAATACCCAGGAGTGGAACTGCTGGATCATTTGGTATATCTATTCTTAAGTTTTTGAGGAAGCTCCATACTGTTTTCCATAATGGCTGTACCAGTTTACACTCCCAGCAGCAGTTCATGAGGGTTCCCTTTTTTCCCCATATACTCAGCAACACTTGTTATTTCTTGTCTTTTTGATACCATCATTCTGACCGGTGTGAGGTGATAGCTTATTGTGGTTTTGATGTGCGTTTGGTTAGTGACGCTGAGCATCTTTTCATGTGTCTGTTCATCATCAGTATGTCTTTGGGAAAATGTGTATTCAGGTCCTTTGCCCATTTTTTTTTTTTAAGATTTTATTTATTTGTCAGAGAGAGTGTACAAGCAGGGGGAACAGGATGCAGAGGGAGAAGCAGGCTCCATGCTAAGCAAGGAGCCCCAGTGTGGAACTTGATCCCAGGACCCTGGGATCATGACCTGAGCCAGAGGCAGACGCTTAACCAACTGAGCCACCCAGACATCCACCTCTCCCCATTTTTAATCAGATGATTTATTTGGGGGTTGAGTTGCCAGAGTTCTTCAGGGTAATGTTGGCCCCACAGAATGAATTTGGAAGAATTCATTCCTTTTTTTTATTTTTGGAATAGTTTGAGAAGGCAGGTGTTCATTCTTTAAATGCTTGGTAGAGAGTCACCTGAGTGGAGCATGCAGCTCTTGATCTCCGGGTTGTGAGTTTGAACCCCACATTGGGTGTAGACGTTACTTAAAATCTTTTTTTAAATAAAAAAAATAAGTGGTAGAATTCACCCATGATGCCATCTAGTCCTGGACTTTTGTTGAAGTCTTTTGATTACCAGTTCAATTTCATTACTAGTAACTGGTCTGTTCAGATTTTCTGTTTCTTCATTCAGTTTTGGAACACAGTATGTTTCTAGGAATTCATTTCTTTAGGTGGTTGAATTTGCTGGCATATAACTTTTCATAGTAGTCTCATAATCCTGTGTATTTCCATGGTGTAGGTTGTGATTTCTCCATTTTCATTTTTTATTTGATTTGAGTCCTGCCTTGATGAGTCTGGCCAAAGATTTATCAATTTTTTTTTGTCTTTTGGAAGACCGCGCTCTTTCACTGATCTTTTGTCTTGTTTCAGTCTCTATTTCTTTTCTGATCTTTATTATTTCCTTCCTTGTACTACTTTTGGGCTTTGTTGTTCTTTTTCTAGTTCCTTTAGATGTAAGGTTAGATTGAGGTTTTTCTTGTTTCTCGAGGTAGACCTGTATCACAATAAATTTCCCTCTTAGAATTCCTTTTGCTATATCCCACAGATTGTGAACCATTGTGTTTCCATTTTCATTTTTCACCAGGTATCTTTATTTCTTCTTTGATTTCTTCATTGACCCATTGGCTGGTTAGTAGCATGTTGTTTAGTCTCCATGTATTTATATTTTTTCAACTTTTTAAAATTAATCCCTTTATCATGATGTAATGCCCTTTTTTGTCTCTTCTTATAGTCTTTGTTTTAAAGTCTATTCTTAGGGTGCCTGGGTGGCTCAGTCAGTTAAGCACCCAACTGTTGATCAGCTCATGTCTTGATCTCAGGGTTGTGAGTTCAAGCCCCACATTGGGCTCCTCACTGTGCCTGGAGCTTTAAAAAAAAAAAAATCTACTCTGTCTGACCTAACCACTGCTACCCCCCAGCTTTTTTCCCCCCCTCCATTTGCAGGGAATATCTTACTCCCAATTCCTTTAGTTTGTCTTTATGTGTCTTTAGGTGTGAAGTGAATCTCTTCTAGGCAGCATATAGATGGGTCTTGTTTTTTCATCCAGTCACCCTTTGTCTTTTGATTGGAGCATTTAAACCATTTACATTTAAAATAATTATTGACAGTATGTACTTAACGCCATTTTTATTAATTGTTCTCTGACTGCTTTGTAGTTCCTTTCTGTTCCTTTTTCATTTTTTTTATGGTTTGATGACTTTCTTTAGTGGTATCCTTGCTTTATGATTACCGGGAGGCTTACCTTTATTTATAACATATTTATAACAGTCTCTTTGAAGTTGATAATAACTTCTGTATGAATGCATTTTTACTCTCCACCCACATTTTACTTTTCTGAGGTCAAACTTTGCGTCTTTTATCTTGTGTATCTTAACTAATTATTGTAGTTAAAGTTGTTTTTTGTTTTTTGTTTTTTTTAAGATTTTTTTTATTTATTTATTTGACAGAGAGAGATCACAAGTAGGCAGAGAGGCAGGCAGAGAGAGAGGAAGGGAAGCAGGCTCCCTGCTGAGCAGCAAGCCAGACGCGGGACTGGATCCCAGAACCCTGGGATCATGACCTGAGCCGAAGGCAGCGGCTTAACCCACTAAGCCACCCAGGCGCCCCTGTTTTTTGTTTTTTAAAGATCTTATTTATTCATTTGATAGAGACACAGTGAGAGAGGGAACACAGATAGGGGGAGTGGGAGAGGAAGAAGTAGACTTCCCGCCAAGCAGGGAGCCCAATGCGGGGCTCAGTCCCAGAACCCTGGGATCATGACCTGAGCCAAAGGCAGACACCTAACAACTGAGCCACCCAGGCACCCCAGTTATAGCTGTTTTTACCACTTTTGTCTTCTGACCTTCATAGTAGCTTGATATGTGATTGATCCAATACCTTTACTTTATATTTACCTTAATTGGTAAGTTTTCGACTTCCATGTGTTTTCTTTTTTACTAACAAGCCCTTTCTTTTCAATTTACAGATGACCCTTTAGCATTTCTTATAAGGCAAACTTTAGTGGTCATGAGTTCCATTAGTGTTTGCTTGTCTGGAAAACTCTCCAATTCTGAATAACTTCCCTCAATAGAGTACTCTTGGCTGGAAGTTTTTTCTTTTAGCACTTTGAGACATGTTTGTTATCGTGATTGTAGTGGTAGTTTCACAGGGTATACCTAGGTGTGTCAGAGCCCATCATATTTTGTAGTTTATGAGCAGTGAATGTTAGTAATTCCTCAAAGCTGTTCTTAGAAATTTAATTTTGGAGTAGAAAGAACATAGTCTGTTACTGTTCTGCAGGAACTCAAGGACTGTTGTTTCCATTAGCCATTCCTGAGGTATCTGCTAGAGAATAAGCTTCAGACAACAAAATGACTAGGAAGATATCAAATACAGTTAACTATAGAGAACTAAGACTAAATGAGGGTTATAAGGCAGAGTATAGGATGTGTTGGCCATATGCTCTGTTAAGGTAGCAGACCACTGATCAAAAAGTGGGCACAGCGCACTGGGTGGCCCAGTTGGTTAGTATCAAGAGTCTTGATTTTCAGTTTAGGTCATGATCTCAGGGTGGTGAGATTGAGCCCTACATCGGGCTCTGTGCTCAGCAGAGTCTGCTTGAGATTCTCTCTCTCTTGCCCCACTTGCATGTACTAAATAAATAAATGTGTGTGTGTGTGTGTGTGTGTGTGTGTGTGTGTAACACCCTCAAGATACCGTAATCTTGAGGAAGTGGCTAACCTTAGGTCTGAGGCCGAATATGTACAAGATAAGCCTGGAACATTTTGTCATATCCAGCAGAAATGATCAAAGACATACTTTCACATACCAGCGTTATTGAAGGAGCCAGTTTGAACACACACTGCAGTTTAGGTGCCAGAAATTTTTAATGAAAATAATTGCAGTGAACTGAAATCCAACAAATAACTTAAATCCATGAGTTCATAGTGATACGTAAGAGAGTGGATCAGGGGGGCACCTGGGTGGCTCAGTGGGTTAAGCCTCTGCCTTTGGCTCAGGTCATAATCTCAGGGTCCTCAGATCAAGCCCCATATCAGGCTCTCTGCTCAGCAGTGAGCCTCCTTCCCCCTCTCTCTCTGCCTCCCTCTTTGCCTACTTGTGATTTCTCTCTGTCAAATAAATAAATAAAATCTTAATAAAATAAATAAATAAAATTTTTTTAAAAGTGGATCAGGGGCACCTGGGTGGCTCAGTCAGTTAAGCATCTGCCTTCAGCGCAGGTCCTGTTCCCAGGGTCTTGGGATCAAGCCCCGCGTTGGGCTCTCTGCTCAGTGGGGTGTCTGCTTCCCCTCTCCCCTTCCCTTGGCTTGTGTTCTCTCTCACTTTCTCTCTCTCTCTCAAATAAATAAAATCTTTTAAAAAATAAAAGAATCAGGGGCGCCTGGGTGGCTCAGTGGGTTAAAGCCTCTGCCTTCGGTTCAGGTCATGATCCCAGGGTCCTAGGATTGAGCCCCACATCGGGCTCTCTGCTCAGCAAGGAGCCTGCTTCCTCCTCTCTCTGACTGCCTCTCTGCCTACTTGTAATCTCTGTCAAATAAAATCTTTAAAAAAAAAAAGAATCAGTCACCCTTAAAGAATGGCAGGGAACCAGTTCATAAAATGTGAAGCATTTATCCTGCCTTTCCTCCCTGACCTGTACCTATGGGGAGCCAAATATTAATGAGGGGAATTTCTCTGTCTAGATTATTATATATAATAATGAAGAAATGAATGCAGTATCACCATTTTGTAATGTCCAGTGACTTAAAAGAGGCGTAAATTGTTGACAGGTGCTATCAACATAAAAAGACAACCTGACATTATTTGCCACCCAGTGAAAAAATACTTTATTGCCTGTAATCTTAACAAAGGGGTCAGACTTGAGTCTGATCCAGTCTGGGATCCAGCTGACAATTTTCAGGAACTCAAAGGAATTCAGAGGTCTGAGTATGAAAAAGCAAATCAGCCTGAGAGTCTGTAGGTCAGAGACTGGTCTTTCTTCAACAAAAAAAAATTGTAAGGGGGGAAAAAATACAGAGGGGGAATCTATAAATAATGAGATGTAAAAAGACTTAAAACAGTTGAAATGGCAAGACTAAACTGTAGTACCTATTTGGGCGACAAAACTATAGAGAAAAAGGAAGGAATCAGAAGTCAGGAAAATAGTACCGAGGAGGAAGGGCTGTGATTCAGATGGGACATGACAGGCCTTCTTGGGTAAGTAGCAACTTGATAATCTTGAACTGGTAGTGGTTACAGGAGTGCTTTAGAGTAATTCATTAAACTTTGCCTCCCTTCATGTTTTTGAAAATGTTCTGTTTCTTAAATTCCTGGGAGTCCCTAACTCCTACTTTAAACATATATTGCTGAAAAATACATGCACTGGTAGGACTCCTTGAAGAGCTAAGCCTTAATTCATCAAAACAGCTGTCCTACATAATCCTGTCCCAGGACTTGAAGGGGAAATACACTGCAGCTTTGGGTCTGCAGAAGCAGTGCTCTGTCGCAAGGCAAAAGGGCAGTCACCCCCACCCCCTCTTTACAGATTGGCTGCAATGCCGTCAGTTGGGCCCCTGCTGTTGTACCTGGAAGCCTAATAGACCAGCCATCAGGGCAGAAGCCCAACTACATCAAGAAGTTTGCATCAGGCGGCTGTGACAACCTCATCAAACTGTGGAAGTAAGTGGGGTTGCTGGACTTATGCCCAAGGGGACACTTCTTACCTACTACCTACCCTACTACCTACTGTGACTCAGCCACAGTTCCCAAGAAACAGGATCACCTTTTCCCATCCTGCCCATAGAATACTGTTTTTAGTATGTCAGAGGACACCCTTTAAAAACAACTTGGCCGGGGCACCTGGGTGGCTCAGTGGGTTAAAGCCTCTGCCTTCGGCTCAGGTCATGATCTCAGGGTCCTGGGATCGAGCCCCGCATCGGGCTCTCTGCTCAGCGGGGAGCCTGCTTCCTCCTCTCTCTCTGCCTGCCTCTCTGCCTACTTGTGATCTCTGTCTGTCAAGTAAATAAATAAAAGAATCTTAAAAAAAAAAAAAAAAATTGGCCTTGCTCAAACACTTTAATTCTTCACCTAATTCCCAGCCGCCGGAGCCATTGGCTGTTGGGGAACAGAGCATTTCTTAGAAGAGTCTTTTATAGCTGGGGAACTGAGTAAAAATCTGCAAGGTTAATGAATGAAATCAGAAAGATGGAATAGCTTTTTGGCCCCTGCAGAGCCCACAGGGTGGGGGTACAGTGGAGGTGTGGGAAACACAGCTGGGCTGCTACCTACTGCTGCATTCTCCTTTTGTCTCTCCCATTAGGGAGGAGGAGGACGGCCAGTGGAAGGAGGAACAGAAGCTAGAAGCGCACAGTGACTGGGTTCGAGATGTGGCCTGGGCCCCCTCCATTGGCCTGCCCACCAGCACCATCGCCAGTTGCTCCCAGGTCAGCTCAGATCCATGAGAGCCTCCCGTGTTGTATAATCTCTTAGGAAGTCCCATCAAACCTTACAGTCCCCCTAAGGTAAAGTCTAAAAAGGTAAGTGCAGGGCAACAGGCACCTTGGGACCAGTGCAAGTAGGAGAGTGCTTTGGAGGTAGGTCATCCTATGCCGAAGGCTTGATCAGAAGGCACAAGGGGGTTGTCTCTGCCAAGCCATGAGGTAGGCCAAACTCAGGACCAATTTCCCTTCCTCAGTATTATGCACCTGGGGATTAGAGCTACCCAGGTGCATCCTGAGAGTGTTCCCAAGCAGGGACCAGGAGCAGTCAGAAGTTCTAGGATCTTGGGCTTACCTACCTATTCACTCTTCACAGACAGATCACAAAGGAAAGACCAAGGACAAGCCTTTACTTCTATGCTAACCCCACCATAGACAAAGGTTAGCCAGGCTTCATTTGAACCTGTTAAGTTTGGTTCTGAATTTGAGAAAGACTTTTTCAACATGTCTCCTCTCGTTCTCTCTCTTTGGTTTATAGACAGCTATACCTATTTGGTTGAGAAAATCAGAGCCAGAGGGAGCCCAAAACAAGGAGGTAACTTGGCAGACATGAGGCAAACCCAGAGAAAATTTTAGAGTTAGCAATAAGAGCACGAGAACCTGGGAGACTCGATCCATGTGAAATGTGCTCCTGGGGTAAAGGGATAATGCTGGGCTAGAAATTGGCTATCAGAGCTATCCACACCTAAGAGTGCTTCGGCTGTGCGTTGGGCTGAATCCCTCACCCCCTTCCTGCATAAGTCCAATATGGCTTTAGATGGAGAGGATATCCCCAGCTCAAGATCCCTGCCTTACCTGCCCTCATTCTAGCCTGTCTTTTCCCAGGACGGCCGTGTGTTCATCTGGACTTGCGATGACACCTCAGGCAGTACATGGTCACCCAAACTGCTGCACAAGTTCAATGACGTTGTGTGGCATGTGAGCTGGTCCATCACAGCCAACATCCTGGCTGTCTCGGGCGGAGACAATAAGGTACACTCCATTTCCATGATGTGGTGGACAAGGCCCTGTTTGTGTTTACTCTGCCCACTTCTAGTGCAGTTGGATTCTCCATGTAATGACAGGCTTGGAAGGAGCCTTAATGAGGACAGTGTTTTGAGCACATCCCATAATTACGTCATTAAATCTTAATCCCCCACCCCCAGCCCCAAGGTCGTCTGTCCCCCTTTTACAAATAGGAAAGAAGCTGACAGTGGTAGGTAGACTTGGATAGGGGTCACAAAGCTCTTAGGTCCATAATCAGGCCTGAGTTAAATCCAAAGCCACTGCCCTGGTCGTCCATCGCCTTAACCATCCGACCACCTTGTTTGCATGTGACATTCAGTGAGCACTGCTCTAAGTTAATAGATTAAAACAAGAAAAATCAAAAAAAAAGAAAAAGATTGGAAGGTTTTTGTCAGACACCTAAGAGGCATATTTCTAAAAATCAGTATAATTCTCGGGTGTTATTATTCACCCACTCTACCTCTTCCTACTATGCTATGAGCCATACAAAGGAAGGGATGAGGAGAGAACAAGTAGCTCAGAACAATATAGCAACAAAGCAAATGCACTTGAAAAATCCTGACTCCTGCATCGAAACCTACCATATAAAGTTACAGGTTCTCTGCCTGAGAGGACAGGTCAGCTAGGGAGATGGCAGTGGCTTGTTACTTCTTCTTCTCTGAAGGCAGCTTTTTTTTTTTTTTTAACTGTGGCAAAATACATAGAAAGTTCACCCTTCTTAAGCATTTTTAAGTGTACAGCTTAGTAGTTTTGAGTACCTTCACGTTACTGGGCACCCATCACCCCCGTGCACCTCTGGAACTGTTTGCATCTTTCCTAGCTGAAACTCTGTCCTCACTGAACACTACCTCCTACCACCCCACCCCAGCCCCTGGTAAGCACCGTCCTACTTCCTGTCTCTGTGAATTTGACTGCTCTAGGGACCACATATAAGTGGAATCCTATAGTGTCTTCGCCTGTGTTGTACCATGTGTCCATTTCTTGCCTTTTTAAGACTGCATATTCTCTTGTACCACATTTTATCTACCCACACATATACTGAAGGACACTAAGGTGCTTCCACCTTTGGCTCTTGTCAGTAATGCTGTGCACATGGGTGTACGAATAATACCTCCTTTGAGACCCTCTGCAGGAAGTTTCTATCCAGCCTGGGTTCCTCTTCATGTGTAGCAGTCCCAGAAAGATCTAGCAGGCCCCATCTCAAAGCCATAGAGTTTTAGAGCTGGAATGACCCTCAAAGAAAACTAATCTAACCCTCTTTATTTCTAGTAAGTGGCAGAGACAGGACTAGACCCCAGGTTTGGTGGCACTCAGGACAGGCCAACAGACCCTGACTTCACTGAGGAGCCCTACCATAGGGCTTACAAGGCAGTAGGCAAGGGCCTGGTTGGACGTTCCACGTTTGTGGTCTGTTGTCATTAATCTTTTATGCTTCTTACTCTTCTTTATCAGCTTGTTTCCTACAAAGAGCTCAGCTCTATTGCTCTCCACATAGTATTTCTTCACTAAAGGACTCAGTATGTTTTCAATCTAGAGCATTCTGCACAGTGCATGTGTAGTAAATTGTCTCTAAAGCAGGAATTCTTAAGATCTTTTTTTTATTGAATACATGTACATAGCTTGAGGTAGTTTTTATTAGGTTATGATTTTTTAATGCAGACTCCTAATTTTCATTCTCTAGGAACAAACCTTTTCAATGCTTAGCTGTTCTTCTGCCATTTACTTCAGTGTCAAAATAACATACTTACTCATCTGTCATCATCTTCTAGCACACTTCTCAGACTTTAGTATTAAACTTGTTAACACACGGATTGCCAAGCCCACCCCCAGAGCTTTTGAACCAGTGGCTCTGGGCGAATTTTTAGTTTTCACAAGCTCCTGGTCACTACAGATGCCCTGGTCTAGAGACCATACTTTGAGAACCACCATTCTCTTCCCCTGTATCCCCTCACAGAAGCTACAACAGCTTGGTCAAAACAACATCCATGTTCACAGTATTATTATGACTACTACTGCTACTATTACTGCCATTTCATGTTGTAACATTATTACAGCACTGCTCCCTCTGTTTTTCTTAACTTTCTAAGGTGTTCTTTTTCCAGTTTTATTGAAGTATAATAGACGCACATCAGAAGTTGAAAGAGTATAGCATAATGGTTTGACTTAGATACACTGTGAAATGATCAGCACAGTAAGTTTAGCATCCATCATTTCATATAGATGCAGTAAAAGAGAAAGCAAAAAAAAAAGTTTTTCCTTGTGATGAGAACACTCAGGATTAGTCTCTCACGGTTTTCACGTAGACCATACAACAGTGTGAGCTATATCATCCTTACATCCCTAGTACCTCTGTATCTTACAACTACAGTTTGTACCTTTCACCCCTCCACTCCCAAGTTCAGTAACCACAAACTGAACTCTTCTTTTGTGACTGGTTTTGGGTCTTTTATGGGTGTTTTGATTTTGTTTTTAGATTCTCCATATAACTGAGATCATATAGTATTGGTCTTTCTTTCTCTTAGCATAATGCCCTCAAAGTCCACCCACACTGTCACAAATGACAGAATTTCCTTACTTTCACAAGGTTGAATAACATTCCATTGTATGTATGTACTGTGGCTTCTTTATCCATTCATCTATCAGTAGACAGGTTGTTTCCATGTCTTGGCTGTTGTAAATAATGCTACAGCAAAATGAGGTGCAGATATTTTTCAAGATAGTGTTTTTGTTTTCTTCAGATAAATACCCAGAAGTCAAATTACTGGATCATATAGTTCTGTGTTTAATTCTGTCGAGGGTCCTCCATACTGTTTTCCATAGCAGCAGTACCAGTTCACAGTCCCACCACCTATGTGCAAGAGTTCCGTTTTCCCCACATCCTTGCCAGCACTTGTGTTTTTGTCTTTCTGACGATGGCCATTCTAACGTGTGAGGTGATAGCTTACTGTGGTTTTGATTTGCGTTTCCCCAGTGACGAGTTATGTTGAGCATCTTTTCATGTATCTATTGTCCTTTGTAGATCTTTTTTGGAGAAATGTTCTAGTGCAGTCTTTGCCTGTTTTTTCATCCAATTATTTAGCTTTCTGGTATTGATTTTTAGGAATTCTTTGGATATTTTGGATATTAACTCCTTATCTGATGTATGATCTACAAATATTTTTCCCAGTCTATAGGTTGTCTTATCACGTTGTTGTTTTGCTGTGCAGACGCTTTTTAGTTTAATGCTGTCCCACTTGTTTATATTTTGTTGTTTATGCTTTAGGTGTCACATCCAAAAAATCAAGACCCATGCCAAAGAGCTTGTTTCTTGTATTTTCTTCTAGGAGTATCATGGTTTAATTCATTTCAAGTTAATTTTTGTGAGTGGTATAAGGGTCTAGTTTTATTCTTTTACATGCTAATACCCAGTTTCTCCACCACCATTTATTAAAGAGACTGTCCATTCTCCACTGAGTATTATCGGATCCCCTACCAATTATTAGTTAACCATATATGCTTGGGCTTATTTCTGGGCTTATGATTCTGTCCCATTGATCTATTTGTCTTTTTATGCCACTACCATACTGTTTTGATTACTATCACTTTGTAGCTTAAAAAAGTATGATGCCTCCCACTTTGTTCTTTCTCAAGGTTGCTTTGGACATTTGGGGTCTTTTGTTGTTCCATATAAATTTTAGGGCTTTTTTTTTTCTACTTTTGTAAAAAATGCCATTGGAATCTTGATAGGAATTACATTGAATCTATATATGGCTTTTGGTAGTATTGACATTTTAACAATGTTAATTCTTCTAATCTATGGACAAGATACCTTTTCATTTATTTATGCCTTCAGTTTCTTTCATCCCTGAGTTTTCAGAGTAGAGCTCTTTCACCTCCTTGGTTAAGTTCATTCGTAAGTATTTTGTTGTTTTTGATGCTATTATAGGGATCATTTTCTTTTTTAGATAATTCATTCCGGGTGTATAGAAATGCTACTGATTTTTGTATGTTAATTTTGTATCCTGAAGCTTTATTTCAATCTAAGCTTTTTGATGAAACCTTTAGGATTTTCTGTATATAAAATCATGTCATTTATAGAGACAATTACAGTTTTTCCTTACCAGTTTTTTTTTTAATATACAAATTTTTTTTTTTAAGATTTTATTTATTTGACAGAGAGAGATCACAAGTAGACGGAGAGGCAGGCAGAGAGAGAGAGGGAAGCAGGCTCCCTGCTGGGCAGAGAGCCCGATGCGGGACTCGATCCCAGGACCCTGAGACCATGACTTGAGCCGAAGGCAGCGGCTTAACCCACTGAGCCACCCAGGCGCCCTTTCCTTACCAGTTTTGATGCCTTTTTTTTCTTCTTGCCTGACTGCTCTGGCAAGGACTTCCAATACTGTGTTGAAAAGAATTAAGTTAGCTGTGGGCTTAGCATATATAGCCTTTAAGAGTTATCACGAACAGATGTTGAATGTTGTCATGTGCTTTCTCTGCATCTACTGAGATGAAGGATTCTTCTTTCACTATTGTGAGGCATCACATTGATTGATTTGCATATGTTGAATCATCCTTGCATTCCAGGTATGAATCCTGCTTGATCATGCCAAATGATCCTTTTAATATACTGCCAAATTCAGGTTGCGTCTTTATTCATCAGGGTTATTTGTCCATAGTTTTCTGTTATGGTAGTATCCTTTTCTGGCTTTGGTATTGGGGCAATGTTAGCCCAGTAAAGTGTGTGTGTTTCCATTTTGAACTTTTTTTTTTTGAAGATTTTGAGGATTGATATTAATTCCTTAAATGTTTGGTTAAATTCACTGTGAAGCCATCTGGTCCTGGGCTTTTTCATACTAGGAGATTTTTTGATTATTGGTTCATTCTCCTTACTATTTCAGAAACTTTTTAATTTTTACAAAAGTAAAATTTTTTATTCAGATTTTATTTCTTCCTGATTCAGTCCTCGATGCTCCAGGTTTCTAAGAGTTTTTCCTTTTTTTTTTCTAGGTCCAAATGGTTGACATAGTTGTATCATAATAACATCTTAATTTTTCTTTGTAGTGCTATAATATTTGTAATATTGTCTCCTTTTTCATTTATAATTTTATTTTGGGTTTTGGTTTTTTGTTTTTAAGACTGATTTTCTTTTAAAGATTTCATTTATTTGACAGAGAGATCACAAGTAGAGAGAGAGAGAGGAGGAAGCAGGCTCCCTGCCTAGCAGAGAGCCTGATGTGGGACTCAATCCCAGGACCCTGAGATCATGACCTGAGCTGAAGGCAGAGGCTTAACCCACTCAGCCACCCAGGCAGCCCCAAGACTAATTTTGTTGGAGGGGTAGAGAGCACAAGCACAAGTTGAGGGCAGGGCCAAAGGGAGATACAGCCTCCCCACTGAGCAGGAAGCTGATGTGGGGCTTGATCCCGGGACTCCAGGATTATGACCTGAGCTGAAGGCAGATGCTTAACTGACTGAGCCACCCAGGCACCCCTGGGTCCTTTTTTTTTTTTTTTTTTTTTTGGTTACTTTAGCCAAAGTTGTGTCAGTTTTATCTTGTCAAAGAACCAACTCCTTTGGTTAATTTTTTCTATTTTCCTGTTCTGTTTCATTTATTTCTGTTCTGATATTTATTTCCTTCCTTCTGCTTGGGTGAAGTTCATCCTTTTTCTAATTCCCCAAGGCATAGAGTTAGGTTATTTATTTGGTATAGGTCTTTTTTTTTTTTTAAGATTTTATTTATTTGACAGAGATCACAAGTAGGCAGAGAGAGAGGGAGAAGCAGGCTCCCCACCGAGCAGAGAGCCCGATGTGGGGCTCGATTCCAGGACCCTGGGATCATGACCTGAGCCTAAGGCAGAGGCTTAACCCACTGAGCCACCCAGGCACCCCCTAGGTCTTGCTTCTTAATGTAGGCATTTACTGCTGTAAACTTCTAAGAACTGCTTTTGCTGCATCCTATAAGTTTTGGTATATTGGGTTTCTATTTTCATTTCAAACTATTTCTTCTTTGTTTTGGTTGTTTTTTTGTTTTTAGTTTTTATTTATTTATTTATTTGACAGAAATCACAACTAGGCAGATAGGCAGAGAGAGAGGAGGAAGCAGGCTCCCTGCTGAGCAGAGAGCCCGATGTGGGGCTCGATCCTAGGACCCTGGGATCATGACCTGAGCTGAAGGCAGAGGCTTTAACCCACTGAGCCATCCAGGCACCTTGTTTTGGTTGTTTAAGAGATTATTTGATTTGCATATATTTGTGAATTTCTCAGTTGCCTCTTCCTCTTGATTTCTAGTTTCATATGGTTATGGTTAGAGAAGATACTTAGTTTGATTTCAGTTTTTAATTTGCGAAGACTTGTTTTGTGGTGTGACATACAGAAAATGTTCCACGTGCACTTATGTATATTCTGCTATCAGAAGTTCTATGTATGTTGGGCCCATTTGGTCTATACTGTTGTTCAGATCCACTGTTTACAGTATTAAAGTCCCCAACTATTTTTTTGTTACTCTGTTTAGTTGTTAGAATTGTTACATTTTCTTGATGTGTTTGACCTGTCTCTTTTTGCTATTTTTAGTCTATTTTGTGTGATAGAAGTATAGCTACCCCTGCTTTCTTTGTGATTACCATTTGCTTGAAATGTCTCTCTCCATGCCTCCTTAGTTTCTGTTTGTCTTGAAGACCTAGGGAATCTCTTGTATGAAGCATATTGTTGGATCTTGGTTTTTGTATTCATTCAGGCATTTGTTGTCTTGAGTGGAGAGTTTTGCATTTGAAAAGTAAACAAGGCCTTATACATTTGCTATATTATCATTGTTTTCTGGTTGTTTTTTAATCCATTGTTAATTGTTTCTTCTCCTGTCTTATTGTATGCTTTGACTTGTCATGTTCTTTTGTCTAATTACTACAGGTTTTTCCTTTATGGCTGTAAGACTTACACAAAATATCTTAACTTCAATAGAATTCCTAATCTTTACTCTTTTACTTCTCCCCCTTACATGCTAGGTTAGTGATGTTACAATGTACATATTTTAGAATGTGTAACTAATAGGTACACTACATTAATAGCAGGTATGGTTATTTTTTTACTACATGTTTTAACTTGTAAAGGAGTTGTAAGTGAATTACATACCACACTCACCATATTACAGAATCCAGCCTTACATATTTATCATTACCAGTGAGTTTTTTACAACCCGCCTTGTACAATGTTAAATTTCTACTCAAAGAACTCCCGGTAGCATTTCTTTTATGGCAGGTGAAATCTGTGATGGAGTTCCCTCGGGTTTTAAGAACGTCCATCTCATCTTCATTTTTTTTTTTTTTTTAAGATTTTATTTATTTGACAGAGAGAGATCACAAGTAGGCAGAGAGGCAGGCAGAGAGAGAGGAAGGGAAGCAGGCTCCCTGCTGAGCAGAGAGCCCGATGCGGAACTCGATCCCAGGACCCCGAGATCATGACCTGAGCCGAAGGCAGCGGCTTAACCCACTGAGCCACCCAGGTGCCCATTTTTTTTTTTTTTTATAAAGATTTTGACAGACAAAGATCACAAGCAGGCAGAGAGAGAGAGAGAG
>NW_019154094.1:40950554-41031195 GCF_002288905.1 Enhydra lutris kenyoni | reverse complement strand
AAGCAGGCTCCCTGCCGAGCAAGGAGCCTGATATGGGATTCGATCCCAGGACGCCAGGATCATGACCTGAGCTGAAGGCAGCCGCTTAACCAACTGAGCCACCCAGGTGTCCCTCGTCTTCATTTCTGAAGGACACTTGCCTGGTGTAGTAGTCTTGGTTGATGAGGTTTTTTCTTCCAGTATTTTGAACATGTCATCCCATTTTTTTTTTTTTTTTTCCTGGAGTGAAAAGCTTGTATCGAGAAATCTGTTCACAGTCTTATCTGGGGGTTCCCTTGTATGTAACTTTTCTCTCTAGCTGCATTTAAAATTCTTTGCTTTTGACAAAATAATGTGTGTCCGTAGCCCTGTTTCAGTTCAGTCTTTTTAGGGCCTCCTGGATCTAGAGGTCTGTTTCTCTCCCCATGTTTGGGAAGTTTTCAGGCATCATTGCTTGAAATATATTTTATGTCTCTTTATCATCTTCTGGAATTCTCCTAATGCAAAATATTGCTGCTTCTGATTATATCCCATTGCAGTCTTTACTATTTTTCTTCCTCTGGGCAATTTCCAATGTCCTGTCCTCCAGGTTGCTCATTATTTCTTCTGCATGGTCCACTCTGCTTTTGAAGCTCTGCTACATTTTTCAGTTACTGTGTTTTTCAGTTCTAGGGTTTCTGGTGGTTTTTTTTTTTTTAAGATTTTATTTATTTGACAGAAATCACAAGTAGGCAGAGAGGCAGGCAGAGAGAGGGGGAAGCAGGCTCCCCACTGAGCAAAGTGTCCGATGCGGGGCTCGATCCCAGGACCCTGAGATCATGACTGGAGCCGAAGGCAGAGGCTTTAACCCACTGAGCCACCCAGGCGCCCCTGTTTTGTTGTTTTTTTAATGGTGTCTAATTTTGTTGAACCCAATTTTATTTAGTTATCTTACATATGCTTGTAGTTCACTAAACTGGAAGATCATTCTGAATTGTCTAACAGTTCACAGATCTTTATTTCTTTAGTCAGAGTTTTATTAGTTTCCTTTGGTGTTACATATTTCCATGGTTTTCTGTGATCCTCACGTGAGGCTGGAGGATGGGCTTCACCGTTGCCTGGATTCCCTGGTTAGGCTTCCTATACAGCCAGGACTGGGCTCTCTATTCAGCAACAGGTGAGTCTCTGAGTCTTCACAGTCTTGATGGGGCAGCAGGACAGGACCCAGAGCCTGCACAGCTTGTCCTTTAGAGACCCAAATTAGGCACGAGTGAAGACTGAATATCCTAGTTAGGTGAGGCCACCAGTTTTGCTCTGTAGACGGAAAGCCAACTGCTCCGCACTCTATTCTAGTGCCACGGGAAGCTATTCTAGTGCCATGGGAAGCAGGGCTGTTGGGTGGGCTCTGCAGCTTCCTACATGCTCTGCTTTGATACATTTCCTGCCCTGGCACAGTGGGAAAAACTATAGAGTCACATTTTTTCTGGTCTCTTGACTCAAGCCTGTTTCCTGGTGAAATAAGGCCACTGGCTTTTGCTGTGAGGATCACCAGCTCTGTCCACCCCCCATCTACCTCCTCTGCCTGCTAGAGTTGCAGGGTCCTGCAATTTCCAGGTGTTGAGTGAGCCCTTGCTGTCAGGTGGGCCTGGGGGGCCATGCTCTTCAGCTAGCTGGACTAGGACTCAACTCTGCTACCTGGGCAGCCCAACTTTAGGGACCTCTCAAATTTACCTGAACTAGTTTTCTGAATGTGAGGTACCAAAGGCAGGTAGGGGGGCCGTGACTCGGCTTTTCTGCCTTGTCTGCTAATATCCTAGTGCCAGTTCCTGGAAACTCTCCCCACTTAGTCACCCTCAGATTCCCAAATGTTGAGCCCCACAAATGTGCCTGTAGTCCCCATGGGGCAGAACCCAGAGTCTGGGCTCCCACAAAGTAACAACTTAAAATGTTGGATAACTGGATGCCACCTCCGTGCTCTTTACCTTCTGAAGGAACCACAGGTTGAACATGGTGCTATGCTGGCTTGGGTGGCAGGCCATGCAGTCAGCACGTAGACTTCCCACGAAGGCTTCTGGGACAGTATCTTGGTCTCGATGGCGGAGGGTGGTGCTTCAGCCTCACTGTTGTCTCTAGGATTCCCTCAGTGGTTTCCTGTTCATGAATAGTTGTTCTTCCTGTGAGGAAGGTCTAAGTCAGGAACACCCTTTGTCACCGTGTTGGTGAGGTCACTCTCCTTACTCTTTCTTTCTTAATCTGTGGGGACTTTTGTTGACTCACAAGCTTGAGTCATGGCCTCTGATGCGGGACCTGGGAAGGTGAGGACAGCAGAAGGAGGGGTGCAGACTTGTAACAGGCTCCATGTGCTGGCTTGCAGGTGACCCTGTGGAAGGAGTCCGTTGACGGGCAGTGGGTGTGCATCAGTGATGTCAACAAGGGCCAGGGTTCCGTGTCGGCTTCCGTCACAGAGGGCCAGCAGAATGAGCAGTGACAGGCAAGGCCAAGCTCCCCACCTGCTGACTCCAGGACTGCCCTTTCCTGGACCAACTGACCAAATAGCTGGGAAGAACAGCTTCTACACAACTTTCCCAGGAGTAGTTACAAATGCAACCAGATTGATCTGCCTTAACATGATTTGAAATGGTTTGTAATTTACTGTCCTGCTGAAAGCATTCATGTTATGAGGAAGAAGCTACAAATGATCTTTAAATCTATTATTTTAAAATATTTGGGGCCATTTTTACATACCTTTTGGGTTCAGGCATTATTTGGGGGGTTTTATTTCCAAAATAGTTAAATAAATTCATATTGCTTATAATTCTTCCTGCATTACCCTAACCCTTCCCTAAAAAGCTTATATTCATTTGTTTGGCAACATCAGTCTACTAGAACAACATTCGCCAAGACCCCAGTCCCTGTAGCGTCGCGCACCCCTGACACCCACACACAGCTGGTCTGTCCCTGTAACATGTCCATGATTCCAGCTACACTGAAGACGCCACACAGAGTGACATGAAAGGAACGCCAGACATGGACTTCGGTGACAGGGACTGTATCCTCTGAGTACACATCCTTTTCTGGAGAATGGAATAAAAGTCTGCCTTACAGAGAAGACGCAGATGAACTACTGCATGTGGGTGACCGAGAAAATGCCATGCCAGTGGAGGGCAGCATTAACCACATACTAATAGTTAAGAGACTGGCTCAGAAAGTGGGCACACTTCATTCATGTTATGGACCCTTGTCTGTGAGGGCAGGCGGGGCCTGTGCTGGAGACCATGTTTCTGGTCCTGATCAAGACTAAACCAAGTATCACCTCTTAGCAGAGGCCCTGGGACTCTCATCTGACTTAGCAGTCACAACAGCAGCTACCATTTACTGAGACCTACTACAAGCCAGCACTCCGCTGGAGATCCCCCATACTTGGCAACACAACAGACAGGTGTAGGTGTATGTCACCAACTTACCAATAAGGAAACTGTCACAGAAGATAGAAGACCTGCCCAGGGTGGTCCACTGCCAAGCGGTAAAGCCACTGAGTCCTGATCTGGCTCAGCTCCAGAGTGGGTGCTGTCAAAGGCAGAACTGAGTAGGGGGTGCTCCTCAGCTGTAACCTGGGGTGATGCTCACAGCAGACCTTTATGTGAGTGCACCTAGCTTTGCAGAAGTTCAGGCCACTCACCTCAGGAGGCTGTGTGCAGAAGGAAATGCGGACCCCAATGCTTCTACCTGCTCCTCATCATTTTTCAGCAGTAAAACCCATGTTTTGAAATAAATATTAGATCATAATGCATAAAATGGGAAAAGGTGGAATGATTGCTTGAAGTAAGGCTATAGAGGTCAGAGCCCTTGCCCTTGGCCTCCCACATCATTCTGCACAATCCAGGCCTTTAGAGAACAGTAGGAAACTAAGCTTCTGTCCATTTATTCAGTAAGAAAAGACCCACAGACGCGACTTTGCATATACTTCTGTGTACAAAAACTACCCTTAGTTCTAGTTAGCCCCTCACATGTCTACCTTTCCTAACAAGCTTTGTGCCCCATCCCCAAGGACAGGCCTGGTCTTCCTTATGGTGCCTACTACCCTCAACAAATAATGAGAAGCAACTGTGTCACACAGTTGGGGATAGGTTAGTGGGCCATATGCTGTTTGCAGTTCACACCATCAAGGATCAGTCAGGGTAATCTGGAGATAAATGAAATGACCACCCTTCATAGTTTATATTTACAGTGGTAATACATTAACCATTCCTGGCTTTAGAGCCCTCAAATTTGTTACCACAAAAATAGGCTTATCGAGTGGAAATACCGTGTTGTGTCAATCTTCAAGGGCATTTGCCAAGCCCAAGTGATACAAATGTAAAGGTAATTTAAAAGGTATAGAGAGGGTAAGAGAGCAGTAGCAACCACAATATTTTTAATCCTTTCACAAAAAAAACAAAGCAACTGGGATAGGAAATGAAACCCCCAGACATTAAGGTAGTCCCTCAAACCCTAGAACGTGGAGGATTAGGACCAAACCACTCATGTCTATAATACCGGTGTGGGAGCAGCACAGGCAAGAAAGAGGGGAGTTTTTGTGGTCCTGTGGGCAGGTAACCCAAGAATGACCATCAAGTGTTCATCCACTTGGAACAGAAAACTCAGCAAGCCAATATGAGACCTGTCAAAACTAGAAGATTCACAGGTCTCACAAATGAGTTCAAAAAGACAGATTTCCATTGCCACACATGAAGGAGTACTAACTCTAAGTTTCTCTTATACCACAAACAACTAGAAAACCACACAATACACCTGAAACAAATACTTAGGGGCTTAGGACAATAGGCAGTGTTTGGGTAAGGGAGATAAGTGAGGGGAGTACCAGTTGTCCCAGCTTACTGCCTAGGAGCAGCTTCCAGACCAAAGGGCAGGGAGACAATCGAGAGTCTAGTGGTCAAGTTGAAGAGAACAGAGGTCGGAGTCCAGAAAGACTAAGCTAGAACCTACCGGGCAGAATCCTGGAGAAAGAGGAGCTGCTCAGAGCAAGCTACTTAGGTCTGCGAAAGCATTTCCTATATTCTGACCAAATCCTTACTTGCGTACATGACCAGAAACCAACAGACCACACAACTCTTGAACTTAGGAGTGGGAACAGTTCATGTGCCCAAGATCCAGAATGTGACAACTTCAGAATACACAGGGCACTGGGTACAGTCCTAAGAAAGATCATGTCTTAATAATACATCTTAAATTAGGTCTAGAGTAGAGGCTCCTCTGACCATAAAACCAAACCTTGAGGTCCACAATTATTTTGCTTTGTGTCAGGTCATAGCCCACCACTTTTTAAAGGAAAAAAACTAAGTACTTGAAAACATAAAATTCACATGATGTCCAGCTTCCAATCCGAAATTACCAGGTGTGCAAAGAAGCAGGAAAATAGGACTATAACCAGAAGAGGATAAAAATTTGGTAGAGAGGGGTACCTGGGTGGCTCAGTGGGTTAAGCCTCTGCCTTTGGCTCAGGTCGTGATCTCAGGGTTCTTGGATCGAGCCCTGCATCGGGCTCTCTGCTCAGCAGGGAGCCTGCTTCCTCCTCTCTCTCTGCCTGCCTCTCTGCCTACTTGTGAGCTCTGTCTGTCAAATAAATAAAATCTTTAAAAAAAAAAATTGGTTGAGAGGGGCACTTGGGTGGCTCAGTGGGTTAAAGCCTCTGCCTTTGGCTCAGGTCATGATCCCAGGGTCCTGGGATCGAGCCCCGCATCAGGCTCTCTGCTCCACTGGGAGCCTGCTTACACCTGCCTCTCCACCTACTTGTGATCTCTGTCAAATAAATAAATAAAATCTTTTTTTTTTTTTTAAAGGAGACCATGGGATTAGCAGATAAAGACCTTAAATACCGCTATTATAAATATGTTCAAAAATGTAAGGGAACAGGAACACAAGAAAAATGATATCAAAAAGTTGCAAACGAAATTTCTGGAAGTGAAAAATATACTGAATGGGAGTAAGCAGGTAGTGCAGTACAGCAGATCAGTAAGTCTGAAGACACAGCAATAAAACTGTAGAAGCTGAAGCATATAGAGAAAAAGATACCAAAATAATGAACCAATCAAAAGATTGGTGGGATACTATCGAGTAGTCTAACGTGTATACTGGAATCCTAAGGAGAAAAAAAAAATTTTTCAGGGGAGAAGGGGACAGAAAAAAACATCTGAAGAAACAACAGTTAAAATTTCTCCAAGCTGGATTAAAATTATAACTACAGATTCAAGAAAATCAGAGAACCACAAGCAGAACACTAAATATACATACCGACCCCCATAATAAAGTTGCTGAAATAAATAAAAATCAGAGTCAGCCAGAGAAAAAGAGACATACTACATACAGAGGAATAAATATAAGAATGGTAGGCAGCTTCCATCAGAAATTTTGCAAGGTTTAAGAAAATAAACATCTTTGGGGTGCCTGGGTGGCTCAGTGGGTTAAAGCCTCTGCCTTCGGCTCGGGTCATGGTCTCGGAGTCCTGGGATCGAGCCCCATATCGAGCTCTCTGCTCAGCAGGGAACCTGCTTCCTCCTCTCTCTGCCTGCCTCTCTGCCTGCCTGTGATCTCTGTCAAATGAATAAATAAAAATCTTTATAAAAAAAAAAAAAACATCTTTGAAGTACTGAAAGAAAAAAATTGAAAAACGACCATCAGCCTACAATTCTATAGCTAGTGAAAACATCTTTCAAAATAAAAGTGAGGGGGCGCCTGGGTGGCTCAGTGGGTTAAGGCCTCTGCTTTCGGCTCAGGTCATGATCCCAGGGTCCTGGGATCGAGCCCCGCATCGGGCTCTCCGCTCGGCGGGGAGCCTGCTTCCTCCTCTCTCTCTGCCTGCCTTTCTGCCTGCTTGTGATCTCTGTCTGTCAAATAAATAAATAAAATCTTTAAAAAAAAAAAATAAAAGTGAGAATAAGGACTTTTTCAAAGTAAAGCCAAAAAAAACAAAAAAAAAAAACAGAACTGCATTACCATAAATGTCAAAGGAAGTTCTTCAGGAAAAATGAAAATAGTATCAGATGAAAATCTGGATCTATACCAAGGAATAAGGAGCACCAGGAAGAGAAAAAATCTGGGTAACTATTACATTTCT
Organism: Enhydra lutris kenyoni; assembly: GCF_002288905.1. Lineage (NCBI taxonomy): Eukaryota > Metazoa > Chordata > Mammalia > Carnivora > Mustelidae > Enhydra > Enhydra lutris. Next base: position 41,024,123 of record NW_019154094.1, on the reverse strand, counting down.
TTTATCTCTCAAAAAGTATTATTTTAAGTGCATTGTGGGCTTACAACTTAGGTAGAAATAAAATCAGTAGTAACAATAGCACAAATATTGGAAATGGGGAAATTGGAAGTATTCTGTTGTAAAGATCTTTTTTTTTTTTTTTTTAAGATTTTTATTTATTTATTTAACAGAGATCACAAGTAGGCAGAGAGGCAGACAGATCACAAATAGGCAGAGAGGCAGGCAGAGAGAGAAGGGGGAGCAGGCTCCCTGCTGAGCAGAGAGCCCAATATGGGGCTCGATCCCAGGACCCCGAGACCATGACCCGAGCCGAAGGCAGAGGCCTAACCCATTGAGCCACCCAGGCACCCCTGTTATAAAGATCTTATAGTGTCTATGAAGTGGTTATCATATCTGTTGAAGGTATACTTTACTATGTTGAAATTTTATTTTTAAATCCTAAACCACTTAAAGAATAAAACAGAGAATATAGCTGACAAGCCAGTAGTGAAGATAGCAGGAAATCCTAAAATACATTTAATCCAAAAGTGGTTATGAAAAGAGAAAAGAAAAAGGAGGAAGGAACAGATGGGGGAAGAAAAGAAAGAACAGATGGGACAAATTGAAGGCCAATAATCAGAGATGGTAGATTTAAACCAAACTTTGTAGGTCATTGTAATAAATATAAAAGGTCTAACTAAACATTCCAAATGAAAGACCCCTGATAAGAGATTCTCAGAATGGACTTTAAAAAAAAACAGACCCAGCTATATGCTGTTTATATGCAACCCACTTTAAACTTAAACACAGAAACAGTTTAAAACAAAGGGCATTATATGAAAAAAAAATTATATAAACATTAATCAAAAGAAAGCTCAATTTCTATATTAATATCAGATAAAGTAGACTTTTTTAATATTTTATTTATTTGACAGAGAGAGATCACAAGTAGGCAGAGAGGTAGAGAGGGAGGGGGAAGCAGGTTCCCTGCTGAGCAGAGAGCCTGATGTAGGGCTTGATCCCAGGACCCTGGGATCATGACCTGAGCTGAAGGCAGAGGCTTTAACCCACTGAGCCACCCAGGCACCCCTCAGATAAAGTAGATTTTAAAAAAAGATAAAATAGACTTCAGAACAAGAAATATATTAAGACTAGAGACGGTCAGAATAATAAAAGGTTCAACTCATCAAGAAGACATAACAGTCCTAAATATATATGCACCTAAAGTAGAGCTTCAAAATAGGCAAAACAAAATGGACAGAACTGAACGGAAGTAATCTACAATTATAGTTTGAGATCTCAACATTTCTATCTCAGTAACAAAACAAGTAGACCCCAAAACTCAGTCAATTTATAAAATACATTGGCCAGCCAACCATCACTTAATTTGACCTAACAGAGATTCTACCCAACAAAATTTAAACTCATTCTGAGGTACTTTGGGAGCACTCATCAAGATGAGACCCAATTTCTGAACCCAAAACAAAGTTTAACAAATCTATTAGAATTGAAATCATAAAAAACATATCCTTTGACTATAAAGAAAGTAAACTAGAAATGAGTAATAGGTATCTGGAAAAATCCTCAAACGTTTGGAAATTTAAGCAATCCACATCTAAAAAACTAATGGGCCAAAAAAAATCACAATAAAAATAGTTATCTATAGAGGAAAAGAAGAAAAGAGTGGATGGGACAGGGATGGAAGATGTAGTCTCTGCATACATCTTGTTTTATACCATTGACTTTGGAGCCATGTAATATTTAATAATTAACTCCAAAAATATTAAGTCATAAAAGAAAAAATCCCTAAATTTGAAAAAAAAATTTAAAAGTCCATGCCATAGCCACACAGAGAAAATATTCAAGTGACTTTAAAAGCATTTTGAATGTATACCCCTAATAGGCTGCATTTAGTAGTTTTATGGTTGGTAATTGTATTCTTATTTTGAGAATATTATGTTGATATTGTAAGATGAAATAAGATAATGGTAATTTTATTAAGATAATTAGAAAACAGGATTATCAGGATAAAGAAAAGAAATTTAAGTATAAAACCCAGGAAATGAAAATACTGGCCTTAAATTTTATTTGCAAATAACAGTATGAACTCAGGACTTATTTTTCTCTCTCTAAAAAGTATGTATTTCTAATCTTACGCACAGGATGAGCCCAGGATTTCTCTTTGGGAGAAAATAAGGAAGTTAAAAACTATAGAGTCATGTCAAAAGTACATGGAAATCAACACATCAAATATGGAAGCATCTAAAAGAATAATGACTATAATTGATTGAATCACTTATATAAAAAAAAATCCATCAATGCATTTATGATAGGAAGAAAACTTTGGAGGTTGCTAAGACACCAACTTTACTTTGAAAATGAGTAAACAATTTTTTTTAAATCCTGCATTTATCTTGCCTTTTCTATACAAACTGTTTATCAAGGTAACAAAATAATTGAAGGAAAAATGCTAATAAATGTAGAAAGCAATAATAGAATAGAAAATCACCATTGTGATTTCTAGGAAAAAATGAGTGTAGACAACAATAATTAATAGTACATAAGTCCACTAAGTGAAAAGTTCATAAGGTACTATGTGTTGAGGTGTAACTACCAGTTTAGAGAAGCAGACAGGAGAGTAACATGTCAGACAATGCCACCAGGAAGTGGTCAGCTAAGTCCAGAATGTGGGAAACTGCCGGACAAATAGCCTGTTGTATAAAATGAATGATGGGATGGAAGAGATGAGAGGGTAGGGGACTGTTGTAGACTGAGAGACTTACAGGACCGGTCAACCAAACATGGGCTCTGGGTCTTCTGGAAAGAAGAAGGCCAGAGACCTAACCAAAACAGATAGAAGTAACATGCCTGAAGGAGAATTTAAAGTGACAATCATAAGGAAACTCATTGGGTTTGAGAAAAGAAGACATTAGTGATTCCCTTACCACAGAGATAAGAGTTAAAAAAAAAAAAATCAGAGATGCAGAGTTCAGTAAATGAGATTAGAAACACACTTGAAGCAATGAACAGCAGGCTGGAAGAAGCAGAGAAACAAATTAATGACCTAGAGGACAAAGTAATGGAAAGCAAAGATGCTGAGAGAAAGAAAAATTATGCAAAAAGAGAACAGATTTAGGGAACTCAGTGACACCATCAAATGTAGTAACATTCATATAGGAGTCCCAGAAGAAGAACAGAGAAAGGGGGACTGAAAATTCATTTGAAGAAATAATAGCTAAAAATCTTCCCAAATCTGGGGAAGGAAACAGACCTCCAAATCCAGGAGGCACAGAGAACTCCCATCAAAATCAACAAAAGCAGGCCCATACCAGGACATATTAAAACCAAATTTATAAACAATAATGATTAAAAAAAATCTTAAAGCATCAAGACAGCCTTTTGGCCAGAACCGCCATCTTCCAGTAATTTGCCAAAATGACCAACACAAAGGGAAAGAGGAGAGGTACCTGTTATATATTCTCTAGGCCTTTTAGAAAACGTGGAGTTGTTCCTTTGGCCACATACATGCGAATCTACAAGAAAGGTGATATTGGGGACATCAAGGGATGGGCACTGTTCAAAAGGGAATGCCCCACAAATGTTACCATGGCAAAACTGGAAGAGTCTACAGTGTTACTCAGCATGCTGCTGGCATTGTTGTAAACATACAAATTAAGGGGAAAGATTCTTGCCAAGAATTGAGCATATTAAACATTCAAAGAGCCAAGATAGCTTCCTGAAGTATGTGAAGGAAAATGATCAGAAAAAGAAGGAAGCCAAAGAGAAAGGTAGCTGGGTTCAACTGAAACGTCAGCCTGCTCCACCCAGAGAAGCACACTTCGTGAAAACCAACAGAAAGGAGCCCAAACTGCTAGAACCCATTCCCTATGAATTCATGGCATGATAAATGTAAAGAAAATAAAAGACCTCAAGACTATTAAAAAAAAAAAAGGCATCAAGTCATTAACTTGATCAAGTCATTAACTAGCTCGTAGGGGCTAGCTGGAGGTTTTTCAACAAACTTGGCAAACCAGAAGGGAGTAGCATGATCTATTCAAAGTGCTGAATGGGAAAAATCTGTGTCCAAGGATACTCTATCCAGCAACGCTATTATTCAAAATGGAGAGAGAAAAGTTTCCCAGACAGACAAAAATTAAAGGAGTTCATGACCACTAAACTAGCCCTGCAAGAAATATTAAAGGGGACTCTCTTGAGTGGAAAGAAGAGACTAAAAGTGGCAGTATAAAGGTAGGAAACACAAAAGCAGTAAAAATGACTGTTTCTCTAAAAATCAATCAAGGAACTCACACACACACACACAAGGGTATAAAATATAGTTATATCCAAAACATGGGGAGGAGAAAAGAGTGAGTTCAAACAAACAATAATCAACAGACTGCTATTTACAAAGGAGGTTATATACAAACCTATTGGTGACTACGCATCAAAAACCACTAATAGGGATGCCTGGGTGGTTCAGTGGGTTAAAACCTCTGCCTTCGGCTCAGGTCATGGTCCCAGGGTTCTGGGATCAAGCCCCGAATCTGGCTCTCTGCTCAGCAGGGAGCCTGCTTCCCCCTGTCTCTCTGCCTACTTGTGACCTCTGTCTGTCAAATAAATAAATAAATAAACTCTTTTAAAAAAAATCCACTAATAAACAGGCAAAGAATAGAAAGAAATCCAAATATATCACTAAAGAAAAATCAGCAAAACATGAGAGATAAAGACAAGAAAGGATCAGAGAAAATCTCCAGAAACCATAAAACAAGTACTTAAACTGCAAAAAATATGTATCAATAATTAATTTGAATGTAAATGGAATAAACACTCCAATCAAAAGGCACAGGGTGTCAGAATAATAAAAAAAAAAAGACCCATCTATATGCTGCCTACAAGAGACTCACTTAAGACCTAAAGCACCTGCAGATTGAAAGTGAGGGGATGGAGAAACATTTATCTTGCAAATGGATATCAAAAGAAAGCCAGAGTAGGAATACTTGTATCAGACAACTTATACCTTAAAACAAAGACTATAACAACAGACAGAGAAGGGCACTACTTCTAATAAAGGGAACAATTCAACAAGAATATATAACAATAGTAAATATTTATATACCAAACATGGGAGCACCCAAATATATAAAACAAGGATAAACAAACAATTGATAACACGATAATAGTAGGAGACTTCAATACCTTATTTACCAATAGACAGATAACCTAAACAGAAAATAAACAAGGAAGCAGTGGGCAACACACTAGACCAGATGGACTTAGCAGATATATTCAGAACATTCCATCCTAAAACAGCAGAATATACATTCTTCAGGTACACGTGGATCATTCCTCAGACTAGATCACATCCTAGGTCACAAAACAGGCCTTAACAAAAAAAAAAAAAAAAAAAAAAAAAAAGACTGAAGTCATACTATGCATGCACCTTTTCTGACCACAACTCTGAAACTAGAAGTCAACCACAAGGAAAAATATGGAAAGACCACAAATACTTGGAGGTTAAATAATATGCTACTAAAAATGAATGGGTCAACCAGGAAATCAAAGAGGAAATTAAATACATGGAAACAAATGAAAATGAAAACTCAGTGGTCCAAAACCTTTGGGATGCAGCAAAAGCAGTCCTAAGAGGGAAAACTATAGCAGTACAGGCCTACCTCAAGAAGTGAGAAAAATCTCAAATAACCTAAACTTACACCTAAAGGAGCTAGAAAAAGAACAACTAATGATGCCTAAAGCCAGCAGAAGGAAGGAAATAACAAAGATTATAGCAGAAATAAATGATAAAGAAACAAACAACAAAAAAAACGAGATCAATGAAACCAGGAGGTGGGTCTTTAAAAAAAAAAAAAAGACAGAATTGATAAACCTCTAACCAGACTTACCCCCCCAAAAAAAGAGAAAGGACACAAATAATATCACGAATGAGAGAGGAGAAATAACCAACACCACAGAAATACAAAAATTAGAATACTATAAAAAACTATATGCCAACAAATTGGACAAGAAGTGGAGAAATTCCTAGATAAATTTCTACCAAAACTGAAACAGGAACAAATAGAAATTGAACAGACCGATAACCAGCAAAGAACTTGAATCAGTAATCCAGTAACTCCCAACAAACAGAAGTATAGACCAGATGGTTTCACAGGCAAATTCTACCACACAATTAAAGAAGAGTTGGTACCTATTCTTCTCAAACTATTCCAAAATATAGAAAAAGAAGGAAAATTTCCAAATTCATTCTATGAGGCCAGCATTACCCTGATACAAAATCAAAGACGCCACAAAAAAAAAGTACTATAGGCCAATATCCCTAATAAACCTAGATGCAAAAATTCTCAATAAAATACTAGCAAACCAAATTGAACAATACATTAAAATAATTACTCACCACAATCAGGCAGGATTTATCCTTGGGCTGCAAGGATGGTTCAATATTTGCAAATCAATCAATGCGATACATCACATTACTAAAGGATAAGAACCATATGATCATTTCAACAGATACAGAAAAAGCATATGACAAAGTACAACACCCATTCATGATAAAAACCAACAAAGTACGTTTAGAGAGAACATACCTCAACATAATAAAAGTCATATTTTTTTTTAATAAAACCATAGCTAATATCAACCTAAAAGGGGAAAACCTGAAAGCTTTTCCTCTACAGTCAGGAATAAGACAGGGATATCCACTCTTACCATCTTTTTTTTTTTTTTTTTTTAAGATTTTTATTTATTGGGACGCCTGGGTGGCTCAGTTGGTTGGACAGCTGCCTTCAGCTCGGGTCATGATCCCAGAGTCCCAGGATCGAGTCCCGCATCGGGCTCCCAGCTCCATGGGGAGTCTGCTTCTCCCTCTGACCTTCTCACTCATGCTCTCTCTCACTGTCTCTCTCTCAAATAAATAAATAAAATATTTAAAAAAAAAAAAAAAGATTTTTATTTATTTATTTGACAGAGATCATAAGTAGGCAGAGAGGCAGGCAGAGAGAGAGAGAGAGAGGAGGAAGCAGGCTCCCCGTTGAGCAGAGAGCCAGATGTGGGGCTCAATCCCAGGACCCTGGGATCACGACCTGAGCCGAAGGCAGAGGCTTTAACCCACTGAGCCACCCAGGCGCCCCCACTCTTACCATCTTATTCAACACAGTAATGGAGTCCTCACCACAAAAGGATAAAAGGCATTGAAATAAGCAAGGAAGAAGTCAAACTTTAACTATGTGCAGATGACATGATACTCAGAAAACTCACCAAAGACTCCACCAAATTTAACTGCTAAAACTGATAAGTGAATTCAGTAAAGTCACCGGATACAAAATCAATGTACAGAAACCTAATGTGTTTCTATATACCAATAATGAAGCAGCAGAAAGAGAAGTTAAGGAATTAATCCGATGTACAACTGCACCGAAACAATAAGATATTTAGGAATAAACCTAACCAAAGAGGTGAAAGACCTGTACATTGAAAACTATACCACACTGATGAGAGAAATTTATGACATAAAGAAATGGAAAGACATTCCACACTCATGGACTGAAAGAACAAATATTATAATGTGTATACTGCCCAAAGTACATATTCAGTGCAATCCCTATCGAAGTACCAACAGCATTTGTCACAGAGCTAGAACAAACAATTCTAAAATTTGTACTGGAATCAAAAAAGACCCCAGATAGTCAAAGCAATGTTGAAAAATAAAATGTTGGAGGCATCACAATTCCAGACTTCAAGTTATATTACAAAGCTGAAGCGTTCAAAATGGTATGGTACTGGCACAAAAGAAAAAAAAAGACATGTACATCGATGAAAACAACAGAAAACCCAGAAATGAACCCACAATTATATGGTCAGTTAATCTTCAACAAACCAGGAAAAAATATCCAGAGTGGAAAGGAATGACTCTTCTACAGAAGGTGTTGGGAAAACTTGACAACAAGCAAAATAATGAACCACCTTCTTACACCATACTTTACACGCCAAAAATAAATGCAGAATGGATGAAATGTGAGACTTGAAACCATAAACATTCTAGAGGACAACACAGGCAGTAATTTCTCTGACATTGGCCATAGCAACTTCTTTCTAGGTATGTCTCCTGAGGCAAGGGAAACAAAATTAAAAACTATTGGTACTACATCAAAATAAAGTTTCTGCACTGTGAAGGAACTAAAAGGCAACCTACAGAATGGGAGAAGGTATCTGTAAATGACATAACTGATAAAGGATCAGTATCCAAAATATATTAAGAACTTATTTTTAAGATTTATTTATTTAGAGAGAACAAGCGAGTAGTGGGGGTAGGGGGTGCAGAGGGAGAGAGAGAATCTTGAAGCAGACTCCCCTCTGAGCTTAGAGCCCAATGCAGGGCATGATCCCAGGGTCCTGGGAACAAGCCCCACAATGGGCTCTCTGCTCCGTGGGGAGTCTGCTTCTCCCTCTCCCTGCCACTCCCCCTGACTGTGCTAGCGTGTGCACTCTCTCTCTGTCAAATTAATTAAAAGAACTTATAAATTCAATACCCAAAAAACAAAGGAAAATGGGCACAAGACATAAACAGACATTTTTCCAAAGAAGACATACGGATGGTCACCAGACACCGAAGATATTCCTCATCACTTTCCATCAGGGAAATGTGCATCAAAACTACAGTGAGTCATCACCTCACACCAGTCAGAATAGCTAAAATCACCAACAAAGGAAACAACAGGTGTTGGTGAGGGTGGGGAGAAAGGGGAACCCTCTTACATTGTTGGTGGGAATGCAAACTGGTACAGCCGCTCTGGAAAACAGTATAGAGCTTCCTCAAAAGTTAAAAATAAAAATACCCCATGACCCAGCAATAGCACTTCTGCATATTTACCCAAAGAATACAAAAATACTAATTGATAGAGATATGTGCACCCTGATGTAGTATCATCTACAATAGCCAAATTATGCAGACAGCCCAAGTATCCACTAATGAGTGAATAAAGATGTGGTATATGTGTTTGTAACAGAGTATTACTCAGTTATAAAAAAAAGAATGAAATCTTGCCATTTGCCAGGACATGGATGGAACTCAAGAGTATAATGTTAAGCAAAATAAGTCCAAGAAAGACAAATACCAAGTATTTTCACTCATATGTGGAATTTAAGAAACAAATGAGCAAAGGCGGAAAAAGAGCGACAAAGCAAGAAACAGATTCTTAACTATAGAGAACAAACTGATGGTTAGCAAAGGGGAGGTGGGGGGGATGGGGGAAATAGGTGATGGGGATTAAGGAGGACACTTGTGATGAGCACCAGGGGACATATGGAAGTACTGAATCACTATATTGTACAAATGAAATGAATATTACTCTGTAAATTAACTAACTGGAATTTAAATTAAAACTTATAAAAATTCAGATTCTGGGGCCCCACTCAGTTCTAAAATCTATTACATCAGATTTAGAGGAGCAGGCATTTGGAAAAACAAAAACAAAACAGCATTCTTAATAAACGTCCCCACAATTTCAGTGCAGCCCAACAAAGACCCGCACCCAGCAGATGACATCAGAAGGTCTTATAAAGTCCTCAGCCCGAGATCCCCTGGCTCTCAGTGGTCCCTGAACTAGAGCTACACTGCCCGCAATGCGGGGAAAACAGCTTGAGCACAGTGGAGATGGGCGTGTACTCGAGTTTTGAGGGCCCAGAGCACACTAAGGATGGGATACAAGAAAAGGGAAAGAAGTTATGCCTAGAGGTTACATAGGGTGAGGGGAAGAGGGACCAGTGCCAAACAGTCCTTTCCAGGATTAGAGACCAGGGCATATTTTTAGGCTGAGAGAAGTTGTTGGGAATAAGACTGAAGATAGGGGAAGAGACTCCATGATGGCAGGAGAACGGGAAGCCTCAGTGGGAAAGACCCTGCTTGGATGGCAGGAGGCATGAAAGAGCGTGGCTCAGGCCATACAAGCTGCAAAAATGACACTTGTGATTATCTACAGCTGGCTGTCCAGTGCCGTGGCCATAAGCCACATGCAGCTACTAAAGCATGTGTGTGGCTACTGTGCCTGGAGTTGTGCTGGAAAATGTAAGGTGCCCTGAATTTTGAAGATTTAGTAAAAAGAAAAGCAGTGTCTAATATCCCACTAATCACTTTTCTATTGATTACATGTCAAACTGGTATTTTGGATATATTAAATAAAGTATATTAAAATTGATTTCACTTTTTTTGTTGTTGTTTAAGATTTTTTTATTTATTTGACACAGAGAGAGAGATCACAAGTAGGCAGAGCCGCAGGCAGAGAGAGGCAGAAGCAGGCTCCCTGCTGAGCAGAGAGCCCGATGCGGCGCTCAATCCCAGGACCCTGGGATCATGACCTGAGTCGAAGGCAGAGAGCTACCCAGGCACCCTGATTTTACATTTTTTTAATGTGACTCCTAGGAAATTTAAAATTACTTACGAGGCTCCTTGAGGCTGACTTGATATTTTCTATTGAACAATGCTGATCCAAAAGTTACAGAAGCCAGAACAAAAAAGAAACCCCACCAAAAACAAAACAAAACAAAACCCTATCTGCAACCCCATCACCAAAAAGCAAAAACCTTTCTACAACCCCAAAAATGTAGGGTTGGCCAAATTGATGAAATCAGTGCTACCGAAGCCCAACTCATTGTTAGTAGAAATGAAAGTATAGTAGAAAGTGTATAAAGATAACTGGTTCTCAGATACCATTTACATACAGCAATTAATGCAAAGATGGTAAGTGCTTCTCACCCATTCTTAAGGCAGGCCCTCAAGGCCCCAAAATGGGAAGGAAATCACCAACCAGCAAGCAGCCCAGAGGAACCAATGTGCACTGAGTACCTGCGCAATTCTGAGAAAGACACAGGACAAGGAGGGGCCAAACCAGCCTTGGTGTTATCCACACTTGAAAGGAATAAGGAGGAAAATGAGCCTGGGAAAAGTTAGTCCTTCCCCCCCCCCCCCCCCCCCCCCCCCCCGCCCCATCCCAGTCACATCGTCTTCCTCCAAACTCCTCTTGATTCCGATGTGCATGCATTCCCCACCCCACACCTGCCCCCACTCCCACGACTGTGAGTGGGCAGTGAGGAAAGTTCTGGGTGCCACCTGGCTCCTTCCTCAACATTTCTGGCATCCATCAGATGTTCCTTCCTCCCCCAACCAACCTCGACTCCATGGTATGTGGTGTCAGTCATTTCCAACACACAGGCCACCTCTCTGTTCCCCAAAGATAACAGAGCGAGCAGGGGTGTTTGCTGGCTGGCAGACTTATCTAAGATCAACAATGGCAGATCCTGTGTTCAGACGCCTCCAGGGTCAGGATTAAGTGAAGGCTTCGAGACTCAGCAGGTGCCTGGTCACCATAGTTGGCTTGGGGGGTTGGGGGGCAGGATTTGTTTGGTTTTGCTTTGGGAGACGGGGCTCTGAAAAAGCTACAAGTTTCTCTGAGAACTCCCTATTTCTCCACACCCTTGAGCCAAGAGGTCTAAGCTCAGGTGGCCAGCAAGGGTAAAGGTTCCTGGTGACACCGTTGCATTCTGCTGGGGCTAAAGGAGGAATTCCAGCCCCCGCAGCAGGCTGGCGAGATGGTTTCCAGCAAGAGGTACTTCTAAGGGGCTTCATCCAGTCCCTCCCACTGTCCCTTGTCTCAGCAAGGGCCCAATGCCCCCCTTTAAGTTGGGTGCCCGGTCATTTGCTGGTCAGCTGTCTACTGCCTCGATATCCTAACTGGCTCCTCTGACCCCACCCACCCCACTCAGAACAGACGGATTCCCCTAGAACAGCATGTTTGCTGTGGAATCCGGATGGCCTATCAGGGAAGGCACCGGCCAGCAGCCAGGAAACTGGAAAGCCGGCACTGCCACTGAAGGTGTGTGGTTTTGAGAAGAGTAAGGCCTTTCTGGTGTTCAGGGCTCCTTCAGTGGAATCAACAGTCAGCCTCCCAGCTCTTCAAGGTCTTTCTAACTCTTGTATTCTACAGTTCTGTCACTCCTCTGTTCAAGAACCTTCAGGGGCCTCCCTCCTGCAAATAAAGCCTGAACTCCTTGGGCTAGCAGCAGCCTTCAAGGCCATGCAGAACCTGACCCTGAACCACCTTCTAGGCCCTTCCTGATGACCTCCCCGCCGACACCCTCGCCTAAGACAGCCAGCTTTAGTATCATTGCCTCAAATGCTCTAAGCGCACGCCGTCTGTTCACCTTGGCTCCTGCCGCTCTGCCTGCGGGGGTGTGCTTGCTCCATCTCCACTGTCTGCCTCTTTCATGGAGCCCTTCCTAACCTCTCAGCTCCCAGCCCCAGCTTGAAGTGAGTTCCTCCTCAGGAATGCTAAATCTCTGGGTAGACAATTCATTCAGCCCTTAGGAGTCACCGCCTGGGCATCCAATGAGACGAAGCTCTCCAGATGGGTAAGCAATGCCCCACGACATTAATGAACTTCCATCCGAGAACATGGGTCCGTGGCATATGCTTGCAAGCCCTGCGGGCCCAGATCACAAGGGGTTGTCACGTGCAGGATACCTCAGAGGTTATGAAGGATTTGCACACCATCACCTCAGGTCATCCTCAAAGCCACTGTGAGGAGCCGCCCTGGCGCAAGGGGGCTTCCTGATGGCCGGCCTGGGGCCCGTCAACTTAGCAGTAGTCACCTGTGCCAGTCCTGGGCCACGGCCCCTCTGCCGCCGGGTCCAGTCTTTTCCCTCTGGGAGCCTCCCTGGGGGAAGGGGAGGCAAGCCAACTCATGAGTTAGGAGCCCCAAGCCGGCTCAGTGAGTGCCACCCAGAAGAAATGACGGGCATAGCCGCTGCCAGAGATGAGCCTTAGCCCTGCTCCCGGAAGAGGACAAGTCAGGGACCCGAGCTGTCACCCCTCCCAGCAGACTCCTCATCTGTATCGTGGGAATGCCCTGGCTGGGGCAGCAGGAGAATTACAGGAGCCAGGCCCCCCGTGAGCCCCAGAGAGCGATGGGAGCCAGAGCAGCATCAATCACAGAGAACAGCGTGTCGGGAGTAGACAAGCGCTTACAACTCAAGTGGCCATCCCCTCGTTCTACCCAGGAAGGAAGGGAATTTCAGAAGGGGGAGTAAGCAGCGAAGCAGAGAGGAGCAAAGCTAGCCTAGCACCTAGCGCCGCGCACCCCCACCCAACCCCGAGTCACTAACTTCTCTCCCACCTGAACCCAGGGAGGGCCCACCTGGGGACACTGGAGCAGGTGCACCAGCCCGAGCCAACCCAGCAATCTCTCTGGGCCTTTGACCTCCACTGTTGACTTCCACCCAGAGCACACAAGCATTTTTAGTTCCCAAGGAATGTAAAGCAGCCACGAGAAGTTAGGACGGAGTTGCTACTTTAAAACAAACACAGGGCTTCCTACATAAGGACCAGGCAGCCACTGGCCACCACCCCACCAGAAGCCTCAGGTAGGCACTCTCTCTACTCTTGTGTGTGGGCTCACGGGCTTAACTTATTCTGACCGTGGGCCATTCACAGGCCCATCTGAACCAAGGGGTACGGGCACTGCAAAACTCGGGGCCGCCTGGCTGCTCAGAGACAGCTGGATTCCCCCCAAATCCCCATAAGGTTCAGCCTCATGACCTTTCCTTAAGAAACCTGGCACAAGCTCCTGGGGGCCTGGGACAAATATGGGGAGTCCTACTGCCGCACAGACTGGGAGTAGGGGGCACATATCCTTCAATTCGCTACTTAGGGGAGGTGGGCACAAGGAGCCCCTCTAGTAGCGGTGGGAAGAGCTTCTGCTCAGCAGGGACATCCTGGGGCCAAGTCCCCTCACCCCATCTGCTGGGCCCCTACCCGGGCGAGGTCTGGGCCACAGGGAGAGACAGCAGGGCACCGGGCCTGAAGACCCTCTCTCCTCCAGGCCTGCCAGACACCATGCCCTCCCTGGGGACCCTGTGCAGCCTGCTGCTCTTCAGCATGCTCTGGATGGACTTGGCCTTGGCGGGCTCCAGCTTCCTGAGCCCTGAACACCAGAAAGTCCAGGTAAAATGTCTCCCCACAAAGCCCCACATTCAGACTGGGGTCTCTTGTTCCCACCTTGCCATGTCACAGCCAGCTGTGTGCTTTGTGACCTGGGCAGTGGCTCCAGGTCTCTGGGCTTCGGCTTTCTCCGAGAGTACCCAGGACACCTCTGGGTCTGACCAGAGCCTCACACCTTCCTCTGGCCCTGCAAGTCTAAGGGGGCTTAGGGCCCTAAGCGAATACCTCTTTCCAGCAGAGAAAGGAGTCCAAGAAGCCGCCAGCCAAACTGCAGCCTCGAGCTCTCGAAGGCTCACTCCGCCCAGAAGATACAAGTCAAGTGGAAGGGGCAGAGGATGAGCTGGAGATCCGGGTTGGTTCCCCCTTGCAGCTCTGTTTTTGTGGCCATAGAGGGGGTGGGTAAGGCGGGGGAAGCGGAGGGGAAGCTAGGAATAGGGACCGACCCACTCACTCACTACTTAAGAAATGTAAAATAGTATGAAGAGAGTTGACTCTGAACTGGGCTCTACCAGGTCTTTTCCCATTAAAAGGCAAGTGTCTAAGAGCAGGAACTTTGCTACAATGGAATGGGAAAGGACTGGGAGCCAAGAGCAGGGGAGAAGAGGGCCGCTGGCTAACACTGGGTGATTTCAAAAGAGAGCAAACGTGGTGCCAAGAGACAGCAGAGGAATAATCAGCTGATCACAGACTGAAGATGTTTCCCCACAGAAAACTGTCTGGTTGGCCTAGGGGCCTCTCTGACCTTCCCCGGGGCGGGAGCATACCCAAACGGCACCCTGGACAGGCCAGCTACCGCTACCCTGTCTCTGGCAGCCACTCACCGTCCCCAGCTGTAAACAAAACAGGATCGATCGGACTTGTTTGGGCTCCAACAAATCTTGCACAGGACAAGGAGAACGTCTGGAAGTAAAGGGGGAGATTAGGGCAGAGAGGCAGTGAAGGGATTTCCTGGAAGGCTGGCTGTGGTTCAGGGAATGGCTCTGCCAAGCATTCAGGTGGCAACAGATGTCTCCATGCAGTGACACCAGAATTCCCATGGGGGAGTACTGAATAATGGTGATCCCTCTACTGCTTGTGCCCACTGACCAATACTGCATTTACAGACTCTTACCCTTATTATACACCATTCCGTCTCCACAACAGCCTGTGAGGTAAGGAGGTCTGACATTGTTGCCCTCACTGTATAGATGAGGATCGAAGTTCAGTCAGGTGAACCCATGGGCCTGAGGGGCCACAGCCAGTGTGTGGCAGAGGTGGGGCCCAAAGTCGGGGCTGACCCCAGCTCCTGAGCCCCCCTTCCCCTCTGGCCTGGCCAACGGAGCCTACTCGGCGGCCCAAGAGCACCCCCATTTGGCTCTTCTAGCCTGAGAAGCTGAAGCGCATCCTGCCTGGCCTCCCTCCCTACCCACCAGCCTCTTCTATCGAGGACGAACTCCCAACACATGCTCTGACGCTCACCAGAACCTAGGGATGTCCTAGGTGCCTCCTCCATGCCACGTGTAAGATCCCCAACCCACCACATTCCCATTCTGAGTCCTGCAAATTCTCACACTAAAACCGGGGAATTGCCTAGTGAGACTGCCAGCCCCGGGCGGCTGGCACTCACCCCACTCGGCCTAGCTCTCAGTCTGCCCAGACAGACCTAGGGGAGGGGTGTTGCCAGCTTGGTGATGCAAGGTAGGGCTGGGACAACCAGAAGTTTCCAATTCCCAGGAAGGCTGGCCTTGGAGGAGACAGCCCCCACCACCTCCACTAGAACCCGAAGTCTGAGCTGTCTGGGAGGCGCACTGCGGCTGCCAGAGGTGGAGAGGCCTGCCCCCTCAGCTGTGAGGCTCAGACACACTCCCTAAGCCCCTTCTGGCGCTGCGGTTCCATCTCCCCCACCTTGGGCCCTCTACCTTCCCCGAAACGTGGTCCCCCGAAATGGACTTTCAGAGCTGGAAGACTTCTGAGACTAAGTCTTATCCCTTCCCCTGCCCCTCATCCCCGACAGAACAGATGAGGCGCTGGGGCCAAATGGGCCTTTTTGAGTCCCCAGAAGCAAACCTCTCCCCCAAAAGTTGCCAGGCTGCCTCTCCCATGCCCCTGCCACCCAGTTTTAGGGTGCTACAACAGCCAGCAGGCCCTCAGATCGGGGCTCACGTGGTTCCCAAGAAGTCTGCGCGAGCCTCTGACTACCAGCTGCAGGGAGGAACAAAAAGGAGTACTGGCTGATGGGAGGGAACTTAAGGGCCGGAGTTCCCTCAAAACCCAACCAGGTCATTCCCCACTCCCTCCACCTTCCCCATGGAGACAAGGAAGAAGGTAAACATTTGCAAGGGAACAGGAGCTATTTGTTTTCTTCATAACTTCTCGGAGCACTTTTGCTCACATGTGAAACAGGAATGACAGCAGTACCTTCCAGGTGGGGAGCCCCAGGGACTGTCCCCAGTGTGGAGGCAAGGCCTTCGCCAGGCCCAGTGGACAGAGGGCCTCCAGGCCGGGTGTTGCCATGGACCAGGACCAGAAGAGGTTCCCAGACGGGCGGGTGGGAGTCCTCAGTCTCATCCCCGGCCACCACCCCCCTGCAGCCTTGAGCAAGTCCTCAACCTCTCCAGGCCTCCTGTCTGAGGGCAGGGGGCAGAAGGACCAATGACCAAAGGCTCCCTCCCAGCACTAAGATTCCTCAGTGACTCATTCAGACATCAGAGTGACCAGCATACAGGTGCCAGGCGCCAAGGCAGCTACTCATCCCCGACAGAACAGATGAGCCTGAGGAGCCACTGTCTGCTACTGTCTGCCCTCCTGGGGCGAAAACCATGATGTGGCTGCAAAGAGAGCTCCTTCCCATTTTCCCAAAGCTCTGAGCATCATTAAGCCATCTCCGAGAGTGCTGAGAAAGTAAGGAAAATGGGGTGCTCTCCCTGTAGGAGGGAAGAGACAGAGGCACAGAGAGAAGAAAGCACTTGGCTCAAAGCATCTTTCCAGGGAAAGGTCGGCTTCTTATCTGACTTTCCACGGAACAAGGAAAGGCCTGTGCCCCTGACAGGAAGAACAGCTGCAGGGGATGGGGACGGGGGAGGCAGTGGAGGGCCAGAGACCACCACCCAGGCTAGTGCTACAACACTGGGGAGACCCACTATCCTCCCAGTCTCTCTACCGGACCCTGAAATTCTGCCATTGGTGACTCTACCTTATGTCTTCCAAAATTATAAGGCGGAGTGGGAGTAACCTAGGGAGCCCCGCAGCTTCTGTGAGCAACCTCACTAGAGGTAAGGAAAGGATACAAGCTAAGTCTCCTCAAGATGGCAGGGGCAGGAAGATCTGACCTAAGACGGCAGGGTAAGCTGGCTGAGCTGTCCTGCAGTGGTGCTCACTGGGCCACAGGTCCTGTGCCCTCCCTGCCCCATGCTGAGACCCTCAGAGCCACTGCCCTTAGGAGGGCAGTGGGTTTGAGAGCATGTGACCTCTGACACCTTCTGGGTCTTCCTTGCCCTTCCTCCTAGTTCAACACTCCCTTTGATGTTGGAATCAAGCTGTCTGGGGCTCAGTACCACCAGCATGGCCAGGCGCTGGGGAAGTTTCTTCAAGACATCCTCTGGGAAGAGGCCAACGGTAAGTCCCTGCCCCAGTCAGGTCATTTCAGTTTCCCTGGAGTCCCAAATGTGAGCCCAGCCTATGGGTGACACAATAGATGTTTTCTTCCCTTACCAGTCTTAAAAAGCTTCTAATTCCTCTTTCCCAAATGTTTGCCGGAGAGCGGGCTGGGCTGGGATTTGTGAGCGGCTAGGAAGTGGGGTGAGCACAGCCTTTGTATTCCAGGAACACACTATTTCAAGAAGTAGCACATTAACTACCTCTGGGGCCCCAGGGAACCCCAATTTCCTAACCATAAAATGGAGCTAACACCCACTCTGAGAGCATAAAATTATTTGATGTTAAGTACTTTCACTAGATAACTTTGCTTCATAAACAAAAGGAATTAGTGCTACAATCAGAATTAAGCCAAGGTTTCTAGGTTTTGTTGTGAATCCCTTCTCGGCATGTAGAAAGAAACCACCCAATCTGTTGCTGATGGGGGGGGTGCCAAAGGAAGCACAGGACCACCTGCAAATCACGTCCCTAACCAACACGGCCCCAGCCTCCACTCCCCACCAACCACATGAGGGAGGCAGAAGTAGAAGCACCTCGACCTTTCAAGTCAAGGTGCAGATAAGGAAACCAAGACTCAGCTTTCAGGTGACAAGCCCAAGCCACACACCGCACACTCCAAGGCCAATATCCGGCCCTCCCCCTGCACTACAATGCACCACTTCCGACATCAAAACTGGAAGCAAAGCCATCTTCGATGGCACTGGGAAGATGGCGGATGTGGAATTTTGACTTGATTTCTTGCTTTTCAGAGGCCCTGGCAGATGAGTGATCAGCCACAAGACCAGCCCCGCCTGTGTGTCCCGCAACCTTGGCGGCACTCACCTGCTTGTACACTGCTTCTGCAACAGCTCCCAGCTCTGAGTGGTAGGCTAGCTTCAGAGGTGAATAAACATTCAAATCGTATGCTGAACATTCAAAGCAGAAATTTATTTCACCAAAGACGATAACTTCACGTTTCACTGAAAAAAAAAAATCTTTTCTAAACTACGGTCAAGGGAAGAGAAAAGAAGGCTATGTAGTATAAGGCAGGTATGAACGCTTAGGAAACCAAGAAAGGAAGTGGGGGTAGTGGGAGAAGACAGTTCTTGTAAATATCACAGCTTCCCGAGCACAGTGGAGTTACAATGAGAGATTAGTAACCATCACCAAGGACTGTGAACCAAAAAACTTCAGGGGACATCATCAGAGCCCACACCCATGAACTGACATTCACGATCACAGCAGGATCCTGGGAATGCTAAAGTGTGAGTCTGAGGTTATAAGTAAGTGGGGTGCTTACAATGGCTACCAGCCACTGCTAGACAGGGCTGAAATAACTACTTCTCCCTCCTCCTTGTCCACTACTGATAAGACATGGCAAAGCAGGTGCATGTGGGCAAGGCTGGGCACTGCCTTGGTGACTTAGCAATATCAGGTAGGTGTTCCTAAAGATTGCCAACTCCAGCACACAGCTGAATTGAGCCTTGAGCCTAATGTTCCACAGCTTAGTTCCACTGAGGACACCAGCTTTCCTGGAGGAAGGTCAGTTACGAGTGATTTACACTTGAGCAAATGTGTGAACTGGTTGCTAAGAACTGGCGATGACAGATGATGGGTGAATCACTAAAGAGAAAAAAAAAGACTAAGGAGGCTCCAAATAGAAGCACTGCCAATCCAGACACATGAATACCTTTTAGAAGTACGTAGGCCAGCCCTCAGCAGGTTGGGGTAACATGCACACTCTGGAAAAGCCTTTGTCAGAAGGCCATAAGAGCCACATCTCTTCTCCAGTAAAATTCTGGCCGGCCACCTGGCCCTCGAGGCACAGCCCTACTGGCACTAACCACAATCACACTCGGCAGGCACACTGACACCAGCTGCCAGCCCACGGCAAGGAATGCCATGTGGACCGTGGAACTCACCAGCATCCGAGGATCTCTTAGAGATGCAGAATCTTGGGGCGTCTGGGGAGTCTCAGTCGGTTCAATGGCCAACTCTTGGTTTTAGCTCAGGTCGTGGTGCAGGGGTGGGGGGATGGAGGCCAGGGTGGGGCTCTGCACTCAGCAGGGAGTCGGCTTCAGGATTCTCCCTCCACTTCTGCCCCTCCCCCCACGCCCAGGCTCTCACTCTCAAATAAAGAAATGCATCTTTTTAAAAAACAGAAGAAATGCAGAATCTTGGGCCCCAGCCTGGTCCTACTCTATCAGGATCAGCATTTAGCAAGATCCGCAGGCTATTAAGTGGCTTAATTAAAGTGGCTGAGAGGCAACCAGCTCCTACTCAATTTGGGGCAGCTCCACAGAGGGCGGAGCACAATTCCCTGCCTGGCCCAAACCGATGTCGTTCCCCACGTGAAAAAGAAACATCGGACCTGGCCAGGTGACACCCTCAACAAAACTGAGAAAACACCACTCTCACTCACCTCCTGCCATTTCTCTAGCCCCAGCCTGCTGTCAACACCACATCCACTCTGTGTCTGCCCCCCCACACCCCTGTATCTCAGATGTCCAGACACTGCCTATATGACCACACACGGACTTCACTCACCAAGTCCTCACTTCTGAAATCAGCTACCTCTAAGACTCAGTAGTAAGACTGAAAGGTATTAACCCTTTAAAGAAGCTAAGGTACTGGAGGACAGATGAACTGGGTGGGGCAAGGGAGGGAAGAGGGAGAAAGGCAGTAGAAGGGGAGGGAAAGGACTTTCCTCAGCCCCTGGACAGCCAGCACCCAGCACTGATGCAGAGACCAGCCCACCATCCTGCAGCTTAGTCAGAGCTCAGTCGCTTGGTAGGGCCACAACTCCCATCATCACTAACCAGGCCCACAGCCCTCTTCTTAACAGCCAGAGAAGGATCCAAGACCCACACATGGTCAAAGTGACCTGGGGAGGCAGCTTGTGGCCCAGTGAAGCAGCAAGCACAGACGGGGCTCTGGGCAGGATGCGTGCCAGGCCCTGAGGGGAATGCTGGTCACCTGATGCTCCCCCCAGTGAAGACGAGGACTTACTTCTCTCCAAGGACTCACCAGCACTCTGCCCCTCTTGCCTCAGTCATTCCTCTAAGAAATAAGATGCTGAGGGGCGCCTGGGTGGCTCAGTGGGTTAAGCCTCTGCCTTCGGCTCAGGTCACGATCTCAGAGTTCTGGGATTGAGCCCGCATCGGGCTCTCTGCTCAGCTGGGAGCCTGCTTCCCCCCTCTCTGCCTGCTGCTCTGCCTACTTGTGATCTCTGTCAAATAAATAAATAAAATCTTAAAGAAAAAAAAAAATAAGATGCTGAGCACCCACTCTCGACCAGGTACTCTCCCCTGGGCCAGGGAGTGTGATGGGATGGGAAGGCTAGGAGCTTCACACTCAGACCCCCATTTGAATTCCCGACCAAGACGTTGAATTCCTCAGGCTCCTCACACATCAAACACCTCCTTCCCTGGGTTACTGTCAAAACCGAACACATTATCCCCCACACACAGACACCAGGCACGTAGGAGGCCCTCCATTATTCTCACCACTGCATTCCTGCTGTGCAGCGGACACTGGTCTACATACGGACATAGAATATGTACTCTGTGTTGTTTCAGATAACTGTCTCAAGCCCACTGAAGAGGGAGGAAAGCGCAATTCGGAGGAATTAAGTAACTTTCCAAAGTCACACAGCAAATACGCTGTGGACTCCTATCCAGAACTACAGTATTTGAATCCAGGCCTCAGTCACTGCTTCCCTTGCCCTGTGATCCAAGGGGCTTCTTTTCTCATTTTCCTTCCTAATACACTGGGTCAACATAGAGTGCAGTGACTGAGAGAAAGAAAATTTAGCTAAGGAAACACTTGACAAAACATAGCATTTCAAACATGGTACTACTGTCAGTTTATTTTTTTTATTTTTAAAGTAGTCTCGCCCAGCATGGAGCCCAGTGTGGGGTTTGAACTCACAACCCTGAGATCAAGACTTGAGCTGAGATCAAGAGCCAGACACTTAACCGACTGAGCCACCCAGGGCTCAACTTTCTTAAACCTCCATGCATCATTTAATGATGCCACTAACCTAAGTCTCTCTGAAACAGGGTGTATTTACCCCCGGGGGAGTGAGATACTTGCTGTAAAAAAATTCTCCTTTTAAGAAACTCTGGTGTTTCATAATATCCCTGGTACACTGTACAGCAGCCTATGTATTTATCTGATTATACACTTATAGCTTTGTACTCAGAAATTCCTGTGACAGTGGGCAAATCGAACAATGGAGACCCATGCCCCGGTACCTTCCTAATCTGAATACACCCCGGTCATCACTGACAAACAAGCACTCACTGTGACCTGGGGGGTGGGGGGGCACCAATGAACACCTGCGCCATCTCTGTCAGGGGCACTCTGTTCCATCACCTGTACCTCAGTGGCCCTGTGCTCTGATTTTATACAACTAAGTGACATAAACATCAAAGTGCTGACAATAAACAATTAGTGACTGGTCCCAAGCTTAATACAGAGAGAAAGACAGAAGCACCTAAAAAGCCGAGAGCAGCAGATTTCTAGCCACAAATAAGACCAGCACCGAGCGGATGCAATCAACTGTGTATTCACCTGGGAAGGAATGGATGAGACAAAGTGACAGGATTTTGCTGAAAATATACCATCAATGACAGGGTCTCAATGATGCATCGACTCCAGTTTCAGATTTCTTTAGCATTCTTGGAACACAGCCTTCCTTTTCCCAGTTTACTTTTAGCCCGTGCACCACTGTTCATTAATAACTTAGCACAAAATGAGAGGACCGACCACAAGTAGTGACACAGGGCTTCCCCCGAAGTTTGCCCAGAGGCGTCAGAGGAGCTCACGGTCCAAAGTGCCCCCTTCAGTACAATGGATTTAGACACCACCACCCTTGGGTGCTCCATTTTTCCCAGAGCACTGAGGAAGAGGAAAGAAAAGATCCACGCACTCACTTCCGAGTTACCTGGCAATAAAATGGTCAAAGCTCAAGAGCAGCCGAACTCGTAAGAAGGTACCAATGTGTTCTTACTACCGCTTTACTTATTTTTTTAGTATTTATTTGACAGAGAGAGGGAGAGAGCATAGGCAGGGGGAGGGGCAGGCAGAGGGAGAGGGAGAGAGAGAAGCAGGCTCCCCGCCAAGCAGAGAGCCCGATGTGGGGCTCAATCTCAGGACTCTGGGATCATGACCTGTGCCGAAGGCAGACACTCAACCAAGTCACCCAGGTGCCCCAATTCTTACTACCACTTTAATTTTGCAGAAACACACATGTACACTCGAAAATTTCTCCAGACCTTTGGATTCTTGGGTTACAAGGATTCTCAGGTTACAACAACTTAACTGTTGTCGTCACTCTGAGAAATCTGACCAAACAAGGAGAGCACAGGAGCTGGCTGAAGACCAATCACTTTATTTACAGAAAGAGATGGCCAAAAGGGGCAGGGGGTGGGGGGAGATACAGATGCATTCCGGCAGCACAGCAAACACAATCACATCAGCCAGCCAAAAATCGAATCAAAAACAGTGCCCACCGGCTTTTGCACCCACACCAGTCGTGTTTCACTGGTGACACTCAGATAAGACCATCTTAAATCCTAGAGGTGAAAGTATATAGCACCTTGTGCTTTACCTTGGCAGGGAGGCAACACAGGTTTGGGGACATCCACTCCATCCTCCCCGGAACCCTCCAGAGCAGGGCCTGTCCGCTGCCAGCATGGGCAGTACTGACGTACAGGGCTTGTGGTGAAGGGGCTGGACAGGCTGCAGTTCGTTGGGGCAACAGTAAAGCACCCTGAAATACTCAGTCCTCTGATTCCTCCAAGTAGGAGGACAAGCCCCCACTGGCAAACAAGAGGCCCAGACAACCCACGGCTGACCTGTGGAAGGTCGACCGTGAATCAAGGCCTACTTCCCAGGCCAGTGACAGGCGTTACCAGGCCAAACAGAAACACCAGATAGGAAATGTTGAGTCCGTTCCCTTTTTGCTTGCGAGGCTCAGATGCACCTTCTGAAAACACCTAGAGAAATCCAGCATTAAGGGATGGGTTTTACGATTTAAGCCTCTCGCCTCCAGGAAACAGAGAAGGGGCTCAGGGTGTCCTGTCTCACGGTGGGAGATCAGAGTAAAGGATCCTTTTAGACAAAGTGCAGAGCGTCCTCACACGTAACCCCTGACCATTACAACCTTCCAGGGCCTGTAACAGATATACCAGCAGGGAACAAAACAGAGCTGAAAACTTGATGACCAGACGGCTCCAAAGTCAAAGGAGAGGCTCTCACTTCCAATATGGAGAAAGGACTCAGACGAGGCAAAGGCAAGGGAGAGCCCTGGGAGGGGAGTGGAAGGCAGACCCAGGCCTGCTTGTTCTGCACAGGCTGGAGACGGGGGCTGAGCAGCCCCGGCAGAGTTTTAAAGAATTAAATTGGTTTACCTCTCAACCTGGGTGGGGCACACAGGGGGCTGTCCCATGGGGTGAAACAGAAGTATTCTTGGTCCAGTGTTCCAGGAGAATGGGGCAAAAATTGAGCAATGGGCAGCAGGGGCCCCTGACAGCAGAGCGGGAGGTCGCATCCACTGCAAACTGGACCAATCTCAGTCAAACACAAGCGAGCTACGGCCCCGGGGGCTCCAGCAAACAGAAACCCCTTCTCTGGGGTGCTCTCCCTTGAGGCACCCAGCCCCTCCCGATCCCTGTCGGCCAGGACGTCCCCGGATACTGAGCGTCCCCCAACCCCTCTACGCCACCGGCAGCGGAGCTGGTGAGGCCAACAGCCGAGGTCTTCTGCCCACGCCAACACGGAGCAGACGGGCGATAGGACAGCCAAATTGAAGACTCATCCTGGGAAGGGATGGGGAGGACTTCGCGGTGGCGGGACTGTAAACCTCTGAGACGGCGCTCCAGCCAACGTGCTCCAGAGGAGGTTTCCTACTTGGGAGTTCATATTCAGAACCGAGAACCACCAGGAGCCGAAGGTCAGAAAGCACAGGGATCAGGATTGGCAGATGCGCCACGCCCTCCTTTTGGCCTCTTCCTTCTCCACTGACCGCCCTGGGGGTCACCCCTCACTGGCATCCTGCTCTGCTGCACGCCCGCCCCAGCCCCAAGTGGAGCCTTATGAACATCCTGTCCTGCTTTTCTCTGTTCCAGTAGGCTCTCCAGATACCTCCTTGACCTCGGACCCATCTTCTGCCAGGCCACTGGGTCATCCTGGAGGGGTGAGAAGAGAAAAGGAAGAAGGTCCCAAACCAAGTTCACTCGAGACAGATCAGGCTTAATGCTCACTCTATGTTCACATTCTCTACATTAAGAAAATGCAGAGAAACCTATTTTTGTCCTGATTTTTTAAAAACCAATAATGTGATCTTTATGACCTTTTCTAGTCTGACCTTTCTCTCCTGACCGCACTCTCTCTGCTTAAAGATTGTAGAGGCGGCTGGTGTTCTCACGCAGGGTGGCCAAGGTGTGGGAGAGCGGCTGATCTTTGACCCTCGCAATCTCTCGAACCGTATGCAAGGCCAGGCCTGGGTGAGCGTACTGGCAGAGGCTCTTGGGAACCTGGAAGACATCAAGCATTCAGAACATCACTGTGCCTTCTTTGCACAGCCATGACACAGATCCCCCTCCCTGCCCTTCCCCAGCAAGGACCTCTTTGGGGCTGCCCTGTAGAGACCCCTTTACCTGCAGGTGCAGGGAGAGTCCTAGTCATGGGGGGCTCTGGGTGAGCAGGGTCCCACGCTTCCTTGGACTACCCTCTACAGGGTAGGGCTTTGCACTGCCTGGAAGAGAGTGGTTACCCTTCAGCTTCTCAGCCCCCTAGACTTTTGGTTCTGCAGAGCCACAACAAGGAGACATCTACACAGCCAAGGAGACCTGGAAGTCACTGGGGCTCTGGCCCTGCCAACCTTGCAAAGGTGACCGGCCCCCTCCCACCCACCCTCGCCTCAGCTCAGCCTGATCACACCCCTACCTGTCGGGGCAGGAAGTAGGGAGCGTCCGTTTCCACAATGATTCTCTCCAGCGGGATCTGCTTCAGAGCGTCCCGGGCCTCCCAGGCCGAGGAGTAAGTCAGGACGGCAGTGAAGCCCACAGACATGTTGGGGAAGTGCTTCAGCAGGGGCTCGATGACCGGGTAGCTGCCGGTGAAGCAGTGCCTGGGGAGGGGAGGGGAGGGTTTCCAAGTCAGGGTCCCTCTCACAGCGCCCTCTACAACAGCCCCCAACTCCCCTCTCAGTCTCTTCTGGGGACAGAGTCCCAGAAACACAAAGACTGCATCCAAGGGAAGGACTTCACAGTAGCCAGACAAGAGCTGGTTCCAACAAGTAAGACAAGGGAGAATCTTGGTGACTGAAGCTCTCAGCAATCACCCCGTCAGAGCGCCCACTCCTCCACAGCCGCTTCAAGTGACCCCCACAGAGAAGAGGGAACGATCAGGGACAGGGTACGCTTACAGCACAAGGAAAGAAGCAGAATTAAAGCCTATGGCCCTGCCAAGATCACAATGACAATAGGTAAAAATTATGTTTCTGCAGTCAAATGGACTGGAAGGAAACAAAAAAGGGAAGATATTAGGGAATGGCACTATAGGGCAATCTTCTCTGAATTTGTTAACTATTCGTGTTCTTAGTACACAAAATACTGTTAACCAATATGAAAATTCATGGCTTCCTCCAGCCACAACACTTCCATTGAGCCATCTTAGCCCTGGTTTACCTGCCCTGCCGTGAGACTTCCTTCAAAGCCATCCCAAAACAAAGCCATGAGAAACCAACCCACCCACCCAGAAGAGCCAAGGGATTGTACCTCATCTCTGGCCTGTGCTACCACAGTCAAGAGAGGTCGCGCTCTCTGCTTGGACACCTGAAAGGCAGCAGTCTGGCCTGATAGCCCACCACCTTCCACTGCCTGTCAACACCTGGTTGGGGTTCTAGACTCTGCTTTTTCACCCATCTTGAAAGAGCCAGCCCAGCCATCACCTCCTAGCCGCTCCCCAGCAAAGCTAAGCTAATGGTCCCGCTTCTGCCTCCCACAGCACCTTATGCCCCCCTCAGCCCTGGGATCCGCTAAAGTCACCAGATGACTTGTCTGCCTCCCATGGTTGCTCCCAGGGGCCCTGAGCCAACACCCGCAACAGGCACACAGTAGATCAAGTTCAGCACACCAAACTTAAGAGCCCCTACATACAATTAAAATTAAAAACATACTGACTTTAATGTGGGGAAAATGAACTTTCAAATTCAAAAAAGCAAAGAATTTCTTTGGGGGCACCCTGGAATGTTCTCTGTGTGCTAAGTCACTGAACAACACAGTGGCCTCTCCCCAGATCAAGAGACCTCCTTTCTGAGTGCACAGACTCCATTTGTGCCTGCCACCAGGGATATGAGAGTCACAAAAGTCCCCTTCTTGCTCACCAGTGATCGTGGCTATTAGCTCAAACCCTATGAAATTGCCATTTTGTAAGTAAAAAATGGTCAAAATCAGGAATTTCATATGGTTCAATCTAATACTTAAGCTTTAGAGAAGATAGTACATCACAAAGACCTAATACTATCATCTTCTCCTGAGTTTTCCTTTTTCCAACTCATGTCCTACACAGAAAGAAGTGTTCGTTCCATCTGCCCACTGAAGCTCCAGCCTTCTAACCTATGGATCTTGTAGTCTGAGGGCACAAATTTTTTCATGATGTTCAGCAGATCTTCATCAGCTTCTCGGCAGTGGATCACCAAGGGCTTCTTCAGAGATACGGCCAGCTGCAGCTGCCTCTCAAACACCTGGGAGAAGGCAAAGGGACACCTGTCAGAAGCATGTCAGGAGTCTGTTACATCCCCACAACACCCAGGTCAATGGGCAACCTCCCCCCCCCAAGTCTCCAATTCTGTAGACTACAGAATTATAAGAACAGCCCACACTTACGGGGTGCTTACCACAGGAGGTACTCAGAGCGTTTCAGGTGTATTATTAATGTAACCCTCATAAGCACCCCAAGGTAAATGACTGCTGTTAGCCCACCATGCAGTCAAGAAAAGAAGGCTCCAAGAGAGATCAAGTCATCTGTCACGGGTAAGCTGGAGCCCCACAATTCAAACACAAACCCAGCTGCTCCACATGGCAACCACTATGCCAAGCTTACGTGGGGCTGCAGGGCAGGGCTCAGGAACAGCAAGTTCAAGTTATGTGTTCTTCCCTCACTGTCCCCACCTCTACCCCCACTCTCAAGAAGTAATCACCTTCCACACATTTTCTAAAGAGTTGTACACACACACACACACACACACACACACACACACACACACATCTGCACAATACCTTGTCTCAGAAGGCGCTCAAATACTTGAAAGAATGGAAATTACATATTTTCTCCAACTTACTTTCTTTACTCAACCAAAATCAGATATCCTAGGGGAATATGTTCTAATTACTACCTTCATTTTTTTAACTTTCTTTTCTTCCTTTTTCTATTTCTTTATTTCTTCTTAATTTTACTTTTGGGACCCCTGGGTGGCTCAGTCCGTTAAACATCTGCCTTCAGCTCAGGTCATGATCTTAGGGTCCTAGAATTGAGCCCCCGCATCAGGTTCCCTGCTCAGCGGGAAGCCTGCTTCTCCCTTTCTCTTTAACCCACCCTGCTCGTGCTCTTTCTCAAATAAAAATAAAATCATTTTAAAAATAAATAAATGAGATCCTTCCGATGTATTTGAACACCTGAAATTGTTTCATATGTAAATTAACTGTTAAGTCTTGCATGCCTATTGGTTGCCACAGACAACTCTATTCAAATTGGAATCTCTGTCTCCCAAAGGTTTTTAAAGATCTGGAGTCTTCTGCTTTGTCAGAAGAGTACTATACCTTCTCTGAATTTTCTCTTTGGTCAAGGGAAAATTAAGAAATCTTTGCCTCAGGGCGCCTGGGTGGCTCAGTGAGTTAAAGCCTCTGCCTTCCGCTCAGGTCATGATCTTAGGGTCCTGGGATTGAGCCCTACATCGGGCTCTCTGCTCAGTGGGGAGCCTGCTTCCTCCTCTCTGTCTCTCTGCCTGCTTGTGATCTCTGTCAAATAAATAAATAAAGTCTTTAAAAAAAAAAAAGAAAGAAACCTTTGCCTCTAGAAGATTCCCTCTCCTCATTCACAATTAACCATAGATGCCAGTAGCAATGGGCAGGGACAGCATTAGTGTACAGCAGAGGCTGGCCCAGCTAGGCTGGGGACAGCGCCAAAGGGAAAGCCAGCTTGCTAAATTCTGCCCAGGCTGGCATTCACGCACCCACTCACCAGGGCCTGGAGCACAATGGGCACGCAGACCCAGCCTATCATGCAGCCCCAGGAAAACTGCACACAATAAATTCTACAATAAAGGCAACCTGGCAGTCTGAGAAGTGACAAGGTGGGAGGGTCTTTCTCCTTCTCCTGCTCCTTCCCAACTCAGAAACTTATATTGAAATGCTGGAACCACCCTTCCCCTGCCAAATGTCCGTGCTCAAAAAATACATAGTAAGATGGCAGTAGCTGCCATTTCTGGTGGGATGGGAAATTCTCTTCCTTTCAGTTTTGTATTTTCCAAATATTTTCTAGGGACACACTTAACTTTAAAACCATAATAAAAATACAGTTTAATTAAACACACGTAAAACTGATTGTTTCCCAAGAAGAAAGGCAAACAAATGTCTTGCCATATATATCATTAGCCATAAGATGTCACAGAGTAACTATCCCCCTCTCCTACCTAAGAAAGAGTAAAGAAATAGTTGGTGAAGCATTTGGCAAGTGACATCTTGATGGTCTGGACAAGAGCAATTTTATTTTTAAGGGTTCTAAATTCTCTAGATCCCAAAGCACAGAAACTTTTATTGTTAGGCTCAGCAACTGAACGAGGAATTGAAACCATGTGCAAACCAAGGAGGGCCTCATTACCTTGTGCTGTTCTGGGACAGGCGTGGTGCACTTATACGAGTAATCCAAGCCCATTTCCCCAAATGCCACAGCCTTGGGGTGCCTCAGTGCTTGCAAAAGATTTCTCTCTTGACTCTCACTATAGTAACGTGCAAAATGAGGATGACAGCCAAAGGCTCCCCAAACCAGATCCTCTTTCAACAGCTCCTCCCACAGGCAATCTGTCAGTGTCCGAGGATCACAGAAGTCAGAGATGCAGCCCTGAAATTCCTTAGGGAAGGAGCTGCTATAAATTTTTCTGAACTTGGTAAAGGACCCTTTGAAAGACAACTTGGAATACAGCATGTCCAGGTGACAGTGGGTATCAATGAAACCCCCCTCTAGGCCTGACTCCCGATGGTTCCTTGGCAGGGAGCTAGACGCATGTCCTCCACAGGAACGAGGGGGTGCCTCCTCCTGGAGTGCTCTTTTCTCCTTCACCTCTTCTTCTGAGCTTCTGGAGAAACGAAATGAACGAGAGTTCTGGGATCTGCCCTCCTCGGTCAGCTCCTGGTCTCTGGAGGTGTTCTGGGAGCTCACTGTGGAGTGAGGGGAATAATCACTCAGGAGGCCCCGGTTGCTCCTCCCGACTTGCAGTGGGTCGCCACCGCTGCTGCCCACGGACGGGTAACCAGAAGGC
Organism: Enhydra lutris kenyoni; assembly: GCF_002288905.1. Classification (NCBI taxonomy): domain Eukaryota; kingdom Metazoa; phylum Chordata; class Mammalia; order Carnivora; family Mustelidae; genus Enhydra; species Enhydra lutris. The sequence continues at coordinate 40,993,983 of NW_019154094.1, read as the reverse complement.
TTGGGGCTGCTGGTCCAATAGCTGGCGTAGTCACACCACGGACTACTGTACAGATGAGGCGGGTACATGACATAGTCCGTGGGGAAGGCAGAAGGCTCCGGAACTGTGGAGAGTTTCAGCGAGCTGGGCTCCTCCTGAGAGAATCTGACTGTGGAGACCTCATCCACATCAGACCAGTCACTTCCTGAAGAGGTGTGCTCTATCACCACCTCCCTCTCTTTAGGCTGCAGAAAACAAAACCAATGGGTGAGCCTTCCTGTGTGAAGACAGCCTTTCATACATGGTCATCAGCGCAACATAAACTCTGCCTTGTTTTTCTGGCCACGGTGAAGGCTTTGCATTATCTCCTTATCTTACTCTGTTGCCTGGTTTCCTTGTAATTTCTACAATGTGAGCCAGATTGCAACTTGCAACCAAACCAAACCAGATAGCTAAACTTGCAACCAAAGTCTTAGAATACTATCCTTAGGGGCACTTGGGTGGCTCAGTCAGTCGAGCACCCAACTCTTGGTTTCGGCTCAGGTCATGATCTCGGGGTCATGGGATCAAGCCCTGTGCCGGGCTCTGCGCTCAGCAGGGAGTCTGCTGGAGAGTGTCTCTCTCTCTGCCTCTCCCCACCACACGCATGCCCTCTTCTTACTCTAAGATAAATGAATAAATCTTAAAAAAAAAAAAAAAAGTATCATCCTCAAAGGGGATGCTAAACCTGCACTCCCTTTCTGAATGATCCCTTTGGAGAAAAATTGTTCTCTAGAACACAATGTGTACTGGGGATTTTAGAGAAAAGCAGTGCCCCAACACATCTCATCTCTAACATGTCTCTACTCTAACATTTCAAATGCAAAATCACACAGTCATGGTAGGTTTAAGATATGTCTGCAAATTCTCTTTACATTACTCCACACTGAGAGGTGGGGTTTGTGAGCCCTCCCCTCCCCTTGAACCTGGGCCAATCCAGTGAATCGCTTGTAGCCAACAGAACACAGCAGCTGTCAGACCGGCCAAGGGGCTTCCTCCTGGTTCTGTCAGCTTGCTCCTCACAGGGAAGCCAACCACCAGGAAGACACCAGACCTCTCTAACACCCACCATATTCTAGAGAGGTCACCTGTAGGTGCCAGCTTCAACTGCCGGCCACATGAGTGAGCATCTTGCCCGTGCAGCCCTGCCAGGCTTTTGGAGTGTCAGAAGCACCTGGGAGAATACCACCTTGACCCTCGAGCAAGACCTGCCCTTTCTAGACCTTTCTGAATTCCTCACTCACAAAATTGAGAGCAAAATAAAACATTTAGTTTAAGCCACGGCTGGCAATGATAAATGGATCAACCAGCTATACATTACATTAAATCAATTTAGCCCTGCTAGAACAGAAGTTTTCAAGGTCAGGAATTTTCATTTTCTTCACTCATGTCTCCCAGACACCTACAACAGTGCCTAGCATACTGCGGTCACAAATATTTGATGACTTAATTTGTAGAATAAATAGGGCAATGGCTCCTGAATTTAGTTTCACATCAGAACCAGCTGGGGGCTTTTGAAGGCTACCCCACCCTCTTCTGTGATACTGTGATTCAACAGGTCCCCAAGGACTCAGTATTTAAGTCTCCATGTTGCTTGGATACAAATCAAGTCTGAGAAATACAGTAAAAACATGGATCTCCACTCATGCAAGAAGACCGTTTAAGGACCCTCGTTTCTTTTGGTTAACAAAACCATCTATGCCCACAGGGACCAGATGGCTAGAGCAACAACTTACAAAGCTCTTTTCCTAAAAATATTTGTATATGCAAATACAATTCACATAACGAAAAATTCACTACAAAGAAGCATGATGGATAAACTGATTACCTCTTTAAAATGGGAACAAAATTTTTTGTTTCTACTGTCTGTATTAACCTTCCATACCACTACCTACACTCCAAAAGGAAACAAATACTGGTAACAAAAATGTTAATGAATTATAAACCTCCCATATGATACTTTCCAATTTTAGATTTTCTTCCTGCTACTCCTTTCCTAAACAACAAAAATATCCAAACAAGAATCTTTCCCAGGATGCAACATAACTTAAACGACAGCACATTTAAAACTTAATCTGAACTCCTGAAGCTGGGTGACGGGCACCTGGGGGATTTTTTAACACTAGTCTGTTTACTTGGAGTGTGTTTGAAATTTCCGATAAAAAGATTTTAGGGGTGCTTGGTTTTAACTCTTGATTTCCAGGTTGCAAGTTTAAACCTCACCTTGGACAGAGAGCTTACTTTAAACAAAAAGTTTTGGAGAGCCTGGGTGGCTCAGTCAGTTAAGCAACCAATTCAATGTCAACTCAGGTCATGATCTCAGGGTCCTGGGATGGAGCCCTGCATCAGGCTCAACACTCAGTTGGGGTGTCTACTTCTCTCCCTCTTCTACCACCCCCTCCCACCCCACATGTGTATGCACTCTCTAAAATAAATAAATCTTTAAAAAAGAGTTTTTTAAAACAATCTCGAAGGGAGAATAATCCTTCAAAAACTATCTTAATTATGGTGGAAATTTCTACCAACCCAGAAAATTAAAAAATGCAGTACTGCCAGGACTTAACAAGATTTTTTCCCTTTTTCCAGTAAGACATACTAGAATCATTACTTTTGTATATGTACACCTCAAAGCTGAAACAATTATCACATACAGTAACATGCAACTACCATTTTTGCAATCCAGCTCTTGAAAATTCTACCATTTTTTAAAATAACAAGTTGATCTGATTAAAATTACAAAAGGTACCCAAACAGAAAGCAAGGTTTTGTCCCCAAAAATAGTACCCCAGAAAGGAGGCATTTTTTTTTTAAAGATTTATTTATTTTAGACAGAGAGAAAGTTGGAGCAGGGGAAGAAGCAGAGGGAGAGGGGGAGAGAATATCAAGCAGACTCCCTGCTGAGCACAGAAACCATGGCTTGATCCCAGAACCTGGAGATCAAGACCTGAGCCAAAAACTGAGAGTCCGATGCTCAACCAACTGAGCCAACCAGGTGCCCAGGAGGCATCATTTTATATTCCAATTCGTACAAAGTCTCCTGTATTAGACAATATAGGTTCTTTTATGTGAGGGCAAATGACCCCAAACAGAATTCAACCAAGCTAATGTTGGATGCTTACAGGAAGATTTCCTACTTCCCCTTTTCCATGTTTTAAAGAAGAAGGGACAGGGTTAGACAAAGAGATGTACCAGATTTATATCTGGGGGATAAGACCTCACAGTTCCACTGGACAAACCTTTTTTTTTTTTAAGGGTTTATTGATTTGACAGAAAGACACAGCTAGAGAGGGAATACAAGCAGGGGGAGAGGAAGAGGGAGAAGGAGGCTTCCTGCTGAGCAGGAAGCCCGATGTAGGGCTCCATCCCAGGACCCCAGGGATCATGACCTGAGCTGAAGGCAGATGCTTATTAACCTACTGAGCCACCCAGGCACCCCATTTTTAACAAATCTTTTAAAGATCACTTTTTGTTTTTTAAATTTCACTTTTAAAAAGCAACACAGGGTGCCTGGGTGGCTCAGTCAGTTAGGTGTCTGCCCTCAGCTTGGGTCCTGATCTCAGGATCCTGGGATCGAGCCCCCGGTCCCGCTCCCTACTCAGTGGGATCTGCTTCTGGCTCTTCCCCTTGACTCTTGCTCGGTGCTTGTGCTCTCTAATAAATAAAACCTTAAAATATAAATAAAAATTTAAAAATAAAAATAAAAAGCAATACAGTAGGGGCACCTGGGTGGCTCATTCAGTTATGAGTCTACCTTTAGCTCAGGTCATTATCTTGGGGTCCTGGGATCATTGAGCCCTACATTGGACTCCCAGCCCAGGGGAGTCTGCTTCTCCTTCTCCCTCTACCCTTCCCCACCCCATTCGTGATTTCACTCTCAAATAGAATCTTAAAAATAAAAAAAAATTTAAAATGAAGCAATATGGCTAAGTGGTTATGCATAAGGTGCAGTGAGAAAATACTTGAGAAACTGAAAACTGGTATCTAAGTGGAGGAATAAGGCAACACAGCGCCAGGCTGGAAAGCTACTTTTCACTAAATAACTTATTTTTCATTTTTGAACAATAAAAGTATTATTTATTCAGAAAGTAACCTGAAAAATAATTGGAATTTGCTCCATGGTAGCAATCCCAAAATACACTTCCAGAAAAAATGAATCACAAACTGCCTGAGTGTAACAGGAACAGCTATTGGCAACTGGGGATAAACTTCCAGGGACAGAATTAAACATGGATTCAAAAAATGCTACATCTCATCAGCACAATCTTGGCTACAGAAAACTACAAGACAAATGTCCTATTTTTTATGACAAAAAATTATATCACAATGGGAGGAGACAGAATCTACAGGGACTAAGAGACTTAGGATATTTAGAAATTGCCACATATGGCTCTTATTTGGATACTGTTTTAAACAAATTAAAAATATCATGAAGCCAACAGGATTATTTAATCAATGACTGGACCGCTGTTATTACGGATTCTGTGTGTGTGTGTATGATCTAATAAAATTGTAATTATGTTTGTTTTTTTCTAAAGATCACTATATCTTAGAGATTCACAATGAAATATTTATGGATGAAGTGATAGAGTAATTGGGATTTGCTTCAAAATAATCTGTGGAGGGGCGCCTGGGTGGCTCAGTGGGTTAAGCCGCTGCCTTCAGCTCAGGTCATGATCTCAGGGTCCTGGGATCGAGTCCTGCATCGGGCTCTCTGCTCAGCAGGGAGCCTGCTTCCCTTCCTCTCTCTCTGCCTGCCTCTCTGCCTACTTGTGATCTCTCTCTGTCAAATAAATAAATAAAATCTTTAAAAAAAATAATAATAATCTGTGGAGAGGGGAACCTGGCTGGCTCAGTCATAGAACATGTGATTCATCATCTCAGGGTGGTGAGTTCAAGCCCCAGGTCGGGTATGGAGCCTGTTTTTTTTTTAAAAAAAAAAAAAAAAAAAAAAAGTCATAGAGATAAAAGACAAGATTAGCAGCGAATTCATTGCTGAAGACGAGTGACGGGTATATAGATAATTTTTTTTTTTTAAAGACTTTATTTATTTGACAGAGAGATACCGCAAGAGAGGGAACACAGCAGGGGGAGTGGCAGAGGGAGAAGCAGGCTTCCCATTGAGCAGGGAGCCCGATGTAAGGCTCGATCCCAGAACCCTGGAATCATGAACTGAGCCAAAGGCAGACACTTAACGACTGAGCTACCCAGGCACCCCTAGATAATTTTCATAAGTGTTTTAAATTTTCCATAATAAAAAGTTAAAATAAAAATAAGTTAAAATTCCAAATCAGAAGCAAGGGTAAATGACATCCTCTAGTTGCTTCCCAAACCTATCTTCCAGGATTATTTGTTTAAAAACACCAATTCCCACATCCCATCTCAGATCTGGGTCAGATTCTCTCATTCTTATGATCAGGGAAGTTCAATAAATCACACTACATGACTCAAAAAGGAACTCCAGGGACAACAAAGACCATGTCAAAGACATGTGAAGTTTCCACAAAATTATTTAATGATATGTGAGAGTGGGGAAAAAAGGCAGAGTGGTGAAAAAATATGAAATTAAAAATGCACATGTAACTAAAAATACACACCATAAAAAGACTTATAATTATGTCATCTAAGTCCTTGAAAGGCTTATATGGTCAAGTTGGCCAAGAAAAGGTTTTTGGATTTTTTTTCTTATCTTTTTTTTTTTTTAAAGATTTTATTTATTTATTTGCCAGAGAGAGAGTGCACGAGTGCACAAGTGGGGGTAAATGGCAGGCAGAGGGAGAAGCAGACTCCCTGCTGAGCAAAGAGCCCAATATGGGACTCGATCCCAAGACCCTGGGATTACAACCTGAGCCAAAGCCAGACACTTAACCAACTGAGACACTCAGGGGTCCCTTGGATTTTCTTTTTGAGAAAATAGGACATTACCTATGTTCATGAATACCTTACACTCTCAGCAACATGGTAAAATTTAAATTTACATTTACTGAGGTCTTACTGTACACTTAGGAACTGAGCAAAGCATTTCCATGCATCAGTTCAGGGTTCAGCAAACTGGCCCGCAGGCTAAATCCAATGCACAGTCTACTGGCGTAAGCCATGTCTACTGGTATAAACCAAGTCTCACTGGAACACAGTCAGGCCTGTTCACTGAAATGCTGTCCCTAGCTGTTTTCACACTACTACAGCAGAGCTGAATAGTTACAACAGAGGCCATACAGCCCACAAAGCCAAAAATATTATCTGACCCTTTACAGAATAAGTTTGCTGACCTCTGTTGAACCATAATAAGATTTCAAGAACTGTGACTTTTTACACAGAAGAAACTAGGGCTCAAAGAGGTTAAGTGGCTTTCTCATGATCACAGTTCAGGTGGCCAGGATTTCAACCCAAACTATCTGATCCCAACACCCAGTGCTTACCTACCATATCATGCTGCCTCCCAATATATACTTAACAAAGACATTCTAAATGTCCAGCCTGACAAACAGGAGTTCAGGTGTGTAAATTTGGAAGGTTCATCCATACAAGGGGAATTCTAGGCAGCCCAACAAGATCATGATCAACATCAGACAGGAAACACACCCATCACAGAGTTAGCAGAAAAAGGTTACAAAACCTATTGTTCTTGGGATTTCCAGTTAAATATAACCCATGTAGTTTTTGTCCTTCCTGTCAAAAAAAAAAAAAAAAAAAAAAAAAAAAACCCTCTGAAAACTATAGGAAACAGGGGCAGCTCAGTTAAGCACCCAACTCTTGATTTTGGCTCAAGTCACAATCTTAGGGTCATGACACTGAGCCCCACACCAGGCACGACTTAAGATTCTCTCTCTCCCTCTGCCCTGTCCCTTCACCTGCTGTGTGCATGGTCTCAAAAAAATGTGTGTGTGTGTGTGTGTGGTGTGTATGAACCAACTTGAAAAAGCAAAAGGCATAAACCTACAAAGCGAAAGCATAAAGAAAAAAACAGAAAAGCGAATTAGATAAAAATCAGCTACTAGAGATAGAGAGTAGACAGATGAACAGTTACTGGATAAACAGATCACAGATGGCCAAAAGCGAAGTCTGCAGTGAGAAAAACCCAGAAACATGTTGAGTCACAGTACAAGACCCCCCAAAAGGCTCAGGAATTGGAGGTAGCAGACCTCTGAAAAGAAAGTGAAACTGGAGATGAAAACAGGAGAATGAGCTGGAAACCTGTGAAGTTAGGTCCCGAGATCCCTGCTCCCATCCTCTGCAGATGGGTCTGCCTTTTCCCCATCCAGCAAAAGACTACGGTTCACACTTGATAAAGCTGAGCCAAGGAACTTATGGAATAATCAGGAACAATGGACATACAATCAAGGTTGAGGGATCATCGCATGTTGGACAGTGAGAACCCAGGTACTTCTCTCAACCTGACTCTCAGAACAGCACCAGCCAGATGGTGCCTCCTAGGTGGGGGAGTTGAGCATTTTGACCAGGGACACTGAGCAGCCTCTGACAATGAAGCCGCCGATCCAGTTGGGGCCCCCACAAAACTACCCAGTGTCATCACCCTCTGTTGAAGCCAGCAGTGGATAAGCTCATCCACACACTTAGAACTTCCAATCATCTTTTGAAAGTTCCATCTTTAAATATGAATGGACAACCAACACATCCCAGGAAAGCCCTACCATAAGACAGAAACCAAAATACTTAGTAAAAAAAAAAAAAAAAAGACAAAAATCAGAAGGAAACTCAGAGAAAAAGTAGTGCAGAAAGTAGAAGAAAACTTCAAAACAAACCTATAACATTCTCGAACCTATAACATTCTCGAAGAGACCAGAGAAGGCACAATAACCTCAAAACAAGAACAGGATACTCTTTAAAAAGGAATATTCAAAACATCAGTGTTCTTAGAAATTAAGTATGTCAAAAATGAAAAAAAAAAGGGGTGGGGCACCTGGGTGTCTCAGTCATTAAGTATCTGCCTTCAGCTGGGGTCATGATCCCAATGTCCCGGGATCGAGCCCCACAACTGGCTCCCTGCTCGGTGGGAGGCCTGCTTCTCCCTCTCCCACTCCCCCAGATTGTGTTCCCTGTCTCGCTGTGTTTCTCTCTGTCAAAAAAATAAAATCTTTAAAAAAAGAAAAAAAATAGTATGTATTATTATATACACTCACCTTAATTACTCACAAACCAAAAATAAAAGGAAACAGGAAAAATGGGAATACCAAGGAAACAATTAAGAGAAGTACACCTCCAAGAAGAAAAATGGGACGACTTATTTTGACAACCTTGAGGAGAATTTTATGGCACCAGCAGTTTGGGGATGAATCAGTGATAGGTACAGGGAAAACTAAAGGAAAAAACATGGCAATGATGATCTCCAAGGAAGATAAACTTTGTACGAGAGGAAATGTGCTCAGAGTTCATACCACATTCTGCTATGAACGTGGGGATAATAAACCTTCAACAGATTTAGCCAGAAACTATAGGACAACAACATGGGGAGCTGCTAGAAACAGAGGTGACAGGTTCATGGGTATGGTGCTGCCAAAGTTAGCGTGGAGAACTAAATTCTCCTCTTCTAAGTAGGCAGTCCACAGAGGTCTGCAACTAGAAAATCAATACACAGTGCAAGATTATTTAGAAATATGGAGGTAAGTGCTGGAAGAAAGAGCTAACGAGATTCAAGGAGCTGCCACAAAGGATATATAAATAAAGATAAGCAGAGATGGGTACAACAGCCTTTTCGCCCAGGCATAAACTATGTTTAAAATTGCTAGTTTCCCTCCAATACCATTCTTTCCTTCAAGAGCAATACAAGTGACTTGGAGATAAGTCTTCCACATGAAAGTTTATGTTCCAGACTCCCTTGCAGCTAGGTGTTGGCCAGGTTTCTAGATTCCCGTCAGTAGCTAAAAGCAAAAGTGATGTGGACTTCTGAGTCAAGCTCTTAAATGGGAGGGAGCATACTTTCCTCTTCTCTTTTCCCCTTTCTACTGCTTGGAATGTCAAGGTAATGTCCTCAGGGTCCCATCAGAGCAGCCACTCAGACCACAGATGGAGACTGGGTTGAGAGACTGGGTTGACGTAGCAAAGCAGCAAGACAGATGGCAGCAGGGTCCCTCCTCCTTAAGCCAAACTTCTATTGTCTTTAAGTCACTGTTATTTTGGCCTTTGTTAGGGCAGGCAAATGCATATCCTAACAACATATAAATTCTAAGTTCAAAAAAAGGAAAAAAAAAAAAAGAGAGAGAGATAGCACTGAATTGAGATTTCTTAGTAACTCTGAAAGGTATTTTAGAAAAGAAGCATCAGGGCATCTGGGTGGCTCAGTTGGTTAAGTGAAAGCCTTTGGTTCAGATCATGATCCTGGAGTCCCAGGACTGAGTCCCACCCACATCAGGCTCCCTGCTCAGTGGGGAGTGTGCTTCTCCCTCTGACCCTCCCCCCTCTTGTGCTCACTCTCCCTCTCATTCTCTCTCTCAAATAAAATCTTTGGGGGAAAAAAAAGAGAGAGAGAAGAAAAGAACCATCAGTTTGTCCCAGAGTCCTTGGTAAGTGAAGTGCTGCTTTTAATGAGTAACACTCAGGATCAAATGAGAAAGACAACAAATACATATCATCAACAGAACTAAAAACCCCCCATGCTTGGTATAAGCTCAGCTTACCTTCTGGCTTTCTAAATTAGAGTCGGAGTCATCCAAAAACTCAAGGGCTGGAGAGTGCTTGTCAAGGACTGTCCTTCGGGCACCAGCTGTCTCTTCGCTGCGTTTCTCCTGAGGGTCTATCACCACTCTCCTGTCGCAGAAGCTGCTCCTCTCCAGCTCAGCCTTTTCGTCCTCTGCTCTCACCTCTGGGGCTGACTCTTTCCCTTTCGGAGGAGGAGACACAGTGACACTCCTGACTGGCTCTTCTCCACGGCTGGGACGCTCTCCTTTGCTCAGCACTGGCTTCGTGGCAGCCTCTCCCTTCCTTTTTGGCATCGACTTTCCCAGGATGCCCTGGATAGCCTTCAGGTAGATCACTGTAGAGCCCTGGTCTCGAAATCGATCCCTCTTCCTTTTCTGCACCTTGTTTGGTTCCTCATTTGTATCATTCTGACCCTCTGCTTCAGCTGCAAATTCAGAGTTCGTGGAGTTTCGAGAACTATCTTTTGAATCAACCTGGAAGGGGGGGGTGGAAATCACAGTTCGTGAAATGGTTACCCAGAGGGTAATTATGTATAGGAATCAATCAGTGGTGGCTATACCAATCACACGGAAGGTGACAGTAGCTAAGGTGCCCGAGTCTCAATTTTCTAACGTGGTGGGCATTTTTTAAAAATGTCTATAGGGGGGCTGCCTGGGTGGCTCAGTAGGTTAAGCCTCTGCCTTCAGCTCAGGTCATGATCTCAGGGTCCTGGGATCGAGTCCCACATCAGGCTCTCTGCTAGGCAGGGAGCCTGCTTCCTCCTCTCTCTCTCTCTCTCTACTTGTGATCTCTCTCTGTCAAATAAAATCTTAAAAAAAAAAAAAAATGTCTATAGGGAGGGGCGCCTAGGTGGCTCAGTGGGTTAAAGCCTCTGCCTTCGGCTCAGGTCATGATCCCAGGGTCCTAGGATGGAGTCCCGCATCGGGTTCTCTGCTCGACAGGGAGCCTGCTTCTTCCTCTCTCTCTGCCTGCCTCTCTGCCTACTTCTGATCTCTGTCTTCCAAAAAAAAAAAATGTCTATAGGGATTATCTGGGAAAGATGATAAGTCTTTTTTTATACCTTTCCATATGACGAAATTCTAATAAACGTTAAAAACAAGCTTGAAGGCTCCCTGGGCATACCCTACGGGATACAGTCACAACCTTCCAGCCTGCTTCTCTCACTACTGCCAACCACCTGCCATCCTTGGACATGGCCATTGTACTGTCACAGGCAAACCTAACTTTCTTTGCTTGTGACACCCTCGCCTCAGTCTCATTTTACACTTGATAAAACTCCTACTCATCCTCGAAGGCCCCAAATCCCTTCTTTGACATCTCCACCTCTGCCTGTGCGACCAGTTACCCCTGTCCTTGCCCTCCCACCCCCGCCCCAGGCCGGGCAGAGGACTACATGGGAAGACAAAGTCGACAACAAACAGAGGAGCCCCTGCGCCTTCTGCAGGGTCACAGTTCCTCACTTCAAACCAACTGCTGCCGCTTGCAAGTACAGACCCAGAGTCGTGGATTCCAGTTTTTCATATAAAACACGAGATCTCAAATTGAATTGTTTTCCATCTCAACAGCAGTTTTTGTGGCGCACTTGCTTAGCATCCATGTGAGCTTAGTATCCAACAAAACATACAAAAACACCTGCTTACTGGACTTCCTACTCTAGGTGATGAGGGAAAGGAAAACCAGAAGAAAGGCAATATATGTATGTTAGAGAGTGAGAAGTGCCAGAGAGGGAAAGAACACAGGAAAAGGCAGTAAAAGTGCGGAAGCAGAAGTGGGTCACTCAAGTCTCCGGTTCAAGGTAGAGGTGTGGGCTGGAGGCATATATTTTTAATGTGAAATCTCCAAAATACTGAATACTTTTGAGGACCTAGTAGGCCACATTCAGCCTAAGGACCATCAGTTTGCCAACCCTGGTAATGAAGGCCAGGACTGTAACTATGGGGAGAGAAGGGTTAGAATTAGAACAACATATCTTGTGTTTTTTTTTTTTTTTTTAAGATTTTATTTATTTGACAGAAAGAGAGAGAGAGAGAGGAAGGGAGGGAAAAGCAGACTCCCCACTGAGCAGGAACCCAGATGCAGCACTCCATCCCAGGCTCCTGGGATCATGACCTGAGCCAAAGGCAGATGCTTAACCAACTGAGCCACCCAGGTGCCCCCATACCTTATGTTTTCATGTGGCCTTACAATTCCCAGAGCTGCCATGGCTGTCATCCCTCCCACAGAGAGGGAAGCTGCCACATGGCGCATTTAAGTGGGAGAAACGGGGCAAGCTCAAGCTCCCCCTAATATCCTGGAAACCAAGGGAGAATAGAGAAAATCGAAAATTGAGCAACAGTAGCAAAGGCTGTGATGTCAAAGACCACAAGGACCTGAACTGGATCCAGGTCACTCAAGATTTTCAGAAGTGGAGAGGAGGCTATAAAGGCAAAGATGAGGCCTTCAGTTCAAGAGCAGAGACGAACCACCTGGCTTCAAACAGGAGAGATTTCATTTTTCGTGGCACTACTGCTTAGTGAATTACGCATCTCTGAAGGCAGGAGGGAAAGATTCAGTGGAGATGCTGTTCCTGCCCTCACCACCGACAGCCTACACCATTTCAATGGTTCGTACCCAGCTCCCTGCCTACTCCCTCCATCCTTTCTCCACAGTGTGCGAGAGGAGTTCTAAAATCTGCCAACATCACACCTCTGCTTAAAACCCTTTAGTGCTGGGTTGCCTGGGTGGCTCAGAGGATTAAGCTTCTGCCTTTGGCTCGGGTCATGATCTCAGGGTCCTGGGATCGAGCCCCGCATCAGGCTCTCTGCTCAGCGAGGAGCCTGCTTCCGCCTCTATCTCTGCCTGCCTCTCTGCCTACTTGTGATTTCTCTGTCAAATAAATAAATAAGTACATCTTAAAAATAAAAAATAAATAAAAAAATAAAAACCCTTCAGTGCTTCTCCATTTGCCCACAGGAAACATCCCCAACATCTGAGCCTAACATCAGAAGCTGTTCATAGGCTGGACCCCAAGCTTCTTCTCCAGAATCATCTCCCACCTTTATCCATACACCCAGGTGCCCAGGAATGAAAAAGGGTGCTGGAGAAAAGGGAAGTGAGGACCTTCAGGAATCAGTCATATCCCAACCACTTCAGACCAGCATTTCCTAACATATTTTGGACACACATTGTTCTGTTGCCTGAAATGTCCTCTCCTCCTCCTCCTCCTCTGTCAGGAGAATTGTAAAGGCACCTCTTCTGTGAGGACTTTCTCAACATTAGTCACTCATTCCTCTGACCCTTGGTACTTCAAATGCACCTGTTACAACAGTGCACACAGTGCTCAGTGATGAAGGACTATTCAGTGCCTCAACCACTGCCTTCCTCTTCGCAACTACAACCCCTAGCACAGACTTCCACCCAAGCACCGGACATCTCACAGAGGAAAGCTGTCATGCAAGAGCCAAGATACACAATGGCTTCTTGTGTCTGGGCTGGTGCCAGACACTGCAGAGACTCCTCAAGGGAAGGATCTTGCCCTCTTCGTCTCTCCATCATTCAGCTAACACTGGGCTAGGACAGAGCAGAGACTCAGAGAGCTGCAGAGGTAAGAATGCAGGCTTTGAAGTCCCATTGATCTGGGATAGCACAGCTTGGCCACATACCAGCTGGATGGCCTTGGTCAAGTTACTTAACATTTCTGAGTCTCCTTTCCCTGCACCTACATATACTAGGTGCTCAAATATTTGTTAACCAATATGTAAATATTTGTTAACTGACACGTAAAGATAATATTGCCTATTTCACAAGACTCTCGGGATTATGGGAGAGCTTAAGGGTCAAACACTGAGAATCCTATTTGATCAAAATCTATCACATCATAAATTCTCCAGTTTTCCCTTCCAGTCTTTCTTCCCTGAAGTGAAGCAGAAATAAAGGTCATACTAAAGACTAATAATGTAAGGTAGGTGAAGGTGCTCACAACAGACAAATTTAATCTTTCTCTACAGAAGAAACGAAGATCATCAGCTACCACGAGAACCCAAGAAAACCTTTCAAACAATTGTCCTAGAGGAAATAAGGAACAAACAGTAAGAGGCTGGCCAGCAGCAATCTCTAGGGAATCCAAATTGCTCAGTGTAGCTATGGTCAGAATGGGTCCCCCCCCAAGTTCGTACGTTGAAATCTAACCCCAAGAGGATGGTATTAGGCCCTTTGAGAAGTGATTAGGTCATGAATGTGAAGCCCTCATGAACATGATTAGTGCTCTTATCTCAAAGTCCCCAAAAGAGCTCCCCTGCCCGCCCTCTGCCATGTGAGGACAGAAAGAGAAATCTACAAACCAGAAAAGAGCCCTCACTTGACCATACTGGACCACTGATCCCAGACTTCCACCCTTCAAAACTATAAGAAATACATTTCGTAAGTATATAATATACATATAGTATATAATATATAATATTATATATAATAAGTATTATATATGTATAATATATATTATATTATATTAATATAAGTATGTAATATATAAGTATATAATATACATTTATAAGCTACCCAGACTGTGGCGTTGTTACCAAAGCCAGAACATTCCCCTCTGAATATTCTGCGACCTAGCTGAGACCTCTGCACTAAAGCTGGAGAACAGAAAGATAATGGGGGACCCACAAACAAAGCCAAGCGTTTACCCTTCAAAATTTAGAGAGCAAATGCTGAAGAACAGGTGGATAGGTGGGTAAAAAGTAGGAATGAGGGGACCTTAGAAGGACCAAGGGGGAGAACATGCTGTTTTTGTGAGTGCCACTGGGCTGTGCTTGCTGACAAGACTTAGGACTTACTAGAAAAACGAGTTGGACATAACTCAGAGTATGAGGAAAAGATGTACAGACTGAGAGAAAAGATAAGAAAGGCATTTTGTAATTCATCAAGATGAACCAAGTACTGTACCTTGTCTTCAAACTAACAAATATCATAGGCAGAGCCCTTCGCAGTGCTAGAGAAGGACAGTTAGGATTAATAATATCAACATCCCCATATTCTACTCAACATGTGTGATCTTTCAAAAATGCACACCTGCCTTCCCTGTGTATAGAACTCTACATAACTCTCTAATGGTTTAGAATAAAATCCAAATTCCCTTAGCTACTGAAGCCTTGTTGCAATCGGCCCCTTACCTAGCTCTCCCGTCTCCATTCTGGGCTCTCATGCTGCACACAACACATCATGAGGCCGTCTTGGGACTTCTCAAGCCCTCCCACCAAGATGTGTGCTCCTTAAAAGCCATCTCAGGGCTCCAAAACCCAACAGAGTCCTTGGCACCCAGCAACCCTCTAGAGCTTACTAACTAAAAAGCAAGGCACTAACCCCACAACTTCTGAGGCAGGACTGGACTACTCACTGCTCCATGATTAACCATTAAATTGATTTTGGCAAAAAACACCCCTCAGGCCTAATAAATAAGATAAAGATGGGTCCATGACAGAATTAGACCCACCTGGATTAAAGGCTATACCTTCAAATCTTGGTTCCTGGTCTGCAGGTCAGCCTGAGCCTGGGATGCAGCACAACTGAAAGGCTAGGCAGATTCCTGCCCTTCCCGAAAGGCTTTATTCTGTCTCTATTTGTCACTGAAGTCAACTGTAATCAATTGAGATTATTTCATGCTTTGCCCTAAATCAAGTGAAAAACTGTATCAAGGATTAACTACAAGATTAAATTATATGGCAAAGTCCTCTATTTACTTGATTTATCTTTGAGTCATATTCGAGATGTATTTTTATGCTAAAGACAAAGATTTTGAAATCACTTTATAAAAAAAAAAAAAATCCAGGGGTGCCTGGGTGGCTCAGTGGGTTAAGCGTCTGCCTTTAGCTCAGGTCATGATCCCGGGGTCCAGGGATCCCACGCTGAGCTCCCTGCTCAGCAGGGAGTCTGCTTCTCCCTCTGCCCCTCCCCATGCTCATACACTCTCTAAGTATATAAATAAAATCTTTAAAAAAAAAAAAAAAAATCCATGTGCCATACCAAGAGTTCTGTGAGGTCCACAGTGAAAACACCTGGAGCACTTCATCTAAGAGTTCCCCAGGATAAACAGCCAACAACAGCCTAGTTTCTCAGCTGCACATAATCTAACCACTCAGTAGAAGTTTCGAGACACTTAGGGCCTTTTTTCACTGCTTTTTTAAGATCACTTTATCTGAAGGCAGCCCATCTCACCCAACTAAGGCTTTTCCTCCACTCTTCCACATATAGAACTCCTCACCTCTTAAGGCCCAGAGCTCCAAATCCAGAATGCAAACTAATTAGGCCGTGATCTGTTTTGTTACTGGAGAATCCCACGCAACTAAGACACTCGGGGGATGATCTAGGCCCTCAATGAATATTTGCTCAAAACCTGACTGAAAGAGTGGATGAAGTGCACACGTGCGCCAGCAACGTTAGCTAGTACTCACTCTCTCACCAGAGAAACAGCCGACAGAGAGATGAATTGCATTTGCTTCTCTTTCCCACAGGTTGAACTTGCCTCACTGGAAAAATGTCATCCCTTAAGTTCATATAAAATGAAACAGTGGACGTAATGTACCTGCTCTGAGAAACCCTCCTGCATGTTCCCAATGGGGAACTAAATGTTTGAGCTGAGCTCCAAAACACACTTTACCCTACCCACCAAGCAAAACCCCAAGGTGCCAGGAACCGTTAACTTTGGGAAAAAGCTGCACCAAGAACCAAATTCTCATTCTCAATTCTGTGACTCAGAGAAGTTCAAAGTACAAGGGCACAATGCCTTAAATTTACAACTGAAGCAAATAGGTCTGTGTCTCCTGAGGACCCCCACCTTCTACTGCAGTGAACCTCCAACCTGGCTGCACCTTACAGTTCTACGGGAGGATTTACAAATCTGGAGACCCAGACCTTCCCCCAACCCCATTAAATCGAAATGAGAAGCAGGCACAAGCGTTTTAAAGCCTTCCAAACAGTTTTCAAGTGCTGCCAAGTATGAAAATTACCTCTCCACGGCACTGTAGCCCACCCCCCTGACCAAGCCCTTGGTCTCCCGGGTTTGCATAAGCAGACCTGTGGGAAGACCCCAAAGATCTTGAAGGACATGACCCTTTTTAGTCTCCTTCCCCCAACAGCTCAAGCCACGTGGAAGGAACTTCACCGATTCCAAGGCGTCGCAGCCACCTACCTTAAGGCTGCAGGCCTCCTCCTCTAGAGAAGCCATTTCTTCTGGAGAGGGGCTGACAGGGCGAAGAGGGGATCCCCCTGACGAAAGGAATCCCCGTGTGCTCCGAATCAGGCAGCCTTTGGCGGCAGCCCCGCCCACACCTGGATCAGAGGAATGAGAAGAGGAGGTATTTCTGCGGCAGGATGAGCCCCAGGGCAACCTCGGCGTGCAGGCCACATCGTCCTCCTTCTGGACTTTCAGGCGCTTGGGGCTGCTGGTCCCTCCTGAACGCGACGCAGAGGTAGGAGCTGGCCGACTGGAGGGGGCCACATCACTGGGCTCCCGGAGGCAGCTGCGCTTGCGGGGACACCCTTCCGAAGTGCTGCTCCAGTGGTACTTGACCTTGCGCCGCTCCGACGCCATGGGCACCTGCAAGGCAAAGAGGGGGCCTGGATTCCAATACCAGCCCTCTTCAGACTCCCGCCACCCTGGGTCCCCTGGGGGAGGGCAAGCCAGAAGGTCAGAGTCAGGGGTCTCACTGACCTTTCCCCCTTTTTTCCACTGCCCATCACAGTTCTCAGGGTTTCGGAGATGCCAACGCGCTTCGCCTTAGTCAAAACGATCCGAGATTTACTAAGGGCGTCGGTTTGGTTTCCAAACCCAAAACGTGCTTCCGCGATCACCAAGCGCTACAGTTTGCACAGCGCTACTAGGGAGATGTCAAAGCGCTTCCGGGATTACAAAGCGCTTCGATTTAGTTTGCAGTACGGAGCACTTTGGGGATGTCAAAGCGCTTCAAAAGATTACAAGGCGCCTTAGAGTCCACACAGGGCGACCGGACGCGCAACCTTTGGCGGGCGCTTGGCCCAAAGGCCCGGAATGCCGAGGGCGGGCCGCAGGGCAGGGCCGGACCCGGCGCGCAGCCCGCCCTGCTCCCGCGGCCCCGCGGACCAGCCCGGGGCCCGAGGGGCCGAGGCGCCCCTCAGGAGCCGGTGGTGCCGCGCTCGGCCGCCACGGGACACCCTCCGGCTCGCCCGGCCGCCCCTTCCGTCCCCGCCGCCGCAGCCCAGACGTCGACCCCGCCGCCCCCACGGCCCGAAAGTCCCGCCTCGGCAGCCTCCTGGTCTCCCGCCCCAGTCCTGCAGCCCCAGCTCGGCCGCCGCCCGAGCTCCGGCCACACCGGCCTCGGCTGCGCCCGCCTCCCGGAACGAGCCCTGCGGCCCGCAGCCGGGCGTGCGGCGGGGGCGGGCCTTGCGCAGAACGGAGGGCGCCCATTGCTCGAATCGGCAGGAGGCGGGACCCCGAGCAAGATGGAGCTCGCCTGTTGGCCAGGAGGCTTGGAGGCATTGGTCGGAAGCAAGGCGGGGCGGAGCCACTCACGTGGGCCCGAAGAGCGCGAAGCTAGGTAGGGCCGCGGTTCCCCCCGCCAGCCTTCCGTGGGATTCGGGGCGTTCGCGGACCTCCATCTCTCAGTGCGGTTACCCGCTGCTCAGCGCTTCGCCGCTTAGCCGGACGGTTCAGGTCCCGATCCCCTCCTCGAACCCGCACCAACATCGTGACCCCATTTGCAGAGCAGGAAACTGTGGCTCAGAGAGACCAAGTGACACACCCAGAAAGTGGCCGAGTCGGAAGTAAGGAGCCATAGGCAAAAAAAAAGGCTACACAAAAATGTAAAATGTAAAATTTTTGCCGGGCAAAAATATCAAAGTTAAAAGACAAGGTACAAACTTAATAAAATATTCGCAACACATGACAAAGGGCTGATATCCTTACTATTGAAAAACTTTTTAAAACGTTTTATTAATACTTATTAATTTAACAGAGAGAGCGAGCGCGCGCGCGGGTGGGGAGGTGGGGAAAGGGGCAACAAAGGGAAAAGGCGAAGGAGAGTCCCCGCTGAGAAGGAAGCCTGATGCCGGACTTGATCCCAGCATCCGGGATCATGACCTAAGCCAAAGGCACCCTCAACCTGCTGAGCCACCCAGGCACCTGATGGAAGTTTCTTAATGAGATACTTAAGTATTAAAACGTAAACATGTTAACTGGAATTAAAATAAAAACTTGAAAAAATAAAATGGAAACAGGAATGAACCAAGGAACAGACAAAAATTATGAAAGGCTCTTTGGTATGTGAAAAAAAAAAATGTCTCCACCTCTGTCACTTAAAAATACAAGTAAAATTATAATTTTGCACCTATTTGTCAGTGATCAAAAAGCATGTAATATTTTTTGTAGCTGAGGATGTGGGGAAATGCATTCTCCTACCTGATTCGATGTAAATTGGTACAACCTCTTTGAAAGGCAGCACATTTTGAAGTTACAAGAATGAAAAAACACCTCAAAATCCAGCATTGGGATTATGAAATATTATGAATGACAAATTATGAAATATCCTTAGAAAGGAATACCAGGCAAAAAGACTAAAGTAATCCAAAAGTATTATTGAGGAAGAATGGCCAAAACAAAATGTGAACAAACATACCCACACTGAAGCCAGAAATTCCAACTGTTTTCAGCTCAAGCTAACTCACAGTTTTGATTTTCCAACGAAAATCTAATGATTGATTAGTTAAGCAAAAAGACAAATTTTCATCACCTTTGGAAGAATACCCCAAACTAGGAGCAGTGGTTGCCTGTGGGCAGAAGAAGGGAGACACTAAAATTCCAATGGGGAAAAAAGGCTTTCTTTCCACCACGTACTTGTTTGTACTACTGGATTTTTTTGGTCATATGCACTTTTTAAAAACAAAAAGGCGGTGGGGAACGCCTGGGTGGCTCAGTGGGTTAAAGCCTCTGTCTTCAGCTCAGGTCATGATCCCAGGGTCCTGGGATCGAGTTCTGCATCGGGCTCCTTGCTCGGCAAGGAGTTTGCTTCTCTCCGCCTCTGCCTGCCACTCTGCCCGCTTGTGAGCTCTCTCTCTCACTCTCTCTCTCTGTCTCTCTCATTCTCTCTCTCTGAAAAATAAATAAATAAAATCTTAAAAAAAAAAAAAAAAGTCAGGCCTTCCCTCTAAGGATTCATAGAAAAGCATCACAGTGCCCATGGGCCCCTGGAATTGATATACAGAAATGTATGTATTTACAGCTTGCTGAGGGGAAAAGGTCTTTAGGTTGTCATAATTGGTTCATTGACCTTTCTGCAAATGTATGAAGCTGTGGTCTAGAAATGAAGATATGTCTAGATGACCAGTACCCTATTGGCACTAGCCCTCTATTGCTCAAACAACCCTGAAACCACCCTACTTATAACTGTAAGGCTCTTACCACATGCCAGGTCCTATTGGGGCATATAACACACTCTAGTTGAATCCTCACAGCTACCAGAGCTTAAAATAGGGGTGTCGGTACAGATCACTGTCCACTGGGACTGGAGTCCACCCAACTTTGTTACATATCAGTACAAAGCTGATCTGGTTCCGGGAGTATGGAATGTTTTCATGAAGCAAGATCTTCCCCTTGCCCTGGCAAACCCATGAGACAGGTACTTTTCTTTTTTATCCCCATTGTATAGATGAAGCACCAGAGGCTCAAAGTAACTCCCTAACTTGACCCAAGATCATACAGCTACTAACACCAACATTTAAGCCAGCACCCAACTCTTAGGCGCTCCCTGATACCCCCTTATCATGGGCCCAGAGCCCCTTCTCCAAACAAATTCATCTGGACACAAAACTAATTGCAAGAGATCTGTTGACTTTACGGATGTATTTTTATTTTACAAAAAAAGTCACTACAGTAGGATTATTTAAAACAGGACACACTGAATTTAAAATAACATTTGTTTCACAAAAAGATTTGCAGCATGACTTTTCAGACAAATACCCACTGCATAAACCTTAGGTACGTGGCAGAAATATATGTTTAATGTCTTTTTATTTATTTTATAAAAAAGGACAAGTGCATTTTCAAAGTACTTCTGTAACCGTGTCTCACCTGTTCCTCCCAACAAGCCAGGGAAGGAAAATGTACCGGTGTTATTTACAAGGAAACCAAGGTTCCAGAAATTAAATAATTGATTTAAATAGCAACAGAACTGAACATGAAACTAGCTCTCTTGATTCTTCATTCACCCATAAATAATACATACACTCAAAACAAAAGCTCCACTAAAAATATTAGCATTAGTGGGATGGGAGGATAAAGGTGCTGAGTGGGCATTAAATAAATATCTGTGGTTACAAGATTTCTGAGGGAGAACGTGGAAAACCTACAGAGAGCCCTTTGCCAGGTGTCTGGCATTTGTAAATTCCAGCTGAGAATCTTTCAGGCCATGGAAGTTTGCAGGTGGTTGTTGGCAAATATGACACAGAGATGTAACTTTGGAAAGTACAACTGACAGTCCTCCCTCAGTTCTCGAGGGCCATGAGCCGGGTAACAGTATTGCCACACACACCCCAAAACCACATAATCACCCACATCCTGGGCCCATGGACCAGTGTTTCCGCTTCGGTCCCCTGATCCCCAGCTCTGATTGACAAATCCCAGAAAGAACGATGACTTCATGAATTTTTGTGTATTGAAAAGCTGAGGTCCCTTCTTTCCTGACTCTGGCAAGATGGAAGCTTCTCTCCCTCTTCTTTCCCATCAAGAAAGCTGATGTTTGGTGTTTCCTGGGAGATTATGATTCTGCCTCAGATCTTTTTCTTGATTTGGTGTTCATCTTTCCAATTGAGGACAAGCCGTGCTCTAGGCATCAGGGGCCAAAAAGCTCAATGCTGTCCAGTTTCCCTTCTTTGTAGAACACGATATTCTCCATCAGTTTCTTTTTGGCCTCATTGATCTCAATTTTCCATGAAGTCTCTGTAGTTGATGTTCAACAAAAAGTTTATTTTTTTAAAGATTTTATTTATTTGACAAAGCAAAAGAGAGAGAGAGAGATCACAAGTAGGTAGAGAGGCAGGCAGAGAGAGAGGGGGAAGCAGGATCCCCGCTGACCAGAGAGTCTGACACAGGGCTCGATCCCAGGACTCTGAGATCATGACCTGAGCCAAAGGCAGAGGTTTAACCCACTGAGCTACCCACGTGCCCCTCAACAAGAAATTTAAAGAAGGAACTTCAATAAAAGACATTTGGAAATAGTTACTATTATTATAATTTTTAGAAAGCCAGACTTGTTCAGTTTCTCACTTAAGTCAGATTTTTGAATCAGGCCCTGAGTATAATGAGCATTTTCATTATTTCTGCCTTTGCAGTGAAGTCCTACCACCTGCCCCCACTTTTCTGAAAGGAGGGGGCTTCCATGTTCCTTCCATGGATGGGAGAGGTTGGGATGAACATTTATACCCCCTCTCTGTTTTCCCTCTTCTCTCCTCCCAGTGGGAGGAGGAACAATAGGAGTGGTAGAGCCTGGGACATTTATTAAGCCATGTTTACTAGGGGAGGGGGACACTGCATTGAAAAGGCCTCCCAAATTTTTATTTCAGAAGGAAGACTGGGATATTTGGAAAGGAGAGACAGAGAAAGTAAGAGTTTTGACTTGGTCCTTAAGTACGATGGGGATCCACACAAGGGCTTTAAACAAGAGGTGGCATGAGTTGTTTTTAAAAACCACTCTGAAAATAAAAAATTAAAATAACAAAATAAAATAAAATATTAAAACAAGGAAGAGAGGACACAGGAAGGGTGTGTGGTCATCCGGCAAGAGGACAGTAGTTTAGCCAAGGGGTGCATGGGAGGCAGTGCAGAGAATCAGATGGAACGGAGAGATATTTAGGCCAATGAATAGACTAGGTGAGGGACCGGACATAAGGGGCCAGAGACAGAGGGAGGTATCAAGGATGACTCCTATCCAAGGTTTCTTTTTGAGCAGTCTGCTTGTAGGTGAATGGCTGCATAATCAAGGAAGGCATGAATGAGAGCGACAGAAGGAATGGGCCGAGTTAGAGACACACGAATGCGCTTGCATATGCACTCAGATCTCCACACACTTACCATCCTGGGGAGGCTCCGGACAGGCACAGGCCACTGAGGAGTCTGCCTGTGCTCCCCCACAGACCTGCAGCCTGCCTTCTCCATCCTCTGTTGAAGGGAGTGAGGCGGTAGCCCCAGCCCCGGGTACTACCCTCATGGAGTAGGAGGCATCAAGGCTGGAATTGTCCACGTCATCTGTTTCTTCTGGAGTGTTGGAGGAAGAGCCTGTGCCCTCAGAAAGCCCACTCCAAGGGAGCAGCGTCTCTTGACCTCTGAGCCGCTCGTCCACAGCGGCCACATAGCCACACACCTTGGGCAGAGGAGAGAAAAGAATTCTTTCTGAAACTGGGGCACCTGGATGGCTCAGTCAGTTAAGCATTGGACATCTGATCTCAACTCAGGTCTTGATCTCAGGGTTGTGAGTTCAAGCCCCATGTTGGGCTCCATGCCAGGCATGGAGGCCTACTTCAAAAAAAAAAAAAAAAAAAAAGAGGGAAAAAATGAAACAAGATGGGATCAGGAGGGAGAAAAACCATAAGAGACTTTTAATCTCAGGAAACAAACTGATATTGCTGGTGGGGGAGAGAGAGGGTAGCTGGGTTATGGACCCCGGGGAGTATATGTGCTATGGTGAGTGCTGTGAAATGTGTAAGCCTGATGATTCACAGACCTGTACCCCTGGGGCAAATAATACATTATATGTTAATAAAAAAAAAAAAAGTAAAACAAAACTCTTCCTGAAATAAAAAATCTTACAGGTATCACAGGCCTCAGGAGAGACAATGAAGAATCAAATGTTGATTCTTTTTGCTTTGTCTGGAAGAACAGTGAAAGCCCTTTGAACAGAGCTGAACTTGCCCCCATTTACCCTAGCCATAGATGAGAGCACATGACCAAGATGGACCTATCCTA
This sequence comes from Enhydra lutris kenyoni, assembly GCF_002288905.1. Taxonomy (NCBI): domain Eukaryota; kingdom Metazoa; phylum Chordata; class Mammalia; order Carnivora; family Mustelidae; genus Enhydra; species Enhydra lutris. The sequence continues at coordinate 40,970,345 of NW_019154094.1, read as the reverse complement.
TTCCTCTGACCCAGTAATGAACCAGGTTTGGGCAAGTGACCCAAGCTGGCCAACTAGAACCTTCTTTGGGATTTTTCTACCTAAAGCTTACTGAGGAAGGATTCCCAATTCCTTTCTAGTGGTTGACCCAGACTCTCCACCCACAAAGAAAACCCATTCACAGCAGGGAAAAATGAAGACCCCTGCAAAGAAAAAAGCAGAAGCAAGAGATGGAAAAGTGGGGCACAGGCACAGAGACACAGATAAATGCACCTTTGCTGGTGGAGACCCTGGGTCTAGCTGGCCTAGCAATGCCTGTACTGTCTGCTGTTTGGTTACATGACCCAATAAATTCATTCGTTCATTTATTCTTTCACTCATTTATATACTCCCTCCCAGTCTCCCTTGCTGTGTGAGTATGTATGTGAGACTAAGAGTTTGACCTGAGTTCTATCACTTTGAACTGGACATGCCCTAAGTAATAAAGATATTACTTGCCTTTGAAGGTGTTTCTAATTAGGGAGGTTAGGAAATCAGAAGGAGGCAAGGAAGGAATATTTCTTCTTTACATACAAAGTATGTAAACAGCATATAAGCATACCCTTAATAACAATGATACATCTCACTTGCTCAATGCCTTTGCAATTTACAAAGGACATTTGAAATATGATACACAATAAGTTTTTATAGGTAAAAAACTAAAAGATCAGAGAAGTTAAGCTCCTTGCCCAAGGCTATTTAGCCAGTAGGTAGCAGAGCTGACCACTGACCAAGGCTTACTTGTCTTTAAGTCCATGACCCAGATGACCTCTCATCTCCTAGTCTGTTTGTGAAATACTGAAGGCAAGGACCATTTCTCATTCCTCTTTGTATACCTCAAATGCCCTATCCCCTTTACTTCACACAGCAAATACCTCCTCATCCTTCAAGGTCCAGTTCAAATATCACCTCTTGAGACAAATCTTCACAGTATATGCCCAATAAATATTTGTCAAGCTAAAAGCTACATTCCCTTGTAGCTATGTGTGGCCATATCACTAGATTATGGCCTGTGGAGTGTGAGAAAAAGTGATGTGTGCATTTCCAGGTCACACATGTAAAAGGCAGGGAGTGGGGACACCTAGGTGACTCAGTTGGTTAACTGTCTGTCTTCAGCTCAGGTCATGATCCCAGGGTCCTTGCTCAGCAGGGAGACTGCTTCTCCCTCTGCCTACCACTTCCCCTGCTTGTGCTCTCTCTCTGACAAATAAACAAACAAAATCTTAAAAAAAAAAAAAAAAAAGGGAGTGTGTTCTTCTCTTAACCCCCTTTCAGTGGCTGGAATGCAGATGTGATGGCCTGAGCTAGAGCAGCCATCCTGGACTCTGAATTGGAATCCACATAGTAAGGATAGCAGAGCAACAATACAAAGGGAGCCTGGCGTCCCCAATAAAGTGGCACTGTCACATCAGCTCTAAACTGCCTACAGTCAAGTGTTTAAGCTAAAGAGAATAAACTATCTCATTTAAAACACTGGATTCTGGTCTCCTCAATTATAGCAGCTTCTTCAAGTGATACAATGAAGAGAAGAATAAAATAAATGAAGAGATGAAAGCCTGAAAAAAGAAATAAGTGGTTCAGGGAGAGAGATCTTTTCAAAACACCAATCTGATTATGTCCTGCCCCTGGTTCAAACCCCTAGTGTTTTCGTCAAAATCCTACCTGAGCGTGCAAAGCCCTCAACTACTGGGCTCCTCCTTCCTCAGCAGCTCCACCATAACCCACTCTTCCCCAAGTACTATTTGTTCTAGCCACTCTGACCCTTCAGACCCTTGACCAAACCAGGCGTTCTCTCTCCTTAAGCCATTTGCATGAGCTGTTCCGTCTGCTTGGATTGCCCTTTGTCTGCTCACACATCACTTCCTTGGGGAAAGTCCCCCTGTGTGGGGCCCCATCACTCACTATCCCAATGCTCCCCACCCAGATGATTCCTGTGCATTGTCTGAGAGCTCCAGGAAAGTAGAACTGGGCCTGCCTTCTTCACCGATTTATCCCCCAGGACCCTGCACACAAGTGCTGACTGACTGAACACTGTTACCACTCAGGCACTTGGGGGAACAGCCCAGGTGAAGAACAATGACGAGGGTCTTGAGTTGTGGGTCTCTAGTTCCTGCCACATCATGGTGCAAGACGGTGAACAAGGGAATGAATCAGGAGTCCAGAGAGCTCTGACAGAAGTTCACTCTGTGGCCTCCTCTTCTCCTCTCTAGACCTTTACTTCCTATAAAATGACAGGCTTGGGCTACAGCAGTGGTGTTTGAAGACTTTTTTTTTTCAGCTGCTAAAACCTTCCCTCAGATAAATTACTTAGAATTCAATATGATTCTGTGACGTGAACGGGGGTGTCTGGTGATAGTCATGGGTGGTGCCTGCAGCTCTCCATGCCCTCTTGCTGCCAAAAGCAATTCCTGAGGTAACTTCAAGGAGCCCCTCTCTGCCAGGCACCACTGGAAAATTACTCAGCCAGATGGTCTCAAAGAGTCCTCTCAGGCAGCTTTTTGGTCCTTAGAAATATCTAGCAGAGGTCCCCAAATTTACACCTGTTACCATGGAAACCACCACTATATATCACATCCATAGGAAAATATTTTGCTCCTAATGTGGTTGATTTCTGGGGTATCTGTTTAAGCCCAGCGGCTAAAGATGCTCCTTTCTTCTGGGATCAGCCTTTTTCACCTTTCTGGGGTGGGGCCCCTGATCACCAGGTTTATAAACCGGACCCCACTCCCCTCACCTGACCAGATTGGCCAACAGGTACACTTCTGACTGAAGGGAAGCCAAACAGGCTCTCTCACTGAGAGACTGGAATTGGAACCTGGAGACTTGATCTCTCAGTGGTGTAGAACTATAACATATAAGCAAGACAGACAGCCATATCCCCTGGCCAAGAGGATAGAGGCAAGGAAAAGGGAGTCTATAGACAAGAGAGGAGGAATCAAGGAGATTCAGAGAAAGCAGTATTCTGTTAACATCTGAGCCTGGGATCCTGCCCCCCCCGCCGCGCCCCCAGCACACCACCCTCAGGCTCCTGAGCTACCCTTATCCATTCGATTCTCTCCTCTGCTTCTATGAGCTCCAATACGATCTTTGCAACCAAATACAGCACTGGTTTATGAAATGACATCTAAGTAAAGGCCTCAATCCCGAGCCATGCCCCAGTTCCTGGTAAAGCAGAACTGTGAGGCCACCCAGGTCAGGGGCCCATGGCCACGGGGGAAAAGGCTGAGAGTGAGGCTCACCTCAGCCAAGCTGGCATTCCGCCTCCTCAGGCAGAGGCAGGTGGCCATGGCCAAGGCCTCAGCACAGTCCTCTGGCAGCCTCCCAGCTCTCTTCTCCAGGTACTTCTGGCAGATCTCCATAGCCATCACCTTTTCCACGTCCGTCTTTCTGCAGCACAGCGAGGTGGTGCTGCTTGGGATTTCACTGAGGAGTAAATCCTTCTGTGGGAAGAACAAGATAAACACCCCCGTGTAAGCTGCAGCGATGTGGGATTCCACTGCATGGGCCCCAGCATCCCCCACAACTGCACCAGACCTGCAAAACTTCAAAGAAAACAGGATTTTAAAAAATAAATGCAAAGATCCAAGAAACAAGTGAAAAAGCCAGAACTGGAGAATTGCTAAATTCCCTACACATACCGGGCATTCCATAGTACACTCCACAAAGGCAGGGGCTTATCCTAGGCCTCAGTTGCTCCGTTAGGAAAATGGGGATAATAAGACTAACACAAAGATTAAAAGATATAATGCATCTAGGGGCACCCAGGTGGCTCAGTCAGTTAAGTGTCTGCCTTTGGGCTCACATCATGATCTCAGGGTCTTGGGATCCAGCCCCAGGTAGGGCTCCCTGTTCAGCAGGGAGTCTGCTTCTCCCTCTCCCTCTGCCCCTCTTCCCCCCACAACCCCACAGCTGGTGCTCACGGGCTCTCTTTCTGAAATAAATTTTTTTTAAAAAGATACTATACATCTGAAGCATAAAGTATGATACTCAACATAGAATAAAGATTCAATAGTCTCTCAATAATAAAAATTAATAATAATAATTAATAGCCACCATTTCTATACTACTACATGTTGGGCACTTTACCTATATTAATAACTTAATCTTAGTAGCAATTGCAGGTGAGCTCTTTTATGATATGAAATGCACATTTTAGAATGCAGGTTCTGACCCATACATATTTATTTATTTATCAAAGTTTGAGAAACATCATTTTTTTAAAAGTTTTATTTATTTAAGTAATTTCTATACAAGGTGGGTCTGGAACTCACGACACTGAAATCAAGAGTTGCATGCTCTTCCAAATGAGCCAGCTGGGCACCCCTAACCCCTGTTTATTTAATAGGAGGTCTACTATATAAACATTATATACATCTATATATTTTATAAATTTTGTACTTACATATAAGTTTTATAACATTTTATACTATATAGAGAGCAGGAATTTGAACTATGCATATAACAGAAGATATATTTTTGCAAAAATACATAGCACATTTATATAGTATAAATTGATCATAATATTTCATAAGTATATATTTACATATTTGCAAATATATAAATGTTACAAATATATTAAATACATTGGTTAAATATAAGAAAATATGTAATTATGTATAATATTGATTGGTATAATATATAGTGCATTAATCTATATTTACATTAACATGAAACATTTACATTTATGTATTTATATTTGTGATATATTTATTGTATAAATAATAAAACATCTATATATAAATTTTCCATGTATACGCTATGTGTTACATATAAGTTTTGTTTTTTGTTGTTTTTTTTGAGAGTGAGAGAGCATAAGCGAGAGCACTAATGAGAGAGCACAAGCAAGGGAGAGAGGGAGAATCAGACCCCCCACTGAGCTTGGAGCCTGACATGGGGCTCGATCCCAGGACTCCAGGATTGTGACCTGAGCTGAAAGCAGACACCCAACCAAGTCACCCAGGTGCCCAAGGTCCTGTACTTACTAAATGTTCTAACAAGCTTGTCTTGCATTTATAATTAGAAATATTAAAATTAAGAGTTTTTGTTTGTGTCATTTTTAATGTCAAGAGTTCCCACTTTCCCATCTGTAAATATGGCCATCAGAAACCCCAGATTTTGTGATAGTCTGGCACCTGCTGTCCTTTCCTATCTTGTCTCCTCCCACTGTGACTCACTGTACTCAGTCACTCTGGCTTCTAGCTATTTTTGGAAGCTCCTAAACTCATCCTGCCCCAGGGCCTTTGCATTGCTGCTCCCTCTGCCTAGAATGCTCCTCCTCTAAGTCTCACCACGTCCTAGTACCTGACGTCCTAGTACATCTCTGCTCAGATGCCACCTTCTCCAAGCCTTCCCTGACCTAAAATATCCCTTTCCCTGTTCCTCCACTCTATCCCCTAACCTTATTTCACATTTTTTTAAAAGGATTTTATTTATTTATTTTTGAGAGAGAGTTCGCACAATGCAGGAGCCCGACGTGAGACTTGATCCCAGAACTCCAGGACCATGACTGGAACTAAAGGCAGACACCAAATTGACTGAGCCATCCAGGCACCTTTTATTTCACATTTCCTAATAGCACATATCACTGGCCTGGAATTACATACATTTTAATTTACTTGAATATGGTGTGCTCTCCTCCACTAGAATGAAAGTTTCAGGAGGGAACTCCTGCTCACCTTTGTATCCTCAACCCCAAGAACAGTGTCTGGCACATAGTAAGTACCTCACAAATGTTTTCACAAGTTGTACATACTAACTTATTTTTTGGCTAAGTTTCTTCTCTTCTTTTTTATGTAATTTTATTATTTTTAACAGAAGTCACTCGTTAAATGTAAAACTAAATTTATTTTTATTACTTTATGCAGATTTTCATAAAAATACATTTACAACTCTGGGGAACAAAAGATTAACAGAGATTATCAGGCATGGGCTGTGATATTTGTTTCAAAAACAAAAGAAGACAGTCCCCGCTATGCCTCAGTTTCCCCAGCCAGAAAATGGGTCATCTGAGGATTCAGCAATACCTACTTGGCTGACACCGTGAGGACTTCACTTCCTGGAACTAAAAACCTCCAGCTGGCAAGGGCTGCTTTTATGAATGCCCTTTTGCACAATTCTCTCATGTGAGCTCTGCCTTTTAAATATGTTTTTCTACGGGGTATCATGGTGTTTAAAGTCCCAAACAGAGTCTGAACTGAGTATGGACCCCAACATGGAGCAAGATCCCGACCTGAGCTGAAACCAAAAGTCATACACTTAACTGACTCTGCCACCCAGGCACCCCTTTTTCATTTTTTAAACATATTTATTAGAAATATAATTAATGGTAACATGTGGACTTTGTGTTAGTCTCAAACAAACCAAATTTAAAAAGCAATTTTTGAGACAACTTGGGAAATTTAAACATGGAATGGGCCTTAAATGACGTTAAGGAATTAAGAAAATTATTTTATGGGTAGAATAACATAATATCTGGCACATGCTTTAAAACACACACACACACACACACACACACACACACACAGAGGTTTTTTGGTTCCAAAAGAAATAAGAATAATGTTGATAACTATTGGGATGCATGTATGGAGATTCCTTATAATCTTCTCTTTACTTTTGTGCATATTTGAGATTGTCCATAACAAAAACGGTTTTCAAAAACTGACTATGCCTGAGGCCAGGAAAGGGGAGGAGAGAGCATGGTACCCTGTGTGGGTGGGTTTTCTGAACCAAGTACACAGATTATCTCCTTATTTTCACTCACCAAAGGTAATACCCGCTAATGGTTCAGATTATGTTACCCAAGACCTTCTGCTAAGAAGTCTATAGCTATAATCACTTTGGTTACATATTTATATATATATATATAAATATAAATATAATAATTATTACAGTAGCAAGAAACTGCTTAAGGAGTATTAAAATAACAGTAATAGGGGCACCTGGGTGGCTCAGTCGGTTAAGCGTCTGCCTTTGGCTCAGGTCATGATCCCAGGGTCTTGGAATCAAGTTCATCAGGCTCCTTGCTCAGCAGGGAGCCTGCTTCTTCCTCTGCCTGCCACTCCCCCTGCTTGTGCTCTCTCTCTGACAAATAAATAAATAAAACCTTTAAAAAAAAAATAATAGTGCTCGCTTTGGCAGCACATATACTAAAACTGGAAGGATACAGAGAAGATTAGCATGGCCCCTGCACAAGGATGACACACAAATTTGTGAAGTGTTCCATATTTTTATCTCACGAAACAAACTGAGGGTTGCTGGGGGGTGGGGAGGTAGGGATAGGGTGCCTGGGTTATGGACATTGGGGAGGGTATGTGCTATAGTGAGTGCCGTGAATTGTTTAAGACTAATGATTCACAGACCTGTACCCCTAAGGCAAATAATACATTATATGCTAATAAACAACAGAAATTTATATCCCCAAAAACAAACAAATAGCAGTAATAATAGTAATAGCTAACACATATAGTTCTTACTATGTTCTAGTCACTGTTTTTGGTCCTGTTTTGTTTTGGGTTTTTTTAGTTTTTAGGGTTTTTTTTGTTTGTTTGTTTGTTTGTTTGTTTGTTTTTGACAGACAGAGATCACAAGTAGGCAGAGAGGCAGAGAGAGGAGGAAGCAGGCTCCCCGCTGAGCAGAGAGCCCTACGCGGGGCTCTATCCCAGGACCCTGAGATCATGACCTGAACCGAAGGCTGAGGCTCTAACCCATTGAGCCACCCCGGCACCCCTGGTCCTGTTTTAGGTACATACTCCTTAATGTTCACTAAATCCTCTTAGGTACTCTTAGGTACTATCATTATCCCCAATTTAAAAACAAGAAAATATAGGACACAACTTTTTTCATTTGTCTATCTATTTATTACCAAAGATGGGATTAAACTATATACTGTTCTGAACCTGCTTTTTTCACTTAGAAATAGTTCCCTGTCAGAACATACATGTTTTTCTCATTTTTTTTAATAAGAACATTTATGTTAGCTTTATTTAGAAAGACCAAAACCTGGAAGCATCCCAAATGTCCAACAACTGATGAATAAACAAATGGTCATACATCCATACAGTGAAATACTCCTCAACAATAAAAGGAATGATGACTAGAATGCACAGTAACAAGGTGAATCTCAAAACACAACACAAAGTGAAAGAAGCCTGAAACAAATAGGTATATACTCTAAGATTCCATCTACCTGGTACTCCAAAAAAGAACTATATGGACAGAAATTAGGTCAGGAGGAGAGCCTGGGTGGCTCAATCAATTAAGCATCTGCCTTCAGCTCCAGTCATGATCCCGGGGTCCTAGGATGGACCCCCACATCAGGCTTCCCTGCTCAGCGGGGAACCTTCTTCTCCTTCTCCCTCTGCCTGCTGCTCCCCCTGCTTGTGTGCACTCACTCTCTGTCAAATAAATAAATATATATATATGTATATATATATATATATATATATATTTTTTTTAAAGAAATTAGATCAGGAAGCAGGGAGAAGGGATAAATTTGCCCAAGGGAATTTTCTGGAATGATGAAAAATACTCCATATCTTGATTATAGTGGTCTTGGTTACATAACTGTCCACACTTTCCAAACTGTGTACCATTCTGTACACCTCTTAAGTGTGACTTACACATCAACAGAAATGAATGCACATGTCCATAGTGAGACCCACACAGAAAAGTACCTAGCAGCTATAGGGGTATACTGGAGACACACCAAATGTCCATCAACAGGTGAGTGGACACACAGTGGCACAACCCTGCCTTGGAAAATTACTCAGCAAAAAGAAATGAACTATGGACTCACACAAAGAGCATGGGACGTATCTCAGAATAACCATGCTGAGTGGAAACATCCGGGCACCAAAAGAGCCAGCTCTCTCTGATTTCATTTATTATGAAAGTCCAGAGAGTGGAACTTTGTGCAGTGACAGAAAGCAGATCAGTGGCGGCGGGGGATGGCGGGGCATGGGACGGGTGGGAGGGGAGGATTACCAAGGAGAAGAGGTAACTTCCGGGGTAGGAGGCAGGTCATGAACGTGACCTGGTGACGATTTCACAGATATAAACATGTGTCAAAATTAATCACATTATACACTTCATTCTTATTACTTATAAACAACATAAACTTACTTACAAATAACTTCATGGAATTACCATGGTATGTAATTATACTGTAATTTCCTTCACCACCCCCCAACTGACAGATATTTTACTTGTTTGCAGCTATTTACTAACATAAATAACGCTATAATGAGAAGGCCGTGTCCATCTGTCTTTTCTCCCTTGTATGTATGTGTCCCATTGTACAAGTGAAATTACTGCATCAGAAGGCGCACCCATGTAGAATTTTGATGGAAAACCCCCAATGACCTTTGGAAAACACTGTGGCCACAAACGCTCCCCCAAGGGTGGAAGAGAGGCCTACTTCCTCCTACCATGGACCACACTAGGTGCTAGCAGGTTTCACCTCTGATTTGAATCTTAAAAGCATGCTCAATCTTAATTTTTTAAATTAAGATTTTTTAAAAAATTATATTCTCCGCATTTTTTTAAAGTAAACTCTATGAGTTTACTCACGACCCCAGGATCAAGAGTCGCATGCTCCACTGACTGAGCCAGCCAGGCGTCCCTTCCTCCACATTTTTAGAAAACATTAACAAAAATGTCTTCTGGAAAATTTCACAAAAGTATCTCAAAAGACTTCTTCTCCTGCAACATTCATCCAGGGAGACCCAGAGAACTGTTAGGAAATTCACCTCAAGAAAACTGTCAGAATATGAGAAACCACCTCAAACTGCCCCGAACCACTTCTGAGGTGCTGAAACCCACCTCTTGGTAATAACTGGGGCCCCAGTCTCCAAAAGTGGAATGGCTTTCTGTGGGTAAGAAGGCCTTCAGCTCCCCACCCCAGGGCCCAGGGGATGTTTTGGGAGTCCAGTCACCAAAAAAAGCCAGCTGTTCTAATGGCCTCAACATCAAGTCAGGAAAGGTGCTTTTTCAAACTGAGGAAAAGGAGTGGAGCTTTCAAAGGATTTGGAACTCTGCAGAAGACATGGGTTCAAATCCCAGTTCACCACTGATCTCACTGTAGGACATAAGTGTCTTTACCTTGGCCTTAGTTTTCTCATCTGCAAAATGGGGGTGATGATAATCCTGAATTCATATGGTTGGACTGTCATGAGAATTAAACAGTCAGCAGAGTGCCAGGGTTAAGAACTCAGGATCTGCAGTCCAGAAGACCTGACGTGGAAGTCCGGCTCTGACACTGAGTAAAGCCGAAATCTCGGGGGAACCTCAGAGGCTGCTTTTCTCAAGGGCAGGTGAACGTCATGACCCTATCAATCTCAGTGGGATTTTGTGATGACTGAGAAAGATAATATATATAAAATGCCAAACAGAGTCTGGCTCCACTGTTACATTTTTGAAACGACCCTGTATGTGTACATATGTGAAAGATAAACTTTTAAACCTACAAAATGAAAACTATTGCTTTTATTACAGGAACCTGCTTAAGAGGACTGACTTTTACCAACTTGAAGACAAATCCTACATCATTGCCAGATGCATAGAGAGAAGAAAATTATTGCTTTTATTACAGGAACCTGTTTAAGAGGACTGACTTTTACCAAACTCAAGACAAATCCTACATCATTGTCAGATGCATAGAGAGAAGAAACGGGTTTCCCCTAAACATTCTAAGTTCTCTTATCATGAAAAAGTGACCATGGGCTGGTTGGTAAGGGAGGGGAGAGGTTAAGGTTACTTTGCAAATCAAGCTGCAGACTGAGACCTCATAACCATCTGTAAAATGGTTACTGTGGAGGTTCTTGCCCTCCTGAGCACCCCCCACAACCCCCAGTAGCTGTGAGCCAGAAGTGACTGGTTCCCTTACCAGGTAAACGGGGCTTCGGTTGTTATCCATTGCAGGGATGCCGGTGAGGACCTCAGCTAGCACCTGGAGAGAATATGCAGTTAGCATGGTTCAGACACTCAAGCAAAGGTTCAGGCTAGAGATAGTGGCCAAGAGCAATGACTCTTCTTAGTAACAAAGGCAGGGAGCTCCAGGCCCGACTCTGCCATTTGTCAGTATAAACACTTGCCCAAAGTCAGGAACATGGGAATATTACTAAATACCTCCCCCAACTAAACATATCATCCAGCTGCTAATAGAAGCTTTGAATGAACAGCAAGTCAGGGAGGATGGAAACCAAACGTGTGCATATTACCATCAGTTTTATATGTATATGTGTAGCCATATAAATATATAATGTACATGTTTATATATGCATACTGTATATTTATATTAAAATATGTATGTATATATAAATAATGCATGTGTAAATATGTATATTTACATACATATACTATATACTTATATATACATGTGTATTATACACACACACATTTTTGTATATATACATGTATCTACACACACACTATATTTTAAAGATCATTTCATTTAAAAACCCATCAGAAACGGTAAGCAAGCATTGCTACGTCAGTTGCAGGAAAGGAGGAATCCATGTACATAAGTCTATTCTACACAGAAAGTCTCAGTGACATCTAAAGCATGTTTCATCCTAGGCCTTTATTAACATGACCTGTTCATTAATTCACCCACTCATAGAAGGAGCAGAGCTCTACACCAGTGTGAGACACCACAACACTGACAAACCATGATGTGTGTCTTCATAAAGGGGAAACCTGCTTTGAACAGAAATTCTCAGCAGACCATAGTGGTTAAGGGCTCTCTACAGCCAGGCCTTCCTGGGCTCAAATTCTGACTCTCTTCCCTAATCGCTAAAGGGCTAAAATCTGAGCCTGCATCCCTACCTGATAAATGGTGATCTGCTGGTTGTGAATATAAGGAAGTGAGTACCCCACCCTGAGTTTCAAATCTCTCTTCCACAACCTCCCTCCAAACAAGTCGGAATAGTCACATTTACTGCCAAGAAATCCTCGGTCCTCAGAGGAAGGACCTGATGGGTTAGTCAGACCGGCAGTGGCCAGCAGGGGGCAGCAGAGGGCACCCTGCAGCCCGTGAACCGGAGCAAGCTGAAAAGGGATTCCCCAACCAGCTCCTGCCAGGAAGGGAGGGAAGAACAAGGGGTAATGAATACACAGACATTCCCTTCTGCCTCTTCCACAGGCAGGCTCTGTGCTGAACCTTTTAGAGAGGCCATTTAATGCTCACAAAACAACAACAACAAGAACACTGAGAAATGCAGTGTTCCCAACCGGAAGGATCAGAGTTCAGAATCATACTGTCAGTTAGTGGCAGAGCTGAGAAAAAAAGAGGTGAAGGGAGCCAGTGGGCACAGAATGCATAAACTAATTTTTAAAAATTGTTGCATCAACAGCTAAATTAAAAAGTCGAGGGTTGAGGCGCCTGGATGGCTCAGTTGGTTGAGCGTCGGAATCTTGATTTCAGCTCGGGTCATGATTTCAGGGGCGTGTAATGGAGCCCACATTGGGCTAAGGGCTCAGCATTCAGCACAGAATCTGCTTGGGATTCTCTCTCTCCTCTCCCTCTGCCCACTCACACTCTATCTCTTAAAAAAGAAAAAAAAAAAAGAGGGGTAAACAAAAATCAGAAATGAGAGTGTGAAAGTAGGAATACCAACTACCACCACAATAATCCTCTTGATAAGTGTAGGGTACCTGCTAACTATTTGCATTATCGTATTAGTCTCCATATTTGTCACTAACCCCTTTCACAGAGGACAAAACAGGCCCAGAGTTACAGGTCAGGTACCCAGGGTCACACAGCTGAAAGTAACTAAGCTGGGACTCAAACCCACACTCTCACACTCTACCCTGGATTGCCTGGCAGCCTCAGGGTTCAGTCCTGCTGGTTTTTAGAGGAGCAAGAGCCTTGGCTGGCCCCACTGAGCTCCACTGAGCCACTCACAGTGGAGTTGATGGGGGCAAGGAAACCAGAAGAGCCCACGGGAGATAGAAGGAAGCAGAATCTGGCATCTAGAGGTCAGGATCAGAGCAGAAGGTGGCTCAGGAAGGGCACGAGTGGGAGAGGTGGATGGACAAAAGATGGGGCAGAGAAAGAGGACGCACAGAGTTCGAGGCTAGAGAGGAGAGAGAAGTCACAGTCTGAGAGGCAGCTATTTGCTCCTAACAAAGGCCAACCAGAGACTGTCACTTTCCTCAGCCAGCATTTCCCAGACTTGGTTCCATGGGACACTGGTATGGAGGAGACTGAGGAAACAAGGTTCCATAATCAAATGATTTTGGGAAATGCTGCATACCATTTGCCCAGCTATGGTGAATTCACAACTGAATTAGATTAAAGGCTCATTGCCGTATTAAAGTCTCTGATTAATTTCATGGTAAAGAAATGTGCTTGACTCTGCTTAAACCAGCATTGGTCATACCTCTTTGGCCACAAAACCCTTTAAATACATCAAACCTACAGAGACCACAGAAATATACTTTGGAGACTGCTATACTCAGACCATGAGCTCCCGAGGGAAGGACTGTGTTTGAGTTACGTTTTTATTCCCAGTGCCTGGCACACAGTGATGACAGGACGGCAGTGTGAGGAGGGAGGAAGGATACACAGGTGGATACTAAATGGATTGGTGGCTGTTGAATGGATGGATATTGGAGGGACAGTTGAATGGATGACTGGACAGATGGATGGACAATGTGAGTCAATGGGATAGACTGTTAGATGGCTGGCTGGCTGGGAAAGAGAGAAGAAAAGAGCCTCACAGAAGCTAGATGCTCATGAGTAACAATACTTCAAGGGCTGGCAAATTTTTTCTGTAACAGGGCTAGATTGTAAGTATTTTAGGCTTTGTGGGCCACAAACCAAATTTCTATCATATACTCTTTTTTTTTTTTAAGATTTCATTTATTTATTTGAGAGAGAGCACAAGCAGGGGGCAGGGGCAGAGGGAGAGGGAGAAGCAGACTCCCCAGTGAGCAGGGAGCCCCACATGGGGCTCAATCCCAGGACCCCAAGATCATGACCTGAGCTGATGCCAGACACTTAACCGACTGAGCCACCCAGGCGCCCCACATATTCTTCTTTTATTAGCATCTTTTATAAATGTACTATTCTTAGCTACAGGCTGCACAAAATAAGCCCCAGGCCATAGTTTGCCAGCCCTTACTTTACTTCGATGGAATATATCTAGGAGGCTCTATTACATCTTCTGCTTACAAAGGAGCTGTGGGAAGGACAAATGAGGACAGGCCCAAGGCCAGGCCGAGAAGGGAGCTCTTACGATTCCACAGCTGAAGATGTCTACTCTTTTTGTCAGCTGCCCCACCCTGATGAAATCTTCCGGCAGATATGCAGCTGAGGCCTGGAAAAGATGAGTCTTCATCATGGTGTATCTTGACCTTTTGTTGTCAGGACACAGGTGAGCCATTGGATGAGCCAGCTTGGGGGTGAAGGTTTGGTCTAGCAAAACATTGGAGCTGTGGAAAAGAAAGCAGAGAGAACTTTCTCACTTGGAGCTGGACAGGAAGAGGTTGCCATGGAGATCCTTTCAGAGAACAACTTCACAATAAGCAGCAGTGGCCCTGGCAAGTTAAGAGTCACTTTAGACCCTCTGCCTGGATTTTCTGAGCTGGTCCCGGTGAGGGAAGGGGGTGGAAACACACTTCCACCAGCAAAGGAGGACGGAGCTGAGATTAGTTGTGCTGCCCCAGGAATGGCCTTTGGGGTGGTCAGCAAGGTGCAGCCCCCCTGATCCCCACAGATGTCAAACCCTCATCAACCTCAGCTTGCCTAGATGGTGGGCTATGCAGGCTTGAGCCCCTCTGACACTGTTGTGAGCCCTGGCTCTGGCCTGACTGACTCGAGTCTAAATGCCACGATCCCTTGTGATTGGTCCTGCCCAGATCATGGGACTATGAAGAACAATAAAAACATTCTTGGACCTGGGCATCTGACCTGTGGGAGTCAACACTCTCAGAAGCTACTTCAAAGGGGAAAACAAACAAACAAGAAAACAAATTACATGGATAAAAATAATCAAACTAACCCCAAACAGTTGTTTAAAAAATAGACATCAGGGGTGCCTGGGTGGCACAGTCGGTTAAGCGTCTGACTCTTGGTTTCAGCTCAGGTCATGATCTCAGGGTTGTGGGATTGAGCCCCCCACTGGGCTCCACGCTCTTGGGATTCTCTCTCCCTCTCCCTCTGCCCCTCCCCCACCCACAAAATAAATAAATCTTTAAAAAAAAAAAAAACAGACATCAATTCCAATATCCCCTATTAGGGGTAGTTAAGTAAATTATGGGCCAATCCCTTCAACAGAAAACTAAGAAGTCACTAAAAATGATGGCATGCCACATGAGGAAAGATTTGCCTTGTTTAAATAAAGAGGTAAGAAAGAAAACATGAATTGGTAAGCAGACACAGTGCCCCCTTAGGGTTAGGACTTCTGTGTGGGCAACGGTTGAAGAAGTCAGGGCACCAGGGCCAGAATGATCTCTCACCCTCTCACCCTTTCATTTCCTTTCTTGCTATTACAATTGTCTGTGTAATCAAGCAAGAATCAGGGAGGAAAAAAGAGGACAAAGCTTCCACTTGCCAAATGGAAAACTTGGAGGAAGTATGAGTTCTATGGTTTCAAGGTCAGTTATGCCAGATTTTCTGGTATTTTCTGGAGTTCTCTCCATGTTGCCAGTCCCCAGACAGGACTCTTGTTCTTGGGAGCATGGTGCTAAGATACTGGGTTGCACACCTACCCTGCAGGAAGCTTCCCTGACATGAGTTGCTTTTACCAACAGATACATAAGCAGGGGATGGGTGTCCAGGAAGATGCTGAGTGAGGAGCTCAAAATCCTAGAGGCCTTGGCCCAAAGCTCCAGGATCAGGTCCAGACCAGCTGCTGGGTTGGAAGTAAAAGGCATCAGGGATGTGGGGTATGCCCTGGGAAAACACTAGCTCAAAAAGACAAGCACGGTGACAGGGAGGCAGTGTGTAGGGACAGCAGAAACCCTGAGTTTTGAGGGAATAACAAAGAAAGAGAGAAGAGACCCAGGAGAGGTGGGGTGGGAGGAGCCATCCAAGGGCAAGAGAGACTGAGGGAGAGGAAGGGGCGCAGGAATGTGTGCGACTGGACCCCCGCAGCGCAGGCCCACGTCAGGGTCCTGAGAGACCCCCTCCCCCACCTCTTGACATTGCCATGGATGATCTCCAAGCTGTGCAGGTGCCCCACAGCACAAAGCAGCCCAGAGCAGATGCTGGCGCGCTGGGGCCAGAGGAGGGCGTCCGTGCCTCCCTAAGTTAAAGAAAAAGAGGGAGAGAATCAGTCACACCTCTGCCTTTTCCAAATCCCAATGAGCTCCCAGCTCCCGTCTCTCCTCCAGACCATCACATCCTCTGTGAGGCGGCTCAACCAGCATGGTGTACTGGCAGGGTACCATTCTGACATCAGGAGACCTCGATGTAAATCCCAGCCCAGACACGCACTAGCTTTGTGACTCTGGGAAAGACGCTCGATGTCCCTGAGCCTTGATTTCTGCTTTAGCTATAAAATAAAAGTGTTAACCCCATGCCTCTCTAGGGTTGCTCTAAGGACTCAGAGGACGATATGGTAGGGGGTATATGGTATATGAGTATATGGTATGCCCCTAGCATGGTGCCCGCCACACAGTGGATGCTCACTAACCTGCAGCTGTTTTTATCACGACTATACAGTGGCAGGTCTGGAATTTTCCTCTAGGAGGGGGCTCCTGGGAGAGGGGATGAGGAGCTTGTGTTAGCACACTAAGCACATGGGCCTAATGGCAATTTTATGTGTATTTGGGGAGACTTCATGGGGGCTGATGGGGATTGCAGGGTGAGCTAAAACCCTCGTCATCCCCCAGGCACTGTTGTTCTAGGACTGAAACTCCAGGCTCAATCACTACTTATTTTTTAAGCCCCATCATAGGTCCCACATCCTCTAAGAGCTGGCCTTGATTACAGATTCCTTCTCAAAAACTCTGGAATTTACAGCCACATGAACCCTGTTTAAATTCCAGCCCTGACACCTGTCAGCTGTGTTCCTTTGGGCAGGTTGCTTTGCCTCTCTGCGCCAGAAACTCCTTTTTTGGAAAACGGGGGATACCTCTTGAGTTGTAGCTAGGCCTGAAGGGGACAAGTGTAAAACCTTTATCGTGGTGTTTTGCACACAGCAAGAGTGTAGCAAACATAAAAATCATTATTATACCATAACCGTTTTGTCTGGTCTCTGTTAAGGGAAGCAGTAATTCTCTTGTGGAATAAATCTTCCTCCTATTTGAGGATTTTATGGGAGGGAGATTGTTTTTAAAATTGTAGTTTTAGGGGCGCCTGGGTGGCTCAGTGGGTTAAAGCCTCTGCCTTCGGCTCAGGTCTTGATCTCAGGGTCCTAGGATCAAGCCCTGCATTGGGCTCTCTGCTCATCAGGGAGCCTGCTTCCCTTCCCTCCCCGCCACTCCACACCCTGCCTCCTTGTGATCTCTCTGTCAAATAAATAAATAAAATCTTTTTAAAAATTGTAGTTTTAATTGGTATTATGCTCACCTGCTGTAACATGCAAAAGGTACTAAAGGGCATAGAGTAAAAATTCCTCTCCCACGCCCTAGCTACCTAGCTCACTTCCTCAGAGGCAGCCAAGGTACCAGTTTTTTGTATCTTTCCAGAGATAGCCCATAAGGACACAAGCAAATAGCTATATAATAGAATGGCATTTTTATTTATTTTTTTTAAATTTTATTTATTTATTTGACAGACAGAGACCACAAGTAGGCAGAGAGGCAGGCAAAGAGAGAGGAAGGGAAGCAGGCTCCCTGCTGAGCAGAGAGCCGGATGTGGAGCTCGATCCCAGGACCCTGGGATCATGACCTGAGCCGAAGGCAGAGGCTTTAACCCACTGAGCCACCCAGGCGCCCCTAGAATGGCATTTTTAATTATTTTTATTTTTTAATTTTTTTTAAGATTTTATTTATTTATTTGACAGAGAGAGATCACAAGTAGGCAGAGAGGCAGAGGAGGAAGCAGGCTCCCTGCAGAGCAGCGAGCCCAATGCAGGACTCGATCCCAGAACCCTGAGATCATGACCTGAGCCGAAGGCAGAGGCTTAACCCATTGAGCCACCCAGGCGCCCCTAGAATGGCATTTTTAGCAAATAAAAATTTGCTTCTACTTCTCCATACTCTGTATCTCTTAATTATTTTTCTTGTCCTATTGCCTTGACTAGCACCCCCAGAACAATGTTAAATAAGATTAGTACTATGGGATACCTTTGTCTTGCTCTTGTCAAATAATTTTTTCATAGGTTTTTACCTGAAGATGTTTAGCCAGATCTTATCTATCCCAGCCTAACTTCTCTCTAGATGTCCCCTCTCCCCTCCGGAAGTCCTTAAACCTTGAGTCCCTAACTGGATGCTATCTGGTGCTGTTCTCTGACCATGACCCAGCCCCTTACCTGACCCTGGAGTCTGTCCTGTAAAGAGCCATTTGCCATGTATGGGTAGATCAGGCTGCAAAGCTGATTTCCAGCGCAGAAGCCCAGCAAAGGTAAGACGTTGGGGTGGCAGCATCTGAAATCACATATTAGTGCAGAGGTGAGGAGTCAGACAGAAAGAATAAACAAAGACTGCTCTAATTCCTCACCTCCCACCCCTCTTTTGCCCCCTCTACCCATGAGGTCACCAGTGACTTCCCAGATACCAAATGCTCTGATCCCTGAAGACCGAGTACCAGGGTAGAAAGATGAAAACTGCCTGCCTTCAACAAGTGTGAAGTCAAGGAGCTCAGACTTACCCTACCTCACTGCTCTGCTGCACAGATCACCCTAACTAGCCCATCTTCTAGAAAGAGAGGCTTAGAGGTTAAGGAACTTGCTCACGGTCATGACCAGCATGCAGGGAAGGCAGATCGCAGGGCTGTTGGGACTCCCGGGACTGGGTTCTTCCCTGAAATCCTCTTCTCCTAGGTTCTGAGTCACTGTTCCCTCCTGACTCTCTTCATACCTCTCTGACTGTTTTCCCCTGGCTTTTTTCACCAAGACTCTCCTCCCTTGCCTTCCTCTGAAAGCTCAGTACCCCCGGCTCAGCTCATCATCTTGTTTGATCAGCTATATCTCCAGGTATCTCCCACCTCTATGGGGAATGCTCCCCAAAATCTCTCATTGCAGCCCCTTCCTAAGCTCTAGAACTGAATGTCTGTTTGCATTCTGATGCTCAGGTGAAGAACTTTGACTCAACAGGTCCCAAACCCACTCTGTGCCCAGTTATTATCCCAAAAAGGCAACTATGCAGTCTCCATGAAGTTTCCTGGAAACCTCCTTACCTCCCCATCTAACTGGTCAGCATTCATGGTCACAGACAGTTTTCCAACTGTCCCATTCATTCACCCCTCCTCCACCCTGAATCAGACCGTGATGGATGCTCCGCAGGACTATTGTAATGGACTCCTGGTCAATCCCTCCTGCCCTCCTCCACTCCCCCCCAGGCCATCATACTGCACTTTTCATACTCAGGAGAGTCTTTTACACTCAATCCCTTCTGGACCATAAACATTCCCAAGGCAGGGACTGTGTATCTTCCCTAGGACCAAAAAAGGCCTTTGCAACCCACAGCTGCCCAGTCAATGAATGGGATGTCTGTCAACTCAGGGAAGTACTTTGCAAAAATGGAAAGGGGAATTATACTTTCACTTTTTTTTTTTTTAAAGATTTTATTTATTTATTTGACAGACAGAGATCACAAGTAGGCAGAGAGGCAGGCAGAGAGAGAGAGGAAGGGAAGCAGGCTCCCTGCTGAGCAGATAGCCCGATG